>NC_061510.1:286131968-286344687 GCF_022539505.1 Lolium rigidum
CGATGTCTACTTTCCCCCTCCTTTCACTGTAGACAGTGTTGGGCCTCCAAGAGCAGAGGTTTGTAGAACAAGCGACAAGTTTTCCTTTAAGTGGATCACCCAAGGTTTATCGAACTCGGGGAGGAAGAGGTCAAAGATATCCCTCTCATGCAACCCTGCAACCACAAAGCAAGAAGTCTCTTGTGTCCCCAACACACCTAATAGGTGCACTAGTTCGGCGAAGAGATAGTGAAATACAGGTGGTATGAATATATATGAGCAGTAGCAACGGTGCTAGAAAATAGCTTGCTGGCGTGTAGTTGATGGTGGTAGTATTGCAGCAGTAGTAACGCAGTAAAACAGTAAACAAGCAGCGATAGCAGTATTTAGGAACAAGGCCTAGGGATTACACTTTCACTAGGGGACACTCTCAACATTGATCACATAACAGAATTGATAAATGCATACTCTACACTTTTGTTGGATGATGAACACATTGCGTAGGATTACACGAACCCTCAATGCCGGAGTTAACAAGCTCCACAATAATGCTCATGTTTAAGTAACCTTTAGTGTAAGATAGATCAAAAGACTAAACCAAGTACTAGCATAGCATGCACACCTGTCACCTTCATGCATATGTAGGAGGAATAGATCACATCAATATTATCATAGCAATAGTTAACTTCGCAATCTACAAGAGATCATGATCATAGCATAAACCAAGTACTAACACGGTGCACACACTTGTCACCTTTACACACGTGCAGGAGGAATAGAACTACTTTAATAACTTTGCTAGAGTAGCACATAGATAAATTGTGATACAAACTCATATGAATCTCAATCATGTAAAGCAGCTCATGAGATCATTGTATTGAGGTACATGGGAGAGATGAACCACATAGCTACCGGTACAGCCCCGAGCCTCGATGGAGAACTACTCCCTCCTCATGGGAGCAGCAGCGGTGATGAAGATGGCGGTGGAGGTGGCAGCGGTGTCGATGGAGAAGCCTTCCGGGGGCACTTCCCCGCTCCGGCAGGGTGCCGGAACAGACTCTGTCCCCGGATCTTGGCGTCGCGATGGCGGCGGCTCTGGAAGGTTTCTGTGGTTTTCGTCGAACGCGTCGAGGTTTTTAGGTCAGGGGCTTTATATAGGCGAAGAGGCGGCGCAGGAGGGCTGAAGGGGGGCCCACACTATAGGGGGGCGCGGCCCCCCCCTGGCCGCGCCGGGGTGTGGTTTGGTGGCCCTGTCCCCCTTCTCTGATCCTTCCCGGGTGTTCTGGATGCTTCCGGTGAAAATAGGAACTTGGGCGTTGATTTCGTCCGATTCGAGAATATTTCGTTACTAGGATTTCTGAAACCAAAAACAGCAGAAAACGGGAACCGGCACTTCGGCATCTTGTTAATAGGTTAGTTCCAGAAAATGCACGAATATGACATAAAGTGTGCATAAAACATGTAGATAACATCAATAATGTGGCATGGAACATAAGAAATTATCGATACGTCGGAGACGTATCAGCATCCCCAAGCTTAGTTCCTGCTCGTCCCGAGCAGGTAAAACGATAACAAAGATAATTTCTGGAGTGACATGCCATCATAAACTTGATCATACTATTTGTAAAGCATATGTAGTGAATGCAGCGATCAAAACAATGGTAATGACATGAGTAAACAACTGAATCATAAAGCAAAGACTTTTCATGAATAGCACTTCAAGACAAGCATCAATAAATCTTGCATAAAAGTTAACTCATAAAGCAATAATTCAAAGTAAAGGCATTGAAGCAACACAAAAGAAGATTAAGTTTCAGCGGTTGCTTTCAACTTATAACATGTATATCTCATGGATATTGTCAACATAGAGTAATATAATAAGTGCAATATGCAAATATGTAGGAATCAATGCACAGTTCACACAAGTGTTTGCTTCTTGAGGTGGAGAGAAATAGGTGAAGCTGACTCAACATTGAAAGTAAAAGAATGGTCCTTCAAAGAGGAAAGCATCGATTGCTATATTCGTGCTAGAGCTTTTATTTTGAAAACATGAAACAATTTTGTCAACGGTAGTAATAAAGCATATGTATCATGTAAATTATATCTTACAAGTTGCAAGCCTCATGCATAGTATACTAATAGTGCCCGCACCTTGTCCTAATTAGCTTGGACTACCGGATCATCACAATGCACATGTTTTAACCAAGTGTCACAAAGGGGTACCTCTATGCCGCCTGTACAAAGGTCTAAGGAGAAAGCTCGCATTGGATTTCTCGCTATTGATTATTCTCAACTTAGACATCCATACCGGGACAACATAGACAACGGATAATGGACTCCTCTTTTATGCATAAGCATGTAACAACAATTAATAATTTTCTCATTTGAGATTGAGGATATATGTCCAAAACTGAAACTTCCACCATGGATCATGGCTTTAGTTAGCGGCCCAATGCTCTTCTCTAACAATATGCATGCTTAACCATAAGGTGGTAGATCGCTCTTACTTCAGACAAGACGAACATGCATAGCAACTCACATGAAATTCAACAAAGAGTAGTTGATGGCGTCCCCAGAGAACATGGTTATCGCACAACAAGCAACTTAATAAGAGATAAAGTGCATAATTACATATTCAATACCACAATAGTTTTTTTAAGCTATTTGTCCCATGAGCTATATATTGCAAAGGCGAATGATGGAAATTTAAAGGTAGCACTCAAGCAATTTACTTTGGAATGGCGGAGAAATACCATGTAGTAGGTAGGTATAGTGGACACAAATGGCATAGTGGTTGGCTCAAGGATTTGGATGCATGAGAAGTATTCCCTCTCGATACAAGGCTTAGGCTAGCAAGGTTGTTTGAAGCAAACACAAGCACGAACTAGTACAGCAAAACTCACATAAAAGACATATTACAAGCATTATAAGACTATACATCGTCTTCCTTGTTGTTCAAACAACTCACTAGAAAATATCTAGACTCTAGAGAAACCACTCATGCAAACCAAATTTTAACAAGCTCTATGTATTTCTTCACTAATAGGTGCAAAGTATATGATGCAAGAGCTTAAACATGAGCACAACAATTGCCAAGTATCACATTACCCAAGACATTATAGCAATTACTACATGTATCATTTTCCAATTCCAACCATATAACAATTTAACGAAGAGGAAACTTCGCCATGAATATTATGAGCTAAGAACACATGTGTTCATACGAACCAGCGGAGCGTGTCTCTCTCCCACACAAGCATGATGTAATCCAATTTATTCAAACACAAACAAAAACAAAAGCACACAGACGCTCCAAGCAAAGCACATAAGATGTGACCGAATAAAAATATAGTTTCAAGAGAAGGAACCTGATAATTTGTCGATGAAGAAGGGGATGCCTTGGGCATCCCCAAGCTTAGATGCTTGAGTCTTCTTGAAATATGCAGGGATGAACCACCGGGGCATCCCCAAGCTTAGAGCTTTCACTCTCCTTGATCATAGTATATCATCCTCCTCTCTTGACCCTTGAAAACTTCCTCCACACCAAACTCGAAACAAACTCATTAGAGGGTTAGTGCATAATCAAAAACTCACATGTTCAGAGGTGACACAATCATTCTTAACACTTCTGGACATTGCCCAAAGCTACTGGACATTAATGGATCAAAGAAATTCATCCAACATAGCAAAAGAGGCAATGCGCAATAAAAGGCAGAATCTGTCAAAACAGAACAGTTCGTATTGACGAATTTTAAAATGGCACCAGACTTGCTCAAATGAAAATGCCCAAATTGAATGAAAGTTGCGTACATATCTGAGGATCACTCACGCAAATTGGCTTAATTTTCTGAGTTACCTACAGAGAATTTAGCCCAGATTCGTGACAGCAAAGAAATCTGTTTCTGTGCAGTAATCCAAATCTAGTATCAACCTTGCTATCAAAGACTTTACTTGGCACAACAAAACACAAAACTAAGATAAGGAGAGGTTGCTACAGTAGTAAACAACTTCCAAGACACAAATATAAAATAAAGTACTGTAGCAAAATAACACATGGGTTATCTCCCAAGAAGTTCTTTCTTTATAGCCATTAAGATGGGCTCAGCAGTTTTAATGGTGCACTTGCAAGAGATAGTATTTAAAGCAAAAGAGAGCTTCAAGAGGCAAATTCAAAACACATTTAAGTCTAACATGCTTCCTATGAAGAGGAATCTTGTACACAAATGAATTCATGAAGAACAAAGTGACAAGCATAAGAGGATAAAACACGAGTAACTTCAAGATTCTCAACATAAAGAGGGAAAACTTAATATTATTAAGATGCATACAACCATATTTCCCTCTCTCATAATAACTTTTAGTAGCATCATTGATGAAATCCACAATATACCCATCACTTAAAACATTCTTATCATGGTTCATATGCATGGAAGTATCATTAATTTTGGCATAAGAAGAGTTCTTCTCATTAATAGCAATTGGAGCAAGATTATTATCAAGAATTTGAACATGGTAAACAAGTTGCATATTAAGGGAATTGTTTTTGGTAATCCAATCATGACTATGACAAGTTTCATAAGGATAGTTATAACCTATATCATAGCATTCTTTATAATAATCATCAAAGATCGGAGGCACAGTGTCATCATAAGAGATAGAATAGTTATCTTTCACAAGTCGGTTTATCTATGACCATACCATCATTGTTATTAGAAGGAGATGTATCAAACACATAATGATCAGTAGCAAAAGGATTTTCAAACACCTCTTCCCCAAGCTTAGAGCTTTCTATATCATTATGGGAGGAAGCATGGATAACACTGACACTATGGCAATTATTATCATCATCATTTTCAGAATTAGTTTCCGAGAGATTTGCAATATCAAAAGTAGTATGCTCATTCAAATCATGATCACTAATGTATGTAGAGAGCATAGGAAGATCATCGTATTCAGATTCATTATCACAATAATCATTAGGAGCAACATACTTACGGTTACCTAGCGTTATCTCATTCATGCGGGGATACGCCGTTACCTCTCTCTTTTTATTATCCTTCTTCTTCTTCTTCGTTCCCTTCTTCTTCTTCTTCTCTTCCTTCTCCTCGTTCCCTTCTTTAGGAGGAAGAGGCTTGAAGGGTAGCTTGTCCGCATAACCTGATTTACTTTCAGAAACAATAGAAGAAACTTGGGAGGATCCCTCCTTTTCATTAATTAGTTGAAAACACACAGCGGTCCTATCATATTTTGGCAAGGTGTCATCTTCTAAAATATTTTGTATGTAAGTATTTGTATGGCTATTATCAATGCAATAAGAAAAACACCCATGCAGGACATCATCAATATCAAGATCACTCATATGTAACAAAGAGATTTTTCTCGACAGTTCTTCACACCCCAAAAATAAAGTAAGTTCATCATGCTGATTAGGAGTAATTTCATCATCACAACACAAATTTGCAGCACTCATTGGGTTCAAATTATCATTGGAGGAGCATTGAAAATTAAAATGACCCACTTCATGGCAAACTTCACAAATAAAAGGATAGAGGGCACAAACTTTTTTACCAAGATCATCTAGAGCCCTAAACCATTTTCTAGTTTTTTCATTAATATGATGGATGCAATATTCATCTTTGACTTGATTAATTCCACAAGGTCTATGCATTCCACAAAAATTAACATGCTTATAAGAAATAGCATTCTTAGGAGTTTGAGCATGCTTATTGCAATAATTAACAACAATTTGATTCTTCATGCAAGTCTCTTTAAAAGGTTCATGATACTTATCAAAATTCTTCTTAGGCAATTCAAAATGAGAAGCAAAGGATTTATAAAGATTTGCAGCAACTTGAGAGTCAAGACCATAAGTAGCACTCATATTTCGAAATTTATCGGTATCCATAAAAGCTTCAATGCATTCATAATCATAATTTATACCGACTCTTTACCTTTGTCGTTCTCCCATCCTTCAGCGTTGTCCTCAATCCGATCAAGAAGATCCCACCTAGCTTCAACCTCCTTGCTTGTGAAAGATCCCTCCGAACACGCGTCCGTGATAGTCCTTGTGTTGTCTCGAAAGCCTCGCATAAAAATTATTAACAATAACATTACGGGGAGCTCATGAATGGGACATTTGAGCATTAGTGATTTCAATCTCCCCCACGCTTGAGAAATACTCTCTCCATCACGAGGATAAAAGTTATAAATATAATTCCTATCAATATGCACTTCATGAGGAGGATAAAATTTAGAATAAAAGAGAGATGCAATTTCCTCCCAACCAAGAGATTGTCTATTCTCCAACAATTTATACCAATGCGCCGCTTTACCAGACAGAAAACGAGAGAATAGCTTCTTCCTCACTTCATCCATAGAGATACCTGCACACTTGAATAACCCGCATAATTCATGCAAAAACAGTAAATGATCTCTCGGGTGGACAGTTCCATCCCCTTTATAGTGGTTATCCATAACACGTTCAATAATTTTCATAGGTATTTTATACGGAATACTTTCAGTAGGTGCATTTAAAATATCACAAGCATCATTAGAGTTATCGCATACGGGAGATAAAATATTATCAGAGCAAATTTTCTCCCCTAAAGATGGGAAGCTAAAAAGACCACAAAAACTAGCTTCCCCAAGCTTAGACTTCTCCATAGCATTAGCAGTAATTGCATTCATACTAATAACATCGCTACTAGCATGCAAATAAGGTTCCATAGGTTTTTTAATTTTCGCATCAAACAATTCTAAATCAGGAAAAAGATTAAAAAGCTCACCAATTTTTTTGTTGTTTTCCATTATGCCTAACTAGTGTAAACAAGAAACAAAAAGTTGCAATTGCAGGATCTAAAGGAAATAGCTTCGAGCACAAACACAATGGCGCCAGAAAAGTACTTTACCTGGAACCGAAGTATGAGTGCCTTTTACCTTTCCTCCCCGGCAACGGCGCCAGAAAATAGCTTGATGTCTACATTCCCCCTCCTTTCCTGTAGACAGTGTTGGGCCTCCAAGAGCAGAGGTTTGTAGAACAACAGCAAGTTTTCCCTTAAGTGGATCACCCAAGGTTTATCGAACTCAGGGAGGAAGAGGTCAAAGATATCCCTCTCATGCAACCCTGCAACCACAAAGCAAGAAGTCTCTTGTGTCCCCAACACACCTAATAGGTGCACTAGTTCGGCGAAGAGATAGTGAAATACAGGTGGTATGAATATATATGAGCAGTAGCAACGGTGCCGAGAAAATAGCTTGCTGGCGTGTAGTTGATGGTGGTAGTATTGCAGACAGTAGTAACGCGGTAAAACGAGTAAACAAGCAGCGATAGCAGTATTTAGGAACAAGGCCTAGGGATTACACTTTCACTAGGGGACACTCTCAACATTGATCACATAACAGAATTGATAAATGCATACTCTACACTTTTGTTGGATGATGAACACATTGCGTAGGATTACACGAACCCTCAATGCCGGAGTTAACAAGCTCCACAATAATGATCATGTTTAAGTAACCTTTAGTGTAAGATAGATCAAAAGACTAAACCAAGTACTAGCATAGCATGCACACTGTCACCTTCATGCATATGTAGGAGGAATAGATCACATCAATATTATCATAGCAATAGTTAACTTCGCAATCTACAAGAGATCATGATCATAGCATAAACCAAGTACTAACACGGTGCACACACTTGTCACCTTTACACACGTGCGGGAGGAATAGAACTACTTTAATAACTTTGCTAGAGTAGCACATAGATAAATTGTGATACAAACTCATATGAATCTCAATCATGTAAAGCAGCTCATGAGATCATTGTATTGAGGTACATGGGAGAGATGAACCACATAGCTACCGGTACAGCCCCGAGCCTCGATGGAGAACTACTCCTCCTCATGGGAGCAGCAGCGGTGATGAAGATGGCGGTGGAGGTGGCAGCGGTGTCGATGGAGAAGCCTTCCGGGGGCACTTCCCCACTCCGGCAGGGTGCCGGAACAGAGACTCCTGTCCCCCAGATCTTGGCCTCGCGATGGCGGCGGCTCTGGAAGGTTTCTGTGGTTTTCGTCGAACGCGTCGAGGTTTTTAGGTCAGGGGCTTTATATAGGCGAAGAGGCAGCGCAGGAGGGCTGAAGGGGGGCCCACACTATAGGGGGGCGCGGCCCCCCCCTGGCCACGCCGGGGTGTGGTTTGGTGGCCCTGTCCCCCTTCTCTGATCCTTCCCGGGTGTTCTGGATGCTTCCGGTGAAAATAGGAACTTGGGCGTTGATTTCGTCCGATTCCGAGAATATTTCGTTACTAGGATTTCTGAAACCAAAAACAGCGAGAAAACGAGGAACCGGCACTTCGGCATCTTGTTAATAGGTTAGTTCCAGAAAATGCACGAATATGACATAAAGTGTGCATAAAACATGTAGATAACATCAATAATGTGGCATGGAACATAAGAAATTATCGATACGTCGGAGACGTATCAGGGTCCAAACCTTACTGGACTCGAAGCGGTACCGGAGCGGTACCAGAGCGGTACTGCCGTAACTAGTTATGGTACCAAGGCGGTACCGTGAGCGGTACTACCGCTCGTGAGCGGTACTACCGCTCCAGGTACTGCAGGGGTACCGCAACTCGTATTCTGGGTCAATCTCAGTGCAGACTCAGAGCGGTACCGTGGGCGGTACCTATAGGGTAGCGGTACTACCGCTATAGGTACCGGTAGTACCGTCCTGGCTAAAACTGGTTTTCTCCCCTTTTTTCTCTCCATTCATGTCACCTCGCTATACACACACAAAACCAGAAAACCTATCAACTACGCTTCAGTCTTCCGATCTTGACGTGTCCAGCGAGGTCACCGTGCACTTGCAAATCTAACAATGATACTCAAGGCACACGGTGAGATTACTCAAGTGTTGTCATCAAACACACAAAACTTGGGGTATAAACTTTGCTCTTACACTCTTCCAAGTCCGCGTACTCATTACGATAAATGACACAATCACTCAGACATGTGTGGTATCTTACGTGTGGCAAATCATTACGGCACACCATATTCTTAGCCTCATTAATACCACTAGGACATGTGTTTCCCTCGGGAATTAACTCATGTATACAGTACAAATTCGCATCGAGGCACCCATCGCTGAATTTAAATTTTGCCGTGATATCCAAAAAAATTAAGGTTGATGTTCAATCGGGTGTGCTCTAGAGCGCAACCATTTAGCGTCTTTCTCCAATTGTAACAACTTGGCTATCTCTCTACATGCAGCTCTTTTGGTAGTCATCTTCTTATGAAGAAACTCTTCAACATGAGGGTCGCCCACCACTGAAGCCAACATGGATGATTCTTGCATGTATGGCGCATCTTCTTAATTGTCCTTATGTTTGTCCCCTTGATCATGTTTGAGAGCCTCTTTGTTCCATCCATGCTAGGGATCTCTGTTGTTGTTTCCCCCTTCTTCATACACATGCGCCCCTTCGATGTCAGCAACATTATCATCCTCATCGTGAAGTATCAACCGTGTGTAACCATCCATAAAATGATTGAGTAGCAAGTGCAACAACACATTGTCGTTAAAGAACCTTCTTCTTGCATTTACGACACGGACATAATATCTCAGTGGCCTTTCTGAGAATATTTAAAATTTAAAGAAAATTTTAGCATGAACTTCGCTAAAAATGTGACATATTGAGTGCTAGAAACATTGGCACTCATCTCTGCAAAATGAAACACGGCGCATGAGGTGGTTCGCGAGCAATCACACAAGGTAGCCTCGGCTATGATCGCTGTCACCACACAACACAAGCATGCATATACACAATCATCATTTGCAAGTAAAATTTGGAGTTTGTCACAACTGCTACCAAACAATATGCTCACCATACGGACAAGTAGATCTGCTAAGATGACGATCGAGCAAGTGGTGACCAAGAGAAAAGATGCAGGAGACCTACTATATGCTTAGGAGTATAATTAATGCAAGGTGCTAGTGGAGAGAGAGAGGAGAGGAGAGAGATGCCGTATTATTAGCCTTAACTAGATTTAGATGTGCGCCTTGGCGCACGATTCCGTGAAATTCGCACAAATTTATAGTTTGTATAACCAAGATAAAAATCAGGTGGGAAAAGAAGGCGTGGCTATGGCTTGGATGGGCAAGTGTTGTGGGCTTCAGTCTACATGCCGCAACATATGCATATGGGGTGATAGGCTATAGCACATAGCACACAGGAATTAGCTCACCTCTCGTGCGATGAAATCTCCAACATGGAATCCATTTAATAAAAAGTGGAAAGTTACCTGAGCATGGAATGTTCAGCACTCCCACCGATCGGAAAGCTAGCCACACATCTATACTTAATGCCAACACATAATCTAATAGAAGCACAAGAACGATTTTTCACAAAAATATATACAATGATTTAAGAGTGGCAACTATGGCGATGGTGGTACATCATCCTCAGCGTGACATCAACTTGGAAAATTGCCATCCTTATAATGTGGATCTATTAGAAGAGAACATAGAAATCAACAGATTATTTTTCCTTACATGAAACTTACCAATTGAAATACTTTGGGACGAACATAAGAGAAAATATGGCAGTGTAGTATGCATTCCTTTATATGAGGATATATCTATTGTGCCTGAATAATATTTTGAAGACCAGAACATGCCAAACAAATCCTTAGAACCTGTATGCAGCTGGCAGGCATACATAAAACAGAAAACGGAAGTGTTCCAACGCTGAACTACTAAGCCTTGAAGATCAATTTCTCTAATATATTTTGTTGGATAGACAAAATTAACTCATACATAAGCAACTTGAAAAGTGCAGTACTCTAGGAAGAAGGTGATAATTCCTTTATTAGCCCCAAATACCACATTACGTCGGTACCTATACCTGCATACTACTTACAATGCATGCATGCACATGAAAAATACAACATGTGTAGTGGAGAACTCACACACTGCAATATTGTGACGGTATAGAAAAGCCGTTGCAAAGCAACACCAACTTCAGCCATCTTTAATATGCATATCAAACTGTATATGATACATGATCATGCTGTCAAACTGTATAATCTATAACCAATCTAATGAACATATAATATAAGCCATGTTGTATATCCTCTGCAGTACATGATTCCCAAAAGATCCCTTTTAGATGCTAAAGCTTACCTCCAACCAACTTGAATCCCAAATCTACCAGATAAACCAAATAAAGCCTTTAGGCAACAACCTTAAATGGGACGGCAACCTGCAACCAAGAGGTGAAGAACACAACAACCATGTCAAGTAAAGTGGCAAGGGGCAGCGCGACTGGCCCCCGCAGGGACGGCATGGGAGGGCATCACGGGCGACCTCCACAAGCCATCGAGCGCGCGGTGGATTCACGAGGGAGATGGATCGGGGAAGAAGGCAGTGGGGCTGTGGTGGGTGTCTAGCGGCAAGGACAGGGTCGGCCGGCGAGCTGCGAGGCGACGGAGGAGGCGGAGAATAAGAAACGGCAGCTGCCATAGCACAGGTTCTCTCTATATCTCTCTCTATCTCTCTCTGGTTGTGCAAGGACTTGGAAAAAAAGTAATGGTACAACGATGACTTGCATATGAGTTTCCATCGCGGCAGAGGTAAGAGTTGAGGAGGACTCTTCATGTTTGATTTTGCTTCCAAAACATTTCATATAGCGTGTGCAAGATCCATTTTTACATTTGCGTACAATGTGTTTGACTACAATCCTACATAAAAGTAATGGATGTAAGATCTATATTCCATCTAGCTAGATGTTCGTAGTTTTGCAATTAAGGTGGGCATGGATGTTTCCTTTCGTGTATGTATACATCTTGTGTTCCCTTTTAGGTGTGCATCTCTTCCTAACCGGTTATATCCTGTTCGTGCTAGGATTTGTTGTGTCTCCATGATGTACTCCTCTCCCAACTTTGGTACTGCTGCAAAAACATCATCTTTTTTTTTTTTTTTGAGAATGCAAAAACATCATCTTGCTTTGCGCAGAACAATGGAAGATCTGATTGGGTGAGTGTGCTTGTGTATGTAAACCAAATGTATCCATTCACCTTTTCTGTCGATGCCTTTCCCATGGTTTCTTTGCCTTCCGTTTTGTCCCTTGACTTGGTTTATAGTGGCTTTGCAATCCAAATTTGTAGGTTCTCGACTTGCTGGGATTGCCGCGTCGGTTGGCCGTGGCTGCTCTTGTCGGTCTGATGTCTACTTGCATTCTTGGTGAGTATGCTTTGTTTCAGCTATCTTTGTAACGCTCGACAGTTGGCCGCGGGTTGTATTAGCGTTTTAGGATTCTTGCCCCTGTTATTGGCTTGGTACCCTGAAAAGTTTGCCTCACTTGGTGCGCATGCCTTAGGGTTAAAGTTTTTTATTCTTCGATTCGTCCGGAAAATACATCCTACATGCTGATGGCGGTCCAGATTAATGTGTGACACCTGTCTGACAATGAAAATACATCCTACATGCTGATGGCGGTCCAGATTAATGTGTGACACCTGTCTGACAATGCATGTTGCGCTGCCACATGCGAGTTGGTATGTAGCCCGTTAGCAAGAAACTATCCTGCATACTCATGGTCATGCAGATTTTCTTGGAACCCCAACTTGATAATTAATGTTTCTCAGTGACCAGTGAATTAGTAATCCCGTGAGAAGAGCAGAGACATTTGTTATTAGTGATGGAAGCACTACATCTTTAATTCCACGTCGCAGGATGTACCACCAGATGTTTATTAAGATGCCACAGTTTTGGATATCATGAAATTTGCTGAATAGCATTGCTTGGTTTGGAGATTAGACATACCTGTTGTATTTTCTATCTTTTCCATATGATGTTTTAAAAGCCAGTGTTGTTTGTTTCAGTTACACTGAGAAGTGTTTAATGGTCTTTTCATGTCTACCTTCTGATATGTTGTTTGACATTGTTATTTTTTTCAGGCTATCTATTGTTGTGGGTTGGTTGTTCTGCCTGTCTCCAGGTAAATCTCTTTTCCTATTTCAGATCCCTGCATGTTCATCTATTTTCTATATATGTTGAATTTGTTACTTGTTCTATTTAATGGCATGCTAAACCTGATCATTTTCTAGCCAGTGTGCATGGTTTGTTCTCTTTCTTTGCAATTTAGGTTGCCAAGTCTTGCATCAGCAATATGCTTTGGGTTACATGGAGTATTTACACATGTTTTCGTTCATGTAGGAAAACCCAAGGATAATCAAGATTCCCTCTAGAGTATTACTTAATCTAATGCTAGAAGTGCTTGGTGTTTCAAAAGTTGAATACCATCTTGAGCTATGCGAAGATAACAATGCCCGAGTCACTGTTCTGTTTAACACCTATACGGCCTCTACCCTACCAGCTCTGGGTGCTGCTCCGGTGTATCTCTTGATGTCTGGAATAAAATCCAATAGTTATTAAATAACTGAAGATTTTGCGTGCATAAAAGCTATCACATATGTTGATCAGGCAACCAATACAATCATTAGGGATTTAAGCTACGACATCATTGTGGAAGAGAGGAAGCAAATTAAAGTTATGCATCGGAAAAAAATTAGCCAGTTGGTAACCGGCGTTTCTGCCGTGTGCCCTGATGATAAAAGTCACCTTAATTGGTAAATCTTGGTTTGGTTGCAATCCGAAGGCTGAGCACGTTCTCAGGCCTACGTCTATTGAGCTTATCGGACAACTCAATTGGTGAGATTTCTTCCATAATTTAGCATATTAATAGGCGTAGTTACTTTTGGAATATTCATTTATCTCTGGTGAGAATATCATCAAATTCTATAACATCCAAGGGGCTTTCTACACAGTGGGAATAACTGCAGGAGCACTTCCAAAAGTTCTTCAGTTATTAAGCCTATTAAGAATAATATCTCAATTACCAAAGGTCTTAGAAAACTAAGACGCCAGCTACCAATGGTAGCCTACCATAGGATCTCAATAGTTGGCCATGGTAGACTGCAACAGCTTTTACTTATATAATATATGCGTTTTTTCTGAAAAACTAAGTGCTAGCTCAATGCGGATATTCGTCAACAAGCTTGCTCTAGAGAGAGGAATCATTATGCTCTGTGGTTCTTGATATATAGAATGCTTTGAAGAACCAAATCCAGTCCAAGCGCTTAAACATTGAATCATTGATTCTTCATTCTTGATATAGTTTCACCATACTCTTATCATTGATTTCAGATGTGCATGTTTTGTCCCTTCTCATTAACAAGGATTTAGCTTTTGTTTCCAGGAATTTCATCTAGGCTACAAAGGACAGAGAAGGTTTAGGAAAAAAATAGTGTGTATGCTGTGACCGATCAAGGCTTGGCCAACGAAGTGCAATAACAGGTGTGGCCAGATTATCATCATCAGGTGACAAACATAGATGGTTTTGAAGTAGTTACATGGGTGATTTTTTTCTATTACTATGTACTAGCCTGCAGTTATACACGTTATCTGTGTGTATTGCCATGTGGGTTGTCACTTCTTTGAGGCTACGTTATTTTCCTTTTGTATGCACAAATTTATATTTGCTTGGGCTACAATTCTGGATGGTCTGGGCAGTACTTAATCCATGTTGAGGTAATATGTGTCCATTGTTTCTGGCTAGATCATATCAGGCAAAATTAAGAATATCTAATATTTACTTCGTATCAAGGCAGTTAATTAGATAAAGTTATTTGCCTTGATCACTCTAGGATTGTGATGTGGTCAACTTTGTGTTAAAGTTTGTGGTACATCACTTTATATTAATGAAAAATAGTTCCTAGAATAATGAACCGGATCTCATGTGTGCAATCTGGCAAGGAGGCAAAAAACATGTCTTCACTGAAATCCATTAGAAGCTTTAGTGAGTAAAAGAAAGGTTGCCTATATACTAATAGTGAGCTCCGAAATATTCTGTTTAATATCATCTTTAAATCACTTGACCATCCATGTCTTCTCAGGTGCAAGGGAAGTGGTGCGCTGCTGCATGGTTTGGATGGGTGACGCCTAAACCGGTGCTTGGCTGGTTGAGGTTGGTTCTAGATATATTTTCTCCAACCCCTTTTCTCCGAGGTTGTATTGTTCTTGATCCCAGGCGGTGTTTTTTAGTCTTTTCTTATGTGTTCTTGTTCTTCGTACAGGTTCGTGCGGAGCCATAGTGCTTTTGGTTTTCTGGAAAGGTTTTCTCTCTTACTCTGAAATCATGGATGCTTTGGTTTGGATATTTATTTTGTTATTAATCTCTTACTTTCTTGCTTTGTAGTTCTGTGTACTGCTTTTATCTTCCGTTTTTTCGGTCCTTTTGGTTCGGAGTTTCAAAATAATATTGCTTCTGGACTTTTCATTTTTACCGCAAGAGTATTTCTTATCCTTCATATTATTTTCAGCAATTCCACATGCAATGCTCATCTTGCTGCTGGTCAGTTGTTATTTGCTTTAATTTCCGTTAGTTTGCCAGTGTTTCTTTGCATTGATGATTCATTTGTTGCATGAGCTAGGATGTTTCTTTACATTGATGATTCAGCTGCTAACCTAATAAGTAAAACTTATTGCTGAAATGGAAACATGATTTCATTTCTCTATCAGAAGGTTGTGTCCATCAACCGATGCAGAGGCCAGGATCAACCCCATTTCGAAAAAAAATTATCTATCAGAAATGTACTCTTGTGTATCGTGTTCTGCATGTTTTTTAATTGCTATGAGGTTGCTGGATTTTCGCTTGATACCTTGAAAGTAAAATGTGTATTTCTCTATGAATCCTCGTGTGCATCAAGTACAAAAAACAAAATAGTGGAGCAAGGTTTAGGATGTCAGCTCTTTTAAGTTAAGTTCTCCCTTGTCAGCAAAGGATGCAATGAGTGATAGGCAGAGCTCATGTACGGAGCCACCCAGAGAGAAATCAGGTTGTGCCATTCTACCCAACCAATGGATGTATTCATATTTGAGCCTATTAATATCATTTTTTCTATTAATTGCATCAATCACTGAAGGTTAGACATGTGTCTGATCTACAAAACTGTCGACCGAACAAGGCGTCTATCCGATTGTGCATACACTACATTTGCAACTTGGCATCCAGATAGGCTGGTGTGTACCTTTATGTAGAGCTATATAGTGTCACACTGCCTCAGGTATTTTCCATATATGCTTCCTAGTTTTATCATATACTGAAATTCTTCATGTTCCACTTTCAAAATATGTAGAGCATAGTTTTATATACTCAGCCTGTTCCCGAAAAGTTCTTTATTCATAAAGGGGTTTTTGTGATGGTTTGGACATATCGTAGTAAAGGAACTAACTATCCTTTATTTTCTAATGTATGTAAATCTGATCTATGGAAAGAGCAACGTGGTTTGGTCTGAAATTAAATTGCCATGATGTGTGTAATATATTTGTGGAGAGTATATCTATGTTCATTTGCTGCTTTCTAATGAGTAGTTTCTATTCATGAATTATATAGCGTTTGACAAACCGTTTCCCACCGCGGAAGTCGGCGGTCTGTTATATCCCTTATGGATATATAATTAGTAAATCAATTAAATTGGTTGGTTATCTACCTAAATCAGCATAGCCCCGCTTGATACGGTTTGGAATAGGTTTCTTTGTAGCTTTCAAGATATATGGTGTTTAGGCTTGAACAATATAGATGCCTGCTTGGGGACAGTCTGTATCCCTTATGGATATAAAATTAGTAAATCAGTTAAATTGGGTGGTTATTACCTACCTAAACCAGCATGGCCCCGTTGATACGGTTTGGAAAGTGTTTCTTTGTAATAGTTAAGATATATGGTTTAGGCTTGAAAATATAGATGCCTACTTGGACAAGCAAGTACTCTTGGTGCCTCCTTCAGTTCTCTTGGTGTGCGGTCAAAGCAAGGCACCTAAATTTATTATTTTTGATTTGTTTTCATGGTTCAGGAGCGGTAAATTTTTTCATGTCTTCTTTTTTCTTGGTCCTCCTTCAGTTTGCACCAATCTTGCACCTTCGATTTTCACTTCTTGCCACTTTACTTCACATGGTTGTTGTGTTCTTCACCTCTTGGTTGCAGGCTGCCGTCCCATTTAAGGTTGTTTCCTAAAGGCTCTATTGTTTCTCTGGTAGATTTGGGATTCAAGTTGGTTGGAGGTAAGCTTTAGCATCTAAAAGGGATCTTTTGGGAATCATGTGCTGCAGAGGATATACAACATGGCTTATATTATATGTTCATTAGATTGGTTATGCCTTAGATTATACAGTTTGGCAGCATGATCATGTATCATATACAGTTTGATATGCATGTTAAATATGGCTGAAGTTGGTGTTGCTTTGCAATGGCTTTTCTGTACCGTCACAGATTGATTTCCGCAATTATTAAGAGACTAGCACTCCTCCTAATATTGCAGTGTGTGAGTTCTCCACTACACATGTTGTATTTTTCATGTGCATGCATGCATTGTAAGTAGTATGCAGGCATAGGTACCGACGTAATGTGGTATTTGGGGCTAATAAAGGAATTATCACCTTCTTCCTAGAATACTGCACTTTTCAAGTTGCTTATGTATGAGTTAATTTTGTCTATCCAACAAAATATATTAGAGAAATTGATCTTCAAGGCTTAGTAGTTCAGCGTAGGAACACTTCCGTTTTATGTTTTATGTATTGCCTGCCAGCTGCATACAGGTTCTAAGGATTTGTTTGGCATGTTCTGCTCTTCAAAATATTATTCAGGCACAATAGATATATCCTCATATAAAGGAATGCATAATACACTGCCATATTTTCTCTTATGTTCGTCCCAAAGTATTTCAATTGGTAAGCTTCATGTAAGGAAAAATAATCTGTTGATTTCTATGTTCTCTAATAGATCCACATTATAAGGATGGCAATTTTCCAAGTTGATGTCACGCTGAGGATGATGTACCACCATCGCCATAGTTGCCACTCTTAAATCATTGTATATATTTTTGTGAAAAATCGTTCTTGTGCTTCTATTAGATTCTGTGTTGGCATTAAGTATAGATGTGTGGCTAGCTTTCCGATCGGTGGGAGTGCTGAACATTCCATGCTCAGGTAACCTTCCACTTTTTATTAAATGGATTCCATGCTGGAGATTTCATCGCATGAGAGGTGAGCTAATTCCTCCGTGCTATGTGCTATAGCCTATCACCCCATATGCATATGTTGCGGCATGTAGACTGAAGCCCACAACACTTGCCCATCCAAGCCATAGCCACGCCTTCTTTTCCCACCTGATTTTTATCTTGGTTATACAAACTATAAATTTGTGCGAATTTCACGGGATTGTGCGCCAAGGCGCACATCTAAATCTAGTTGGGGAGAGAGGACGGACGGGGATTGGACGAGAGGCGTCGCCGCCACCGCCAAGCACGCCTTCGCCGTCGCCATCTCCAGGTGCGCGCTCGCCACCATAGTCGCCATCGTCGCCTAGGCGCGGCGCTCGCTGCCGCCATCTTCAAGCACACGCTCGCCATCGCCCAGGCATTTGCTCGGTGCCGCCGCCGGTGCCATGCCAGAGAACGAGATGGGATTGGGGAGGAGGTGGGTGCGAGGAGATTGGGTGAGGTAGGGTTTCGGCTCCACCTTTTTCGCGCGGTGCATGCTAGCTCGCCACCTCCGAAACGAGTCGTAGAGACTGATGAGCAGACCCACTGCCTTCTTCCCCGGTCCATCTCCCTCGTGAATCCACCGCGCGCTCGATGGCCTGTGGAGGTCGCCCGCGCTGCCCTCCCATGCCGTCCCTGCGGGGGCCGGTCACGTCGCCCCTTGCCCGCGCCGGCGGCCCCTGCCGGAGATCGGCTGTGCCGCCCGTAGCCCACGCCGGTGGTTCCAGAGAGGGTCGTGTGGAGGCAGAGAGGTTGGCTGCGGGGATGGAGCCGGCGGCCGCCGCACGCGCAAGGAGAAGGAGGGGTGGAGACGGGGACATCCAGAGGAGTGGGGATTGGGGAGAGAGGACTGACGGGGATTGGAGGAGAGGCGCCGCCGCCATCGCCAAGCACACCTTCGCCGCCGCCATCTCCAGGTGCGCGCTCGCCACCATAGTAGCCACCGTCACTGATACGTCTCAAACGTATCTATAATTTCTTATGTTCCATGCTACTTTTATGATGATACTCACATGTTTTATACACACTTTATGTCATTATTATGCATTTTCTGGCACTAACCTATTGACGAGATGCCGAAGAGCCGATTGTTGTTTTCTGCTGTTTTTGGTTTCAGAAATCCTACAAAGGAAATATTCTCGGAATTGGACGAAATCAACGCCCAGGGTCTTATTTTTCCACGAAGCTTCCAGAAGACCGAAGGGGATACGAAGTGATGCGACGAGGCGCCGCAACCATAGGGCCTGATACGTCTCCAATGTATCGATAATTTCTTATGTTCCATGCTACTTTATTGATGATACTTACATGTTTCATGCATACTTTATGTCATATTTATGCATTTTCGGGCACTAACCTATTAACGAGATGCCGAAGAGCCGATTCTTTGTTTTCTCGCTGTTTTTGGTTTCAGAAATCCTAGTAAGGAAATATTCTTGGAATTGGACGAAATTAACGCCCAGGGGCCTATTTTTCCACGAAGCTTCCAGAAGTCCGAAGAGGAGACGAAGTGGGGCCACGAGGTGGCGACACACCAAGGCGGCACGGCCCAAGCCCTGGCTGCGCCGCCCTAGTGTGTGGGCCCCTCGTGACGCCCCCTGACCTACCCTTCCGCCTACTTAAAGCCTTCATCGCGAAACCCCCAGTACCGAGAGCCACGATACGAAAAACCTTCCAGAGACGCCGCCGCCGCCAATCCCATCTCGGGGGATTCGGGAGATCGCCTCCGGCACCCTGCCGGAGAGGGGAATCATCTCCCGGAGGACTCTACACCGCCATGGTCGCCTCCGGAGTGATGTGTGAGTAGTTCACCCCTGGACTATGGGTCCATAGCAGTAGCTAGATGGTTGTCTTGTCCTCATTGTGCTATCATTGTCGGATCTTGTGAGCTGCCTAACATGATCAAGATCATCTATCTGTAATACTATATGTTGTGTTTGTTGGGATCCGATGGATAGTGAATGCTATGTTATGTTGATTATCAATCTATCATGTGTTGTTTATGATCTTGCATGCTCTCCGTTGCTAGTAGAGGCTCTGTTCAAGTTTTTGCTTGTAACTCCAAGAGGGAGTATTTATGCTCGATAGTGGGTTCATGCCTCCATTAAATCTGGGACGATGATGAGAAAGTTCTAAGGTTGTGGATGTGTTGTTGCCACTAGGGATAAAACATCAATGCTTTGTCTAAGGATATTTGTGTTGATTACATTACGCACCATACTTAATGCAATTGTCTCGTTGTTTGCAACTTAATACCGGAAGGGGTTCGGATGATAACCTGAAGGTGGACTTTTTAGGCATAGATGCATGCTGGATAGCGGTCTATGTACTTTGTCGTAATGCCCAATTAAATCTCACAATACTCATCATATCATGTATGTGCATTGTCATGCCCTCACTATTTGTCAATTGCCCAACTGTAATTTGTTCACCCAACATGCTAATTCTTATGGGAGAGACACCTCTAGTGAACTGTGGACCCCGGTCCTATTCTTTACAACTGAAATACAATCTACTGCAATTGTTCTCTACTGTTTTGTCAACACCCGGATTTTTAAGTCTGGATGCCTATTATGTCATACATCGCAATCCCAGGAATATTGTTGTTGCGAGGCATAATAGTTAAGTATCACAGTCATCATTCATTACAAACCATAAGTCTTACAAATATTTGGAATCACATGATCCATATTACACGAATAGTTGATCTATCGATCAACGAACAAACACAAGTTCATAGTTCATAGCGGAAGCGTAAGATACAAGGACTCTCGAGTCCACGAGGCCAACGCTTGACGTCGGAAGATTCCTAGTTGTCGTAGGCGTCCTGCCGGTCATCGCCTTGTTCATCTTCATACTCTGGCTATTTGAATAGCCAGGGACAAAGCCGTGAGTACTTTAAGTACTCGCAAACTAATATTAATGTAAGTGCTAGACATTCTAGTGGGGTTTGCTAAGCTCTAGTTTATTTGCATAAAGCAAATTTTAGTTCACAAGTATTTGAGAAAAGCTTGTTCATATGCTAACTAACTCAAGTGGGAACATTAGTGTCATTCCCACCATTCCAGTGGTGATTTCAATTCAATTCACCACAAGTCCTTTCACCATCATCTTTCAACATCATTTTTCAAAGATATGACATCGAAAACTGTATGGCCTTTCCAACCGTCCGTAACCGTGGACGCGGCTATTCGAATAGATTTACACTCTGCAGAGGTTGCACACTTGTGCCACAACATTTGATTTCATCCGTCGGGATTACCCCGAATCATCGTAACACGAGTACGCGGATCATCAACCATAACCTTTCACTTACGAGTCCTAGTATGAGCACCTCTCCCCATGAGCTTGGCCTCCCGAGTGAAGAGCAACGCGTCAACTCTGGGAACCGCACGGGGCTTGGCCGTACAATTCACCTCAATTTCACATCATTTCTCAACAACGGAGGCAGCCTCAAGCGTAACCCCTATGACGTGTGTTCAGAGGGAACCCATACTAAGATGCATAAACTTCCAGTTAAGCCCTACCCATAATCAGGTATTGTGGGGGTACTTAATAATTGGAAAGGTATCGCATTCAAACCAACATTATGTTTTAAAAAAATCACCATCTTCTCTTGGTCATATTCACCTTCAAAAATCATTCAATGGAATGCTTCATCATTCCAAGGTTTCAAATTCATTTCAATTCACATTGTTCCCATCTAGAGTAGTCAAGTTTTATTTCATTAGCACTAGCTCTAAATCATGAGGGGTGCTATCTTGCTTTGCTTGATTGAGTCTACTTCACTACTCTAGTAACCATCCTTTACTTTGACCAAAGTTAACTATAAAAGTAACTCTTGGAAAACAACAAGTAAAACTTATAAGGTAAAAACTTGGGGTAGGCTTATGTAAGAAAAGGTAAGATTCATGGTGCCTTGCCCCAAGGGGGCTTTGCACTTTGCAAGAATATTAGCTTGCCTTGGTAGTTCTCAAACTGTTCCTCCTCCTCCTCTTGGTAGCAACCTTCTTCTTCGGCGTACTCTCCGGTGCTAGCGTCTAAATTTGAATACGAGTATAATTACTCACTAATTCAATGGCTATTCCATATATCACATACAAACACACAAACTATTCTATGCACATAAATAATTTAACTAGGGTGCATGGGTTGTGTGATTTGAATAGAATTCACTTCTTTTTATTTAATATGTAAATGATAGTTTCCATAGGGTTCTTGAGAAATAATTTCCTCTCATTGAAATCTTCTTAAGATTTAATTTCTCAAACCATCATATATGAACTTATATTGACCTAAGTCAAATGTTCATCATCATCATTTGAGAAAATGATTTAAATGGGGTGGATCACCTCATATCATTTAAATACACTACATATGATTTAAATCTCTAAGTAATTCATATAAGAGAGTTTGGGCCAGGGGTCCAAACATCCCATGAATTCATGTGAGACAGGATTTAAATGAAGTTTAAGACTTCATATGAATTACTTAATAGTTTTGGACAATATCAACTAGTTAAACTAGCCATATTATCCATTACTTAAACTAGGGCATGATCATGCAAAGTGACCACACCATTTTAGTGCATAATCAATTAGTGTAAGTCAAATGTGAGCTATTAGAGTTGGAATCAACTTAATATCTATTTTGGTTGATTTTTAATAATTATTTGAATATGAAAAAGTCCCTGCCTTCTTCTTTTTATCACATTAATTCTACAATGAATCTGGTCATGGGACCAGTGGCATTTTTTAGATAATTTCATTAGCTTTCCAACAACATAAAATTCATTAAATTTTGTTTAGCGAATTTGAATCTATTGATTTTCAAAGTGGAGGCAGTATTGAAATTCATTTGAAATTGTTTAAAACGAATTTGAATTAAAAGGCCGGGCGGGAAAACTAAACGGGCTGAAAGATTTAAAAACGGCCCAAGGCCAGCCCAGCCACGGTCCAGAGACGCGCGGGCTGCCTGACAGAGGGTCCCGCATGTCAGCGTCTATTTAAACCCGAAGCGGTATGGAGTAACCAGGGGCGTTGGATTAGATCAAAGATCAACGGCCGTGGTTCATCATCGTCTCCGACGAGAACCCGACGCTCTGGCGGCGGCGGTAGGGGGTCGGAGGGCTTACGGCGGCTCCAGCAAGGGATGGCAATGTGCTCGGGGTAGATGTGGACGACGGCGAAGCTCCAGGTACAGGTGGCGTCGCCTGAGGTGGTCTGGTTCGCCGGCGATTGCTGCAGAGCTTCCGCGGCGGCGAGCTCTCGATTGGCCTTGCTCCGGTGTGAATCGAGAGAGTGGTGAGGTGGTTGAGAGGCAGTGAGAGGTGGCGAGTGCGGTGGTGTGCTTAGATCGTCCAGGGGAGGTCTCCTTTTATAGCAGCGCGAGGGTGCTGCGGGGCAGGGTGGTGGTCGACCATGGCGCGGCGATTCCGACGAGCGGTCGAGCTAGGCGAGGTGGCGGTAGTGTTCTACGTGTCCAGGCGAGGCTATTGGCGGCGACAGCTTGGTCGGGCAGGGCTTGGTTGGGTCGCATTGCTTCCAGGCATGTCGCGGCAGTGGCGGGATCTTCTTCTCCATCCACGGCGGCGGTGGTCCAGGGTCTGGTCGAGCGAGTGTCTGGCGGTGTCCAGGTGGCGTGGTGATGCTCAACGGCTAGTCATCGGGGCCAGGGCGAGCGTGAGGTGGCCAGGCGAGAGGTGGCCAGAGCGCGTCCATGCACGTGCATGCGCGACGTCGTCGGCATGGCGAGCGCGTTCTGGGTGCGCTGTCTCCGGCCAGTGTCGTCGTCGAGCTCGACCGTGGCGGTGCTAGGAAGGTGTAGGGAGGTGCGGTGGCGAGCTGTGGCACGGTGGCCAGGGCAGAGAAGCAAGGGAGAGAGGGGAGAGCGTCGGGTTGGGCGACATGGCCGGCATGGCCATGTCTAGCCTTGCTCTCTCTCTCCCTAGTGTTCTATTTGGCATTGAATGGGGTTAAGGGGACCAGGGGACAATGTAGAATAGATTTGGGGTAGCTTAGGTGGAGTAGATCACTATTTGCAATAGTGGCAAATAGTGCCATATTTGAAATTTGTGAAAAATGTCTAAATTTGGTTTAATTCAAATGGTTGCTAGATTTGAATTGTGTGTGTTTAGATAAGTTGCATTTGACCAGAGATGGTGAGAGGTGGTGGTGGCAAAGTTTAATTCAAAGTTTTGCAAAATTTGATAAGTGGGAGATTGTTGATTATGTTAAAAAGTTGAAACTTTGGATGAGCATAGCTAATGATCAAGCAAGCTTTTGGCATGGTGATCTTTACAAAAAGTGTTCACCTTGATGTTGACTTTGAAATGGTGCAAAGAGTTAGCAAGGTTTGGTTTGAGAAAATTGAATGGCAAAGGCTCAAAGTAGTGATCAGACTATAATTGTCAATTTTGACCATTATCATATGTGAGCAAGATTTGTGTTTGAAAATCATTTGAATTGTGATTCTTTGATTCCAAAAGTTGTAATAAGTGTTTAGTAACATTATTCAACTAATGGTGAAGATCAAATTGGTCTAAGGTCAAAATTTATAAAAATGCCATAGGGCATATGTGAGGGTTTTTAGGGTTTTTCATTTAATGGATTTTCTTCCTCTTTGATTTATTTGGTTGGTGATCTTAATAGGATCACATTAGGGTTTTAGAGTATAGCATAAACAAATAATAACACTCATCATGGCATATCACTCAAATGCACAAGTCCTATGCATGGCACTATATGCAATTTAAAAAGTTTTTGTTGGTTTGAAATTTTGCTCTCTGGAATTTTCTAACTTTCTTTTTATTGAAATTTGGGATGTTACAAACCCTTCCCCCTTACAAAAGATCTCGTCCCGAGATCAAAAAGAAAGTTAGGTACTAAAGAGATCTGGGTACTCCTTCTTCATGAAGTCTTCGCGTTCCCATGTGGCTTCATCCTCGGTATGATTGCTCCATTGTATCTTCAGAAACTTGATGCTTCGGGTGCGGGTGGTTCGGTAAGCTTCCTCCAGGATGCGAATCGGCACTTCGCGGTAAGTCAGATCCTTGTTGATATCCACCGATCGGTGATCGATGTTCTTGAACACTTCGGTCTTCTCGGGGACTTCAAGGCACTTCCGGAGGAGTGAGATATGGAACACGTCGTGCACAGCCGACATTTCTTCAGGCAACTCCAGTTGATAAGATACTTCACCTCGGCGGCTGAGGACTTTGAAAGGTCCGACATATCGGGGTGCGAGCTTTCCTTTCAGCTGGAATCTCTGCATTCCTTTCAAGGGGGATACCTTGAGATAGACGAAGTCTCCGATCTCAAAGGTCATCTCCCGACGTCTCTTGTCGGCGTAGCTCTTCTGTCTAGATTGCGCCATCTTGAGGTACTCTCGGATCTTGTGGACTTTCTCTTCGGCTTCCCGAAGAACATCTGGGCCAAAAACTTGGCTTTCTCCGACTTCTGACCAGTTCAGGGGGGTACGGCACTTCCTTCCGTACAAGGCTTCAAAGGGGGCCATATGTAGGCTGGCTTGGTAGCTATTGTTGTAAGAGAATTCTGCGTACGGTAGGCAGTCTTCCCACTTGGATCCGTATTCCAGTACGCATGCTCTTAGCATGTCCTCCAGTATCTGGTTGACTCTCTCAGTCTGTCCGTCGGTCTGGGGGTGATAGGCAGTGCTGAAATTCAGACGGGTGCCTATTCCTTCGTGCACTTTCTGCCAGAATCTCGAGGTGAACTGTGATCCTCTATCTGACACTATCGATTTGGGGGTTCCGTGCAGGGCGACTATTCTGGAGATGTATAGTTCAGCTAACTTGGGGCCTTGGTAAGTGGTTTTGACGGCGATGAAATGGGCGACTTTGGTCAATCTATCGACAACTACCCATATGGAATCATTTCCTTTGCTGGATTTGGGCAGTCCGGTGATAAAGTCCATTCCTACGGAGTCCCATTTCCATTCCGGAATCTGGAGTGGTTGTAACAGTCCGGCGGGTCGTTGATGTTCTGCCTTAACTCTCTGACAGATGTCACACTTGGCGATGTAGCTGCCGATCTCTCTCTTCATTCCGTGCCACCAGAATTGATTATTCAAGTCTTGGTACATCTTGGTACCTCCGGGGTGGATTGAATAAAGGGTGTCATGGGCTTCTTGCAGGATGACTTGTTTCAAGTCAGAGTCCGATGGTACGCAGAGACGTTCTTTGTACCAAAGAACTCCGGCTTCGTCTACGGTGAATCCGGGGGCTTTCCTCGCGGCTATCTGTTTCTTGATTCCGTCGATGCTAGCGTTGTCCTTCGGGCTTCCTTGATTTGACTAACCAAGGTGGGTTGCGGTTCTATGCTGGCTAGGAATCCTTCGCTAACAAGTTCAAGTCTGAACTGTTCAAACTCTTGATGCAAGGCTGGGCTGTTCGGTTGCGAGCATGGAGTTCAACCGACACGGCGAGTCGACTCAAAGCATCCGCTACCACATTGGCCTTGCCGGGGTGGTAGTGAATCTCCATGTCGTAATCCTTGATCAATTCGATCCATCGGCGTTGTCTCAGTTTAGCTCCTTCTGGGTGAATATGTATTTGAGGCTTTTGTGGTCGGAGTAGATCTCGCATCGATTACCCATGAGGTAATGACGCCAAACTTTCAAGGCTAAGACCACGGCTGCAAGCTCGAGGTCATGGGTTGGGTAGTTCTGTTCGTGTTGCTTCAGTTGTCTTGAAAGGTAGGATACAACCTTGCCTTCTTGCATAAGCACACATCCAAGACCAGTCTTGGAGGCGTCGCAATATATGTCAAAGGGCTTTGCGATATCTGGCATGATCAGGATTGGGGCTGTGGTCAGTCTATTCTTGAGCTGTTGAAAGCTCTCTTCACACTTATCAGTCCACTCAAACTTTCTGTCCTTCTTCAACAGTTGGGTCATTGGTCGAGCGATGCTCGAAAAACCTTCTACAAATCTGCGGTAGTATCCGGCTAATCCAAGAAAAGCGCGGACCTCGGTTTGGGTGGTTGGGGCTTGCCATTCCATAACAGTTTTGATCTTGGCGGGATCTACGACAATTCCTCCTATAGACAAGATGTGTCCCAGGAATCCAACTTCTTCCAACCAAAACTCACACTTGCTGAACTTGGCATACAACTTGTGCTATCTAAGGGTTTCTAGGACGGTCTCCAAATGCTGTTCATGTTCCTATTCGGACTTGGAGTAGACGAGAATGTCATCGATGAAGACAATGACAAACTTGTCCAAAAAGTTCATGAAGATCTTATTCATGAGATTCATGAAATAAGCGGGGGCATTGGTTAGTCCAAACGACATGACGTTGTACTCATACAACCCATATCTGGTGGTAAAGGCAGTTTTTGGAATGTCGGTGGCTCGGATTTTCAGCTGATGATATCCAGTTCTAAGATCTATCTTGGAGAAAACTCTGGATCCGGTGAGTTGATCAAACAAGTCTTCTATCTTGGGTAGGGGGTATTTGTTTTTGATGGTGACATCGTTAAGCTTACGATAGTCCGTACATAAACGATTTGCACCATCCTTCTTGTCCACAAACAAGACGGGTGATCTCCAGGGGGATGCACTAGGTCTAATCAGACCTTTGGCCAACATATCATCTATCTGTTTCTTCAGCTCCACAAGCTCGGTTGCGTTCATGCTGTAGGCTCTCTGGGCTATGGGTCCAGTTCCGGAGATTAACTCAATGATAAACTGGATATCCCGATCCGGGGGCATACCGGGTAGATCATCCGGAAACACATCAGGGTAGCGACAAACGACCCTGATTTGATCCAGAGTTGGCTTGGATACACTTTGGTTGTAGGTAAATTTTCTGGGTAGCTTTTCAGAGACGTGCTCTACTATGATACCGGTGCTGCTAGTCATGGTTATGGCTTTCTTGGCACAGTCTATCAATCCATTGTGCTTGGACATCCAGTCCATTCCTAGTACGACTTCCAAACCTTTGGTTCCCAGGATGATTAGATTGGCATAGAAATCTACATCATCGATTTTGATGGGTACATTTTTGCAAAATTTTCTGGATTTGGTGGTTGATCCGAGGATTTGAACTATCATAACATGCTTCAAACTGAGGGGTTGAATTTTACTTGTTGATGCAAAATCTTCGGTGACAAAAGAATGAGATGCTCCGGAATCAAACAACACTCTGGCAGGGATGTGGTTGACAGAAAACATACCCGGTACAACATCCGGTGCTTCCTGGGCTTCTTCGGCGTTCATGTGGTAGAGGCGGCCGTTGCGGTTATTGGGGTTGTTGGGGGCGAACTTCTTGCCGGTGGAGACACGGCATTGCTGCTGGGCAGGTGCAGCGGTGTTGCCGGCGAGCTTGGCAAGACGCTTGGGACACTCGTTGGAGTAGGGCCCCACTAAACCACACTCATAGCAAGTGATGGTAGTCTTGTCTTGCTTGTTCGCAACGGGAATGGCATTGCTTCCGGTTCTAGGAGCGGTGTTGGTGTTGTTGTTGTTGTTGTTGGGGGTTCGGGGTGGAGCGCGGTTGTAGTTGTTGTTGTTTTTGTAGCCTCCTGGCTTGGAGTTTCCTCCACTCCGGTTCTGATAATCGGGGCGCGAGTTCTGCATCGGGGGTTTGTTGTTTCTCGGAGTGAAACCTCCGCTTGAGCTAGGGCGAAACTTCTGGGGGTGGCTTGATCCACTTTGATTCGCCATGCGGCGCTTGCGGTTCTCATTGGCTTGGTTCAGCTTGCCCTCCATCTGGATGGCGGAGTCTACAAGGGCTTCAAGGTTGGCGAAGGGGATGCTGACGAGGACAGTCTGCATCTCATCATGCAGTCCGTTCAGGAATCTCTCCTTCCTCTTTTCAACGGTGTCGGTCTCATCAGGGGCGTACCTCGACAGTGTAAGAAACTTGTCGCGGCATTCAACCACCGTCATGCGACCTTATTTCAGTTCACGGAACTCATCCCTCATCTTTTTGATAAGACCCGGGGGTACATGGTACTTGCTGAACTTTAGCTTGAAATCCTCCCAAGTCATGAACTGACCTCCGTTCATGGCACGGGTGCTTGTCCACCAAGCGCGGGCTGGTCCAGCGAGATAGTGGGTGGCAAACAAGACTTTCTCGTTGGCTTCCACTCCGGCTACCTCCAGATTGTTCTCCATAGTCTGGAGCCAATCGTCGGCGTCGAGGGGTTCCTCGGTCTTGCTAAACACCGGGGGATTGGTGTTCTGGAAGTTCTTGAGCTTGGATCCAGGGTGATCATGGTTTCCATGGCCTTGGTTGGCAATGTTCTGCAAGGCAACGAGGTTGGCTTGGCGTTCAACTCTTTCTGTTTCCCTGTCGGCAAGCATGGTCTGCAGCAGTTGCAACATCGCGTTGTTGGTGCGATTGGGAGGGGCCAACTGAAGATATAGAAGATCATGAGATAAGAGGGAACATTCTATGATTCATTTTGGTTAAGTTTTAAAACATTTGAAAACTTGTAATCTTTTCATGACAAACATAACATTCATTCATTCATTCATTCAACACATAGTACAAACTAACACACACATACTCTAATGGTTTTAAGAACCATTCTCATGCTACGATACAAGGGACGAGATACAACTCACACCTACATAAGTGAGACTAGTGCAACTACTCCTCATCCTCAACATCGATCGGGACGTAGTCGTCGGGTCCTGCCTCCAGGAACTCGTAGTCTTCCTCCTCGGTGTTCTCGTCCTCCTCAAAGTCGTCGTCGTCGCTCAGGAAGGCTCCTCCTCCCTGAATGTCGATGCCTCCATCGTCATCCTCCAGCTCACGAATCTGATCCTCCTGGGCCTTGACAGTGGCCTCGAGGGATGCTATCTTGGCACGAAGGCGCCGAATCGTAGCGTCCTTCTTGGCACGCTGCTGACGAAGGCTCTTGCGGTCGTTGTTGAGTAGCTTGATCGCCTCACCCTGCTCGGTGATGTGAGCATGGGTCGGGTTCGCGTAAGCGCGAGTGGCGTCGAGGTCCCTCTGAGTCTGGTAGAGCATGAAGTCCAGGTGCTCAGCATGGTGCCACAACTTCGGGTGCGGCTGCAGCTCCATGGGCACTCCCGCAGCATCACGCCTCACAAGGTGGGCGTAGCGCGACGCAAGGATGCGCACCACGTTCTATCCACAGAGGCGCGCAAGTGCCTCCTGAAGGCCACGTGCGAGTCCGTCGAGCCAGTTACTCTCGCGGAAGGAGAAGAGGATCCTCTCCGAGGTGGGAGGCTCCATCTTGCCCCTCAAGTCGGCAGTGATCACCCACTGCAACTCTCCTCCGGGCGTGTCGTCCGGCTGAACCCCGTGGAACTCGGGGTGTGGGCGCCCAAGGAAGTCGAGAGACGGCGTTGAGGTCGTGCTCGAAGATCAAGCTCCCTCCGTTCCCAAGCTGGTAAAACTTGGTGTTGATGGGTTCATTCGGCTCCATCTGAAAGAGAATTGGATGAGTACGTTAGAGAGTGCAAAGTGTGGCAAAATTTTAAGTTGATTCAAATAAGATAGAACATGATTCATCAAATTTTGGCAAAGTCTCAAAGACAAGAGTGTAGTAAATTTTCACAAATATTTTCTTTCATTTGATTTCAAAATTAAGTTTTTCAGAACGCCCATTCTAACTAAGGTCTTCTAAGGTCAAACAATGGCTCTGATACCAACTTGTCAACACCCGGATTTTTAAGTCCGGATGCCTATTATGTCATACATCGCAATCCCAGGAATATTGTTGTTGCGAGGCATAATAGTTATGTATCACAGTCATCATTCATTACAAACCATAAGTCTTACAAATATTTGGAATCACATGATCCATATTACACGAATAGTTGATCTATCGATCAACGAACAAACACAAGTTCATAGTTCATAGCGGAAGCGTAAGATACAAGGACTCTCGAGTCCACAGGCCAACGCTTGACGTCGGAAGATTCCTAGTTGTCGTAGGCGTCCTGCTGGTCATCGCCTTGTTCATCTTCATACTCTGGCCATTTGAATAGCCAGGGACAAAGCCGTGAGTACTTTAAGTACTCGCAAACTAATATTAATGTAAGTGCTAGACATTCTAGTGGGGTTTGCTAAGCTTTAGTTTATTTGCATAAAGCCAATTTTAGTTCACAAGTATTTGAGAAAAGCTTGTTCATATGCTAACTAACTCAAGTGGGAACATTAGTGTCATTCCTACCATTCCAGTGGTGATTTCAATTCAATTCACCACAAGTCCTTTCACCATCATCTTTCAACATCATTTTTCAAAGATATGACATCGGAAACTGTATGGCCTTTCCAACCGTCCGTAACCGTGGACGCGGCTATTCGAATAGATTTACACTCTGCAGAGGTTGCACACTTGTGCCACAACATTTGATTTCATCCGTCGGGATTACCCCGAATCATCGTAACACAGTACGCGGATCATCAACCATAACCTTTCACTTACGAATCCTAGTACGAGCACCTCTCCCCATGAGCTTGGCCTCCCAGTGAAGACCAACTGTCAACCTGGGAACTGCACAGGGCTTGTCCATACAATTCACCTCAATTTCACATCATTTCTCAACAACGGAGGCAGCCTCAAGCGTAACCACTATGACGTGTGTTCAGAGGGAACCCATACTAAGATGCATAAACTTCCAGTTAAGCTCTACCCATAATCAGGTATTGTGGGGGTACTTAATAATTGGAAAGGTATCGCATTCAAACCAACATTATGTTTAAAAAAAATCACCATCTTCTCTTGGTCATATTCACCTTCAAAAATCATTCAATGGAATGCTTCATCATTCCAAGGTTTCAAATTCATTTCAATTCACATTGTTCCCATCTAGAGTAGTCAAGTTTTATTTCATTAGCACTAGCTCTAAATCATGAGGGGTGCTATCTTGCTTTGCTTGATTGAGTCTACTTCACTACTCTAGTAACCATCCTTTACTTTGACCAAAGTTAACTATAAAAGTAACTCTTGGAAAACAACAAGTAAAATTTGTAAGGTAAAAACTTGGGGTAGGCTTATGTAAGAAAAGGTAAGATTCATGGTGCCATGCCCCAAGGGGGCTTTGCACTTTGCAAGAATATTAGCTTGCCTTGGTAGTTCTCAAACTGTTCCTCCTCCTCCTCTTGGTAGCAACCTTCTTCTTCGGCGTACTCTCCGGTGCTAGCGTCTAAATTTGAATACGAGTATAATTACTCACTAATTCAATGGCTATTCCATATATCACATACAAACACACAAACTATTCTATGCACATAAATAATTTAACTAGGGTGCATGGGTTGTGTGATTTGAATAGAATTCACTTCTTTTTATTTAATATGTAAATGATAGTTTCCATAGGGTTCTTGAGAAATAATTTCCTCTCATTGAAATCTTCTTAAGATTTAATTTCTCAAACCATCATATATGAACTTATATTGACCTAAGTCAAATGTTCATCATCATCATTTGAGAAAATGATTTAAATGGGGTGGATCACCTCATATCATTTAAATACACTACATATGATTTAAATCTCTAAGTAATTCATATAAGAGAGTTTGGGCCAGGGGTCCAAACATCCCATGAATTCATGTGAGACAAGATTTAAATGAAGTTTAAGAATTCATATGAATTACTTAATAGTTTTGGACAATATCAACTAGTTAAACTAGCCATATTATCCATTACTTAAACTAGGGCATGATCATGCAAAGTGACCACACCATTTTAGTGCATAATCAATTAGTTTAAGTCAAATGTGAGCTATTAGAGTTGGAATCAACTTAATATCTATTTTGGTTGATTTTTAATAATTATTTGAATATGAAAAAGTCCCTGCCTTCTTCTTTTTATCACATTAATTCTACAATGAATATGGTCATGGGACCAGTGGCATTTTGTAGATAATTTCATTAGCTTTCCAACAACATAAAATTCATTAAATTTGGTTTAGCCAATTTGAATCTATTGATTTTCAAAGTGGAGGCAGTATTGAAATTCATTTGGAATTGTTTAAAACGAATTTGAATTAAAAGGCCGGGCGGGAAAACTAAACGGGCTGAAAGATTTAAAAACGGCCCAAGGCCAGCCCAGCCACGGTCCAGAGACGCGGGCTGCACGACCAGAGGGTCCCGCATGTCAGCGTCTATTTAAACCCGAAGCGGTATGGAGTAACCAGGGGCGTTGGATTAGATCAAAGATCAACGGCCGTGGTTCATCGTCGTCTCCGACGAGAACCCGACGCTCTGGCGGCGGCGGTAGGGGGTCGGAGGGCTTACGGCGGCTCCAGCAAGGGATGGCAGTGTGCTCGGGGTAGATGTGGACGACGGCGAAGCTCCAGGTACAGGTGGCGTCGCCTGAGGTGGTCGCGGTTCGCCGGCGATTGCTGCGCGAGCTTCCGCGGCGGCGAGCTCTCGATTGGCCTTGCTCCGGTGTGAATCGAGAGAGTGGTGAGGTGGTTGAGAGGCAGTGAGAGGTGGCGAGTGCGGTGGTGTGCTTAGATCGTCCAGGGGAGGTCTCCTTTTATAGCAGCGCGAGGGTGCTGCGGGGCAGGGTGGTGGTCGACCATGGCGCGGCGATTCCGGCGAGCGGTCGAGCTAGGCGAGGTGGCAGCAGTGTTCTACGTGTCCAGGCGAGGCTATTGGCGGCGACAGCTTGGTTGGGCAGGGCTTGGTTGGGTCGCATTGCTTTCAGGCATGTCGCGACAGTGGCGGGATCTTCTTCTCCGTCCACGGCGGCGCCGGTCCAGGGTCTGGTCGAGCGAGTGTCTGGCGGCGCCCAGGTGGCGTGGTGATGCTCAACGGCTAGTCATCGGGGCCAGGGCGAGCGTGAGGTGGCCAGGCGAGAGGTGGCCAGGGCGCGTCCATGCACGGGCATGCGCGACGTCGTCGGCATGGCGAGCACGTTCTGGGCGCGCTGTCTCCGGCCAGTGTCGTCGTCGAGCTCGACCGTGGCGGTGCTAGGAAGGTGTAGGGAGGTGCGGTGGCGAGCTGTGGCACGGTGGCCAGGGCAGAGAAGCAAGGGAGAGAGGGGAGAGCGTCGGGTTGGGCGACATGGCCGGCATGGCCATGTCTAGCCTTGCTCTCTCTCTCCCTAGTGTTCTATTTGGCATTCAATGGGGTTAAGGGGACCAGGGGACAATGTAGAATCGATTTGGGGTAGCTTAGGTGGAGTAGATCACTATTTGCAATAGTGGCAAATAGTGCCATATTTGAAATTTGTGAAAAATGTCTAAATTTGGTTTAATTCAAATGGTTGCTAGATTTGAATTGTGTGTGTTTAGATAAGTTGCATTTGACCAGAGATGGTGAGAGGTGGTGGTGGCAAAGTTTAATTCAAAGTTTTGCAAAATTTGATAAGTGGGAGATTGTTGATTATGTTAAAAAGTTGAAACTTTGGATGAGCATAGCTAATGATCAAGCAAGCTTTTGGCATGGTGATCTTTACAAAAAGTGTTCACCTTGATGTTGACTTTGAAATGGTGCAAAGAGTTAGCAAGGTTTGGTTTGAGAAAATTGAATGGCAAAGGCTCAAAGTAGTGATCAGACTATAATTGTCAATTTTGACCATTATCATATGTGAGCAAGATTTGTGTTTGAAAATCATTTGAATTGTGATTCTTTGATTCCAAAAGTTGTAATAAGTGTTTAGTAACATTATTCAACTAATGGTGAAGACAAAATTGGTCTAAGGTCAAAATTTATAAAAATGCCATAGGGCATATGTGAGGGTTTTTAGGGTTTTTCATTTAATGGATTTTCTTCCTCTTTGATTTATTTGGTTGGTGATCTTAATAGGATCACATTAGGGTTTTAGAGTATAGCATAAACAAATAATAACACTCATCATGTCATATCACTCAAATGCACAAGTCCTATGCATGGCACTATATGCAATTTAAAAAGTTTTTGTTGGTTTGAAATTTTGCTCTCTGGAATTTTCTAACTTTCTTTTTATTGAAATTTGGGATGTTACAGGTTTTCTGCAAACATCATCATCCACACTATACATCTAATCCTTTGTTACAGCAAGCCGGTGAGATTGACAACCTCACTGTTACGTTGGGGCAAAGTACTTTGGTTGTGTTGTGCAGGTTCCACGTTGGCGCCGGAATCCCTGGTGTTGTGCCGCACTACACTCCGCCGCCATCAACCTTCAACGTGCTTCTTGACTCCTACTGGTTCGATAAACCTTGGTTTCTTACCGAGGAAACTTGCTTGTTGTACGCATCACACCTTCCACTTGGGGTTCCCAACGGGCGTGTGCTTTACGCATCATCAAGCTAAATTTCTGGCGCCGTTGCCGGGGAGATCAAGACACGCTGCAAGGGGAGTCTCCACTTCCAATCTCTTTACTTTGTTTTTGTCTTGCTTTATTTTATTTAGTACTTTGTTTGCTGCATTATGTCAAAACACAAAAAAATTAGTTGCTAGCTTTACTTTATTTACTGTCTTGTTTGCATTCTCCATATTAAAAAACTCAAAAAAATTAGTTACTTGCATTTTACTTTTGTTACCATGTCTAGTTATGCACCTGTTACTTCTTCATCTGAGGAATTAGTCTTCACTTTTAAACAAGGGGATGAGGAGAGTTTTAAAGATGCTTGGTCCAGAATTTTTGATTCTTATCGTAAAGCTGAACCTCAAATGACTCTAAGTTTGCTTCTTAGTAACTTTTATTTTGGGCTTATGATTCGCTATAGATATGCCTTGGATGCTGTAGTGGGAGGAGATTTCCTTCATTGCAATGGGGATCAAGCTTTTAATGCCATGAAAAAATTGGTTGCATCACATAGTGCAGCTAATAACTTTGATTCAGCTCTTATTAGCATTTATAATAGATTAAACACTCTTGAGACAAGTGCATCTTGCTTGAAAGAAAATTATAGCTATGTTCGTAACCGTCTTGATCAAGTTTTAGTGAACTCTGAACCTTCAATATGGGACCCTACTATTAAAGTTGTTATCGGTGGTGAAACTTTTCATGCCAATTGTGATATTATGTCTGAATTTTGCCTTATGCCTAAGAGTATTTATGAATCTTTGACACTTTGGGGACTCGTTGAAGGGGGAGAAGGAATAACTCTTATTGATAACTCTGTTATAATTCCTAAGGGAATAGCCGAGGGTGTGCATACAACCATTCTTGGGAGAACAGTATCCACTGATTATCTTGTTATTGAATGTGTAGGAACAGGACAAATCACACTCGGAAGATCCCTGCTGAAACTATTGGGAGTAGTCATAAATGTGGGAGAAGGCACCCTAAAATTCACGTCTACACCGGGGGGTAGACATGTATTCCCTAAATCAAAGAGTAAGAAAAAGAATAAGAAGGGTAGGCGTAAAGCCCGAGGTAATGTTGATGCTTCGTCTCTTGATAATACTTGATACACACTTTCTGCGTCTAGCTGAAAGGCGTTAAAGAAAAGCGCTTATGGGAGACAACCCATAATTTTACTACAATACTTTTGTTTTATATTTGAGTCTTGGAAGTTGTTACTACTGTAGCAACCTCTCCTTATCTTAATTTTGTTGCATTGTTGTGCCAAGTAAAGTCTTTGATAGTAAGGTTCATACTAGATTTGGATTACTGCGCAGAAACAGATTTCTTGCTGTAACGAATCTGGGCCTAATTCTCCGTAGGTAACTCATAAAATTATGCCAATTTACGTGAGTGATCCTCAGATATGTACGCAACTTTCATTCAATTTGAGCATTTTCATTTGAGCAAGTCTGGTGCCTCGTAAAAATTCGTCTTTACGAACTGTTCTGTTTTGACAGATTCTGCCTTTTATTTCGCATTGCCTGTTTTGCTATGCTTGATGGATTTTTTTGTTTCATTAACTTTCAGTAGCTTTGTGCAATGTCCAGAAGTGTTAAGAATGATTATGTCACCTCTGAACATGTGAATTTTGATTGTGCACTAACCCTCTAATGAGTTGTTTTGAGTTTGGTGTGGAGGAAGTTTTCAAGGATCAAGAGAGGAGGATGATACACTATGATCAAGGAGAGTGAAAGCTCTAAGCTTGGGGATGCCCCGGTGGTTCATCCCTGCATATTTCAAGAAGACTCAAGCATCTAATCTTGGGGGCATCCCCTTCTTCATCGACAACATTATCAGGTTCCTCTAGTGAAACTATATTTTTATTCCATCACATCTTATGTACTTTGCTTGGAGCGTCTGTTTGTTTTTTTGTTTTTGTTTTGTTTGAATAAAATGGATCCTAGCATTCATTGTGTGGGAGAGAGACACGTTCCGCTGTTGCATATGGACAAATATGTCCTTTGGCTTTACTCATAATGTTCATGGCGAAGGTTGAAACTGCTTCGTTAATTGTTATATGGTTGGAAACGGAAAATGCTACATGTGGTAATTGGTAGAATGTCTTGGATAATTTGATACTTGGCAATTGTTATAGATCATGTTTAAGCTCTTGCATCATATACTTTGCACCTATTAGTGAAGAAATACATAGAGCTTGTTGAAATTTGGTTTGCATGATTGGTCTCTCTAAAGTCTAGATATTTTCTAGTAAGGGTTTGAGCAACAAGGATGACGGTGTAGAGTCTTATAATGCTTGCAATATGTTCTTATGTGAGTTTTGCTGTACCGGTTCATGCTTGTGTTTGCTTCAAATAACCTTGCTAGCTTAAGCCTTGTATTGAGAAGGATTACTTCTCGTGCATCCAAATCCTTGAGCCAATAACTATGCCATTTGTGTCCACCATACCTACCTACTACATGGTATTTCTCCGCCATTCCAAAGTAAATTGCTTGAGTGCTACCTTTAAATTTCTATCCTTTGTCTTTGCAATATATAGCTCATGGGACAAATAGCCTAAAAACTATTGTGGTATTGAATATGTACTTATGTATCTTATTTCTTATTAAGTTGCTTGCTGTGCGATAACCATGTTCCTGGGGACGCCATCAACTACTCTTTGTTGAATATCATGTGAGTTGCTATGCATGTTCGTCTTGTCTGAAGTAAGGGCGATTTACCATGAGTTGAATGGTTTGAGCATGCATACTGTTAGAGAAGAACATTGGGCCGCTAACTAAAGCCATGATTCATGGTGGAAGTTTCAGTTTTGGACAACAATCCTCAATCTCTAATGAGAATATTGATTGTTGTTGAATGCTTAAGCATTAAAGAGGAGTCCATTATCTGTTGTCTATGTTGTCCCGGTATGGATGTCTAAGTTGCGAATAATCAAAAGCGAGAAATCCAATGCGAGCTTTCTCCTTAGACCTTTGTACAGGCGGCATAGAGGTACCCCTTTGTGATACTTGGTTAAAACATATATATTGCGGTGATAATCCAGGTAATCCGAGCTAATTAGGACAAGGTGTGGGCACTATTGGTATACTATGCATGAGGCTTGCAACTTTTAGGATATAATTTACATAACACATATGCTTTATTACTACCGTTGACAAAATTGTTTCTTGTTTTCAAAACAAAAGCTCTAGCACAAATATAGCAATCGATGCTTCCCTCTTTGAAGGGCCTTTCTTCTACTTTTATGTTGAGTCAGTTTACCTATTTCCTCCCACCTCAAGAAGCAAACACTTGTGTTAACTGTGCATTGATTCTTACATGCTTGCATATTTGCATTCATCATATTACTTTATGTTGACAACTATCCATGAGATATACATGTTACAAGTTGAAAGCAACCGCTGAAACTTAATCTTCCTTTGTGTTGCTTCAATACCTTTACTATGAATTTATTGCTTTATGAGTTAACTCTTATGCAAGACTTATTGATGCTTGTCTTGAAAGTACTATTCATGAAAAGTCTTTGCTATATGATTCAGTTGTTTACTCATTGTCTTTACCATTGCTTTGGATCGCTGCATTCATTACATATGCTTACAATAGTATTGATCAAGATCATGATGGCATGTCACTTCAAAAATTATCTTTGTTATCGTTTACCTACTCGGGACGAGTAGGAACTAAGCTTGGGGATGCTGATACGTCTCCAACGCATCGATAATTTCTTATGTTCCATGCTACTTTATTGATGATACTTACATGTTTCATGCATACTTTATGTCATATTTATGCATTTTCCGGCACTAACCTATTAACGAGATGCCGAAGAGCCAGTTGTTGTTTCTGTTGTTTTTGGTTTCAGAAATCCTAGTAAGGAAATATTCTCGGAATTGGACGAAATCAACGCCCAGGGGCCTATTTTTCCACGAAGCTTCCAGAAGTCCGAAGAGGAGACGAAGTGGGGCCACGAGGTGGCGACACACCAAGGCGACGCGGCCCAAGCCCTGGCCGCGCCGCCCTAGTGTGTGGGCCCCTCGTGACGCCCCTGACCTACCCTTCCGCCTAGTTAAAGCCTTCGTCGCGAAACCCCCAGTACCGAGAGCCATGATACGGAAAACCTTCCAGAGACGCCGCCGCCGCCAATCCCATCTCGGGGGATTCAGGAGATCGCCTCCGGCACCCTGCCGGAGAGGGGAATCATCTCCCGGAGGACTCTACACCGCCATGGTCGCCTCCGGAGTGATGTGTGAGTAGTTCACCCCTGGACTATGGGTCCATAGCAGTAGCTAGATGGTTGTCTTCTCCTCATTGTGCTATCATTGTCGGATCTTGTGAGCTGCCTAACATGATCAAGATCATCTATCTGTAATACTATATGTTGTGTTTGTTGGGATCCGATGGATAGTGAATGCTATGTTATGTTGATTATCAATCTATCATGTGTTGTTTATGATCTTGCATTCTCTCCGTTACTAGTAGAGGCTCTGGCCAAGTTGATACTTGTAACTCCAAGAGGGAGTATTTATGCTCGATAGTGGGTTCATGCCTCCATTAAATCTGGGACGATGATGGAAAGTTCTAAGGTTGTGGATGTGCTTGTTGCCACTAGGGATAAAACATCGATGCTTTGTCTAAGGATATTTGTGTTGATTACATTATGCACCATACTTAATGCAATTGTCTGTTGTTTGCAACTTAATACTGGAAGGGGTGTGGATGCTAACCCGAAGGTGGACTTTTTAGGCATAGATGCATGCTGGATAGCGGTCTATGTACTTTGTCGTAATGCCCGATTAAATCTCACTTTACTCATCATGATATGTATGTGCATTGTTATGCCCTATTTATTTGTCAATTGCCCAACTGTAATTTGTTCACCCAACATGCTATTTCTTATCGGAGAGACACCACTAGTGAACTGTGGTCCCCGGTCCATTCTTTTACATCTGAAATACAATCTACTGCAAACATTGTTCTTTACTGTTCTTTGCATACAAACATCATTTTCCACATTATACGACTAATCCTTTGTTTACAGCAAGCCGGTGAAATTGACAACCTCACTGTTAAGTTGGGGCAAAGTATTTGGATTGTGTTGTGCAGGTTCCACGTTGGCGCCGAAATCCCTGGTGTTGCGCCGCACTACACTCCGCCACCAACAACCTTCACGTGCTCCTTGACTCCTACTGGTTCAATAACCTTGGTTTCTTAATGAGGGAAACTTGCTGATGTACGCATCACACCTTCCTCTTGGGGTTCCCAACGGGCGTGTGCTTTACGCGTCATCAAGCTCTTTTTCTGGCGCCGTTGCCGGGGAGATCAAGACACGCTGCAAGGGGAGTCTCTCACATCCAATCTCTTTGCTTTGTTTTTGTCTTGCTTTACTTTATTTTATTTACTGCTTTGTTTGCTTTCTTATATCAAAAATACAAAAAAAATTAGTTACTCGCATTACTTTATTTACTGTCTTGTTTGCGTTCTTCATATTAAAAACATAAAAAAATTAGTTACTTGCATTTATTTTATCTAGTTTGCTTTATTTACTATTGCTAAAATGGGTACTCCTGAGAATACTAAGTTGTGTGATTTCACTAGCACAAATAATAATGATTTCCTATGCACACCTATTGCTCCACCTGCTACTACAGCAGAATATTTTGAAATTAAACCTGCTTTACTGAATCTTGTTATGAGAGAGCAATTTTCTAGGTGTTAGTTCCGATGATGCTTGCTGCCCATCTTAATAATTTTGTTGAACTTTGTGAAATGCAAAAGTATAAGGATGTAGATGGTGATATTATAAAATTAAAATTGTTTCCTTTCTCCTTAAGAGGAAGAGCTAAAGATTGGTTGCTATCTTTGCCTAAGAATAATATTGATTCATGGACTAAATGTAAGGATGCTTTCATTGGTAGATATTATCCTCCCGCTAAAATTATATCTTTGAGAAGTATCATAATGAATTTTAAGCAATTGGATAATGAGCATGTTGCCCAAGCATGGGAAAGAATGAAATCTTTGGTTAAAACTTGCCCTACCCATGGACTGACTACTTGGATGATCATCCAAACCTTTTATGCAGGATTGAATTTTTCTTCGCAGAACCTATTGGATTCAGCTGCTGGAGGTACTTTTATGTCCATCACTTTAGGCGCCGCAACAAAGCTTCTTGATGATATGATGATTAATTACTCTGAATGGCACACGGAAAGGGCTCCACAAGGTAAGAAGGTAAATTCTGTTGAAGAAACCTATTCCTTGAGTGATAAGATTGATGCTATTATGTCTATGCTTGTGAATGGTAGATCTAATGTTGATCCTAATAATGTTCCTTTAGCTTCAGTGGTTGCTCAAGAAGAGCATGTTGATGTGAACTTCATTAAAAATAATAATTTCAACAACAATGCTTATAGGAATAATTCTGGTAACAATTATAGGCCATATCCTTCTAATAATGGTAATGGTTATAGTAATTCTTACAACAATAATAGGAATGTACCCCCTGGTCTTGAAGCTATGCTTAAAGAATTTATTAGTACACAAACTGCTTTTAACAAAACTGTTGAAGAAAAGCTTGGTAAAATTGATATTCTTGCTTCTAAAGTTGATAGTCTTGCTGCTGATGTTGATCTTTTAAAATTGAAAGTTATGCCTAATGAAACTAAAGATATTAAGTCATTTTCTACAGCAAACGCCATCCAAGTTCGAATTAATGAAAATATTAGATTGATGGCTGAATTGCATGCTAGGTGGGAAAGAGAAGAAACATTTGCTAAAGAGAATAACGTAGCTAAAGTTTGGACTATTACCACCACTAGTAATGCTAATGCTTCACATGTTGCTACACCTCCTACTATCAATGGTAAAATAATTGGTGTTGGCAATGTTTCTACTCCTAATGCAAAGTGTGCAAAACTGCCTGAAACTGCTAAAACTGCTGAAACTGCTTGTGATAAAACTGCTGAAATTTTTCAAAATATTGGGGACAATGATCCCATTGCTTTAGATCATAATGGTTTAGATTTTGATGATTCTCACATCTCTGAAGTTATAAAGTTCTTACAAAAACTTGCTAGAAGTCCTAATGCTAGTGCTATAAATTTGGCCTTTACAAAACATATTACAAATGCTCTCATTAAAGCTAGAGAAGATAAATTAAAACTTGAAACTTCTATTCCTAGGAAGTTGGAAGATGGTTGGGATCCCATCATTAAGATGAAGGTCAATGATTTTGATTGTAATGCTTTATGTGATCTTGATGCAAGTATTTCTGTTATGCCTAAGGAAATCTATAATATGCTTGACTTGCCACCATTGAAAAATTGTTATTTGGATTTAATCTTGCTGATAATTCTATAAAGAAACCTTTTGGGTGGATTGATAATGTTCGCATTACAGTTAATAATAACCTTGTCCCCGTTGATTATGTTGTCTTGCATATTGAATGCAATGCATCTTGTCCCATTATTTTGGGAAGACCTTTTCTTCGAACTGTTGGTGCTATTATTGATATGACGGAAGGTAATATTAAATATCAATTTCCTCTCAAGAAAGGTATGGAACACTTCCCTATAAAGAGAATGAAGTTACCTTTTGATTCTATTATTAGAACAAATTATGATGTTGATGCTTCATCTCTCGATAATACTCGATTCACACTTTCTGCGCCTAGCGAAAGGCGTTAAAAAAGCGCTTATGGGAGACAACCCATTATTTTACTTCTGCACTTTTGTTTTATATTTGAGTCTTGGAAGTTGTTACTACTGTAGCAACCTCTCCTTATCTTTATTTTATTGCATTGTTGTGCCAAGTAAAGTCTTTGATAGTAAGGTTGATACTAGATTTGGATTACTGCGCAGAAACAGAATTCTTACTGTCACGAAATTGAGCCGCCCCAACTGTAGGTAACTCAGAAAAATCTTCCAATTTACGTGCGTGATCCTCAGATATGTACGCAACTTTCATTCAATTTGAGAATTTTTATCTGAGCAAGTTAAGTGCCCCAGAAAAATTCGTCTTTACGTCATCGTTCGTTTTGACAGATTCTGTCTTTTATTTCGCATTGCCTGTTTTGCTATGTTTGATGGATTTCTTTGTTCCATTAACTTTCAGTAGCTTTGTGCAATGTCCAGAAGTATTAAGAATGATTATTTCACCTCTGAATATGTGAATTTTTGATTATGCACTAACCCTCTAATGAGTTTGTTTTGAGTTTGGTGTGGAGGAAGTTTTCAAGGATCAAGAGAGGAGGATGAAACAATATGATCAAGGAGAGTGAAAAATCTAAGCTTGGGAATGTCCCCGTGGTTCATCCCTGCATATTTCAAGAAGACTCAAGCATCTAAGCTTGGGGATGCCCAAGGCATCCCCTTCTTCATCGACCACTTATCAGGTCACCTCTAGTGAAACTATATTTTTATTCCGTCACATCTTATGTGCTTTACTTGGAGCGTCTTTATGTTTTTATTTTTGTTTGTGTTTGAATAAAATGGGATCCTACCATTCTTTGTGTGGTAGAGAGACACGCTCCGCTGTTGCATATGAACACATGTGTTCTTAGCTTTACTCTTAATGTTCATGGCGAAGGTTGAAACTGCTTCGTTCATTGTTATATGGTTGGAAACAGAAAATGCTACATGTGGTAAATTGGTATAATGTCTTGAATAATTTGATACTTGGCAATTGTTGTGCTCAAATAGATCATGTTTAAGTTCTTGCATCATGTACATTGCGCCTACTAATGAAGAAACACCGTAGAGCTTGTTGAAATTTGGTTTGCATGATTGGTCTCTCTAAAGTCTAGATATTTTCTGGTGAGGGTTTGAACAATAAGGAAGACAGTGTAGAGTCTTATAATGCTTGCAATATGTTCTTATGTAAGTTTTGTTGTACCGGTTCATACTTGTGTTTGCTTCAAACAACCTTGCTAGCCTAAGCCTTGTATTGAGAGGGAATTCTCCTCGTGCATCCATAATCCTTGAGCCAAAAACTATGCCATTTGTGTCCATCATACCTACCTACTACATGGTATTTCTCTGCCATTCCAAAGTAAATTGCTTGAGTGCTACCTTTAAAATTTCATTTCTTTGTCTTTGCAATATATAGCTCATGGGAAAATAGCTTAAAAACTATTTTGGTATTGAATATGTCGCTTATGTATCTTATTTCTTATAAGTTGCTTGTTGAGCGGTAACCATGTTCCTGGGGACGCCATCAACTATTTCACCTTTGTTGAATATCATGTGAGTTGCTATGCATGTTCGTCTTGTCTGAAGTAAGGGTGATTTATCATGATCAAATGGTTTGAGTATGCATATTGTTAGAGAAGAACATTGGGCCGCTAACTAAAGCCATGATCCATGGTGGAAGTTTCAGTTTGGACATCAACCCTCAATCTCTTATGAGAATATTATCTGTTGCTGAATGCTTATGCATTAAAGAGGAGTCCATTATCTGTTTTCTATGTTGTCCCGGTATGGATGTCTAAGTTGAGAATAATCAAAAGCGAGAAATCCAATGCGAACTTTCTCCTTAGACCTTTGTACAGGCGGCATAGAGGTACCCCTTTGTGACACTTGGTTGAAACATATGCTATGCAATGATAATCCATGTAAATCCAAGCTAATTAGGACAAGGTGCGGGCACTATTGATAATCTATGCATGAGGCTTGCAACTTATAAGATATCTTATGCATAACACATATGAATTATTACTACCGTTGACAAAATTGTTTCTATGTTTTCAAAATAAAAGCTCTAGCACAAATATAGCAATCCATGCTTCCCTCTGCGAAGGGCCTTTCTTTTACTTTTACGTTGAGTCAGTTTACCTACTTCTTTCTATCTTAGAAGCAAACACTTGTGTCAACTGTGTGCATTGATTCCTACATACTTGCTTATTTGCATTCATCATATTACTTTGTGTTGACAATTATCCATGAGATAAACATGTTGAAGTTGAAAGCAACTGCTGAAACTTATATCTTCCTTTGTGTTGCTTCAAAACTTTCTACTAAGAATCTATTGAAGGAGATATGCCCTAGAGGCAATAATAAAGTGGTTATTATTTATATCTTTATGTTTATGATAAATGTTTATATATCATGCTATAATTGTATTAACCGAAACATTAGTACATGTGTGATATGTAGACAAACAAAGAAGTCCCTAGTATGCCTCTTAACTAGCTTGTTGATTAATGGATGATTTGTTTCATAATCATGAACATTGGATGTTATTAATAACAAGGTTATATCATTGTATGAATGATGTAATGGACACACCCAATTAAGCGTAGCATAAGATCTCGTCATTTAGTTATTTGCTATAAGCTTTCGATACATAGTTACCTAGTCCTTATGACCTTGAGATCATGTAAATCACTTATACCGGAAAGGTACTTTGATTACACCAAACGCCACTTGCGTAAATGGGTGGTTATAAAGGTGGGATTAAGTATCCGGAAAGTATGAGTTGAGGCATATGGATCAACGGTGGGATTTGTCCATCCCGATGACGGATAAATATACTCGGGCCCTCTCGGTGGAATGTCGTCTAATGTCTTGCAAGCATATGAATGAGTTCATAAGAGACCACATACCACGGTACGAGTAAAGAGTACTTGTCGGAGACGAGGTTGAACAAGGTATAGAGTGATACCGAAGATCAAACCTCGGACAAGTAAAATATCGTGAGACAAAGGGAATTGGTATTGTATGTGAATGGTTCATTCGATCACTAAAGTCATCGTTGAATATGTGGGAGCCATTATGGATCTCCGGATCCCGCTATTGGTTATTGGTCGGAGTGAGTACTCAACCATGTCCGCATAGTTCACGAACCGTAGGGTGACACACTTAAAGTTGGATGTTGAAATGGTAGAACTTGAATATGGAATGGAGTTCAAATATTTGTTCGGAGTCCCGGATGAGATCCCGGACATCACGAGGAGTTCCGGAATGGTCCAGAGAATAAGATTCATATATAGGATGTCATTTTATGTGAATTAAAATGATGCGGAAGGTTCTATGGAAGGTTCTAGAAGGTTCTAGAAAAGTCCGGAAGAAACCACCAAGGAAGGTGGAGTCCCGGTGGGACTCCACCTCCATGGCCGGCCAACCCTAGTGGGGGAGGAGTCCCAAGTGGACTCCCCCTTAGGGGGCCGGCCACCCCCCCCATATGGAAGGGGGGAATCCCACCCCAAGTGGGATTCCCACCCTAGGTAGGTTTCCTTTTCATATGGAAGGTTTTAGTTTCGGGTCTTATTCGAAGACTTGGAGTCCAACACTTGGGGTTCCACCTATATAATGAGGGGCCAAGGGAGGGGGCCGGCCACCCCAAGACCACAAGCTGGCCGCCCCATTGAAGTGGCCGGCCACCCCTCCCAAACCCTAGCCGCCCCCTCTCCTCCATATCTCCCGCGTAGCTTTAGCGAAGCTCCGCCGGAGTTCTCCACCGCCACCGACACCACGCCGTCGTGCTTGTCGGATTCAAGAGGAGCTACTACTTCCGCTGCCCGCTGGAACGGGAGGTGGACGTCGTCTTCATCAACAACCGAACGTGTGACCGAGTACGGAGGTGCTGCCCGTTCGTGGCGCCGAAAGCGATCGTGATCAAGATCTTCTACGCGCTTTTGCAAGCGGCAAGTGAACGTCTACCGCAGCAACAAGAGCCTCATCTTGTAGGCTTTGGAATCTCTTCAAGGGTGAGACTCGATACCCCTCGTTGCTACCGTCTTCTAGATTGCATCTTGGCTTGGATTGCGTGTTCGCGGTAGGAAAATTTTTGTTTTCTATGCAACGTTATCCTACATTGGTATCGAGCCGTGTCTATGCATAGATGGTTGCACGAGTAGAACACAATGGTTTGTGGGCGTTGATGCTCTTGTTATCTTTAGTTTGAGTACTTTGCATCTTCGTGGCATAGTGGGATGAAGTGGCTCGGACTAACTTTACATGACCGCGTTTCATGAGACTTGTTCCTCGTTCGACATGCAACTTGTATTGCATAAGAGGCTTTGCGGGTGTCTGTCTCTCCTACTATAGTGAAGATTCAATTTACTCTTCTATTGAAAACATTAGTATCAACGTTGTGGTTCATGTTCGTAGGTAGATTAGATCTCTCTCGAAAACCCTAAACCACGTAAAATATGCAAACCAAATTAGAGACGTCTAACTTGTTTTTGCAGGGTTTGGTGATGTGATATGGCCATAATGTGATGATGAATATGTATGAGATGATCATTATTGTATTGTGGCAACCGGCGAGAGCCTTATGGTTGTCTTTAAATTTCATGTTGAGTAGTATTTCAAAGTAGTTGTAATAGTTGCTACATGGAGGACAATCATGAAGACGGCGCCATTGACCTTGACGCTACGCCGACGATGATGGAGATCATGCCCGAAGATGATGGAGATCATGTCCGTGCTTTGGAGATGAAGATCAAAGGCGCAAAGACAAAAGGGCCATATCATATCACATATGAACCGCATGTGATGTTAATCCTTTTATGCATCTTATTTTGCTTAGATCGCGACGGTAGCATTATAAGATGATCCCTCACTAAAATCTCAAGATAATAAAGTGTTCATCCTTAGTAGCACCGTTGCCAAGACTTGTCGTTTCGAAGCATCTCGTGATGATCGGGTGTGATATAATCAACAAGTGCATACAACGGGTGCAAGACAGTTTTGCACATGCGAGCCTAGCATGTACAGACATGGTCTCGGAACACGTGATACCGAAAGGTAGAGCATGAATCATATGGTTGATATGATGAACACTTTGAGTGTTCGCCATTGAAATCACACCTTGTCTCGTGATGATCGGACATAGGTGCGGTGGATTTGGTTCGTGTGATCACTAAGACAATGCGAGGGATATTGTTTTGAGTGGGAGTTCATCTAGATTTTTAATTATGTTGAATTAAAATTTGAACTCAATTTGTCATAAACTTAGTCTAAACTTTTGCAAATATATGTTGTAGAGATGGCGTCCCCAATCAATTTTAACCAGTTCCTAGAGAAAGAAAAACTTAAGAGCAACGGTAGCAACTTCACCGACTGGTTCCGTCATGTGAGGATCTTCCTCTCGGCCGAAATCTGCAATATGTGCTTGATGCACCGCTAGGTGACCCTCCTGCAGAAACTGAAACCGATGAAGTAAAAGCTGTTTACGAGACTCGAAAAACTCGGTACTCTCAAGTTCAGTGTGCCATCCTGTGCAGTCTGGAATCCGATCTTCAAAAACGTTTTGAGCACCACGATCCTCATGAGTTGATGAATGAGCTGAAAGCTATATTCGAGACTCATGCGGCCGTGGAATGCTATGAAGCATCGAAACAATTCTTCAACTGTATGATGGAAGAAGGCAGCTCCGTTAGTGAGCACATGCTCGCCATGACCGGGCATGCGAAGAAACTCGGTGACTTGGGAATAGTGATTCCTAACGGTACCGGGGATTAATCGTGTCCTTCAATCTCTGCCACCAAGTTACAAGAACTTTGTGATGAACTACAATATGCAGAACATGAACAAGGAGTTACCTGAACTCTTTGGCATGCTAAAAGCTGCTGAGATTGAGATCAAGAAAGAGCACCAAGTGTTGATGGTCAACAAGACCACCAGTTTCAAGAAACAGGGCAAATCTAAGGGAAAATTCAAGAAGGGTGGCAAGAAAGCTGCCACGCCTCCTATGAAACCTAAGAACGGCCCTAAGCCTGATGCTGAGTGCTATTACTGCAAGGAGAAGGGACACTGGAAGCGTAATTGCTCCAAGTATCTGGCTGATCAGAAGAGCGGTCTTGTCAAGAAGAAGAAAGAAGGTATATCTGATATACATGTTATAGATGTTTATCTCACTGGTTCTCGTTCTAGTACCTGGGTATTTGATACTGGTTCGGTTGCTCATATTTGTAACTCGAAACAGGAACTAAAGAATAAATGAAGACTACTGAAAGATGAAGTGACGATGCGCGTTGGAAACGGATCCAAAGTCGATGTGATCGCTGTCGGCACACTTCCTCTACATCTACCTTCGGGATTAGTTTTAAGCTTAAATAATTGTTATTTTGTACCTGCGTTGAGCATGAACATTATATCTGGATCTTGTTTAATGCAAGACGGTTATTCATTCAAGTCTCGAGAATAATGGTTGTTCTATTTTTATGAATAATATCTTTTATGGTCGAGCACCACAAAAGAATGGCTTATTTCCGTTATATCTCGATAGTAGTGATACGCATATACATAACATTGATGCTAAGCGAATTAAATTGAATGATAATTCTACTTATATGTGGCACTCGTCGTCTTGGTCATATTGGAGTGAAACGCATGAAGAAACTCCATACCGATGGATTACTTGAATCACTTGATTTTGAGTCACTTGATAGATGCGAAGCATGTCTAATGGGTAAAATGACTAAGACTCCATTTTCTCGGTATGATGGAGCGAGCTACCGACTTATTGGAAATCATACATACCGATGTGTGCGGACCAATGAGCGTAGCATCGCGCGGTGGTTATCGTTATGTTCTAACCTTCACGGATGATCCGAGTAGATATGGGTATATCTATTTCATGAAACATAAATCCGAAACTTTCAAGAAGTTTAAGGAATTCCAAAGTGAAGTAGAAAATCAACGTAACAAGAAGATTAAATTTCTACGATCCGATCGTGGAGGTGAATATCTGAGTTATGAGTTTGGCATGCATTTAAAGAAATGCGGAATACTTTCACAATTGACACCGCCGGGAACACCAAAACGAAATGGTGTGTCCGAACGTCATAATCGAACTCTCTTAGATATGGTTCGTTCTATGATGTCTCTTACTGATTTGCCGTTATCATTTTGGAGTTATGCATTAGAGACAGCCGCATTCACTTTAAATAGAGCACCATCAAAATCCGTCGAAACGACACCGTATGAATTATGGTTTAATAAGAAACCTAAGCTGTCGTTCCTGAAAGTTTGGGGTTGCGAAGCCTATGTAAAGAAGTTACAACCGGACAAGCTAGAACCCAAAGCGGAGAAATGCATCTTCATAGGATACCCTAAGGAAACTATAGGGTATACTTTCTATCACAAATCCGAAGGCAAAATCTTTGTTGCTAAGAACGGAACCTTTCTTGAGAAAGAATTTCTCACTAAAGAAGTGAATGGAAGAAAAGTAGAACTCGATGAGATTGATGAATCTATACTCGTTGATCAGAGTAGCGCGAGTACCGGAAGTTGTACCTGTACCGCCTACACCGGCAACGAGAGGAAGCTAATGATAATGATCATGAAACTTCGAACGAGGAAACTACTGAACCTCGCAGATCGACAAGGGAACGTACCACTCCTGATTGGTATGATCCTTGTCTAAATGTCATGATTGTGGATAACAATGATGAGGACCCTGCGGCGTATGAAGAAGCGATGATGAGCCCAGATTCCAACAAATGGCAAGAAGCCATGAAATCCGAAATGGGATCCATGTATGATAACAAAGTATGGACTTTGGTAGACTTACCTGATAGCCGAAAGGCTGTCGAGAATAAATGGATCTTCAAGAGAAAAACAGATGCTTGATGGTAATATTACTGTCTATAAAGCTCGACTTGTCGCAAAGGGTTTCCGACAAATTCAAGGAGTTGACTACGATGAGACTTTCTCACCTGTAGCGAAGCTAAAATCTGTGAGGATTTTGTTAGCAATAGCTGCATTTTTCGATTATGAGATTTGGCGGATGGATGTCAAAACGGCGTTCCTTAATGGAGACATTGAGGAAGAGTTGTATATGGTACAACCCAAAGGTTTTGTCGATCCTAAAAATGCTGACAAAGTATGCAAACTTCAGCGTTCAATCTATGGACTGAAGCAAGCATCGAGAAGTTGGAACCGACACTTTGATAAGGTGATCAAAGACTTCGGGTTTATACAGTGTCATGGAGAGGCATGTATTTACAAGAAAGTGAGTGGGAGCTCTGTAGCATTCCTGATATTATATGTAGATGACATATTATTGATCGGGAATGATATAGAACTATTAAGCAGTGTTAAAGGTTATTTGAATAATAGTTTTTCAATGAAAGACCTTGGTGAAGCATCGTATATAATAGGCATCAAGATTTATAGAGATAGATCAAGATGCCTAATAGGGCTATCACAGAGTACATACCTGGACAAGATTCTAAAGAAGTTTAGAATGGACGAAAGTAAGAAAGGGTTCTTACCTATGTTACCAGTGCAAGGTCTTGAGTAAGACTCAAGGACCGGCTACGGCAGAAGAAAGAGAAAGGATGAGTAATATCCCCTATGCCTCGGCGATAGGATCTATCATGTATGCCATGCTATGTACTAGACCGGATATAGCACATGCTGTTAGTTTGACTAGCAGATATCAAAGTGATCCGGGAATGGAACACTCGGACAGCGGTCAAGAATATCCCGAAGTACTTGAAAAGAACTAAGGATATGTTTCTTTTTTATGGAGGTGACCAAGAGCTCGTTGTAAGTGGTTACACCGATGCAAGTTGGAACACCGATCCCGATGACTCTAAGTCACGATCCGGGTACGTGTTTATATTGAATGGTGCTGCAGTAAGCTGGGCAAACTTGAAGCAGTGCACGGTGGCGAAGTCTTCAACAGAATCAGAGTACATAGCGGCTTCAGAGGCTTCATCAGAAGCGGTATGGATGAAGAGGTTCATTGTAGAGCTCGGTGTGGTACCTAGTGCATTGGACCCATTAATCATTTACTGTGATAACATGGGTGCCATCGCCAATGCACAAGAGCCAAGGTCACACAAGAGGCTGAAGCATATCAAGCTGCGTTACCACTCGATTCGTGAGTACATCGAAGATGGAGAAGTAAAGATTTGCAAAGTACACACCGATCCGAATGTAGCGGATCCGTTGACTAAAGCTCTCCCTAGGGCAAAGCATGACCAACACCAGAATGCCATGGGTGTTAGGTATATTACAATGTAATCTAGATTATTGACTCTAGTGCAAGTGGGAGACTGAAGGAGATATGCCCTAGAGGCAATAATAAAGTGGTTATTATTTATATATTTATGTTTATGATAAATGTTTATATATCATGCTATAATTGTATTAACCGAAACATTAGTACATGTGTGATATGTAGACAAACAAAGAAGTCCCTAGTATGCCTCTTAACTAGCTTGTTGATTAATGGATGATTAGTTTCATAATCATGAACATTGGATGTTATTAATAACAAGGTTATATCATTGTATGAATGATGTAATGGACACACCCAATTAAGCGTAGCATAAGATCTCGTCATTTAGTTATTTGCTATAAGCTTTCGATACATAGTTACCTAGTCCTTATGACCATGAGATCATGTAAATCACTTATACCGGAAAGGTACTTTGATTACACCAAACGCCACTCGCGTAAATGGGTGGTTATAAAGGTGGGATTAAGTATCCGGAAAGTATGAGTTGAGGCATATGGATCAACAAGTGGGATTTGTCCATCCCGATGACGGATAGATATACTCCGGGCCCTCTCGGTGGAATGTCGTCTAATGTCTTGCAAGCATATGAATGAGTTCATAAGAGACCACATACCACGGTACGAGTAAAGAGTACTTGTCGGAGACGAGGTTGAACAAGGTATAGAGTGATACCGAAGATCAAACCTCGGACAAGTAAAATATCGCGAGACAAAGGGAATTGGTATTGTATGTGAATGGTTCATTCGATCACTAAAGTCATCGTTGAATATGTGGGAGCCATTATGGATCTCCGGATCCCGCTATTGGTTATTGGTCGGAGTGAGTACTCAACCATGTCCGCATAGTTCACGAACCGTAGGGTGACACACTTAAAGTTGGATGTTGAAATGGTAGAACTTGAATATGGAATGGAGTTCGAATATTTGTTTGGAGTCCCGGATGAGATCCCGGACATCACGAGGAGTTCCGGAATGGTCCGGAGAATAATATTCATATATAGGATGTCATTTTATGTGAATTAAAATGATGCGGAAGGTTCTATGGAAGGTTCTAGAAAGTTCTAGAAAAGTCCGGAAGAAACCACCAAGGAAGGTGGAGTCCCGGTGGGACTCCACCTCCATGGCCGGCCAACCCTAGTGGGGGAGGAGTCCCAAGTGGACTCCCCTTAGGGGGCCGGCCACCCTCCCCATATGGAAGGGGGAATCCCACCCCAAGTGGGATTCCCACCCTAGGTAGGTTTCCTTTTCATATGGAAGGTTTTGGTTTCGGGTCTTATTCGAAGACTTGGAGTCCAACACTTGGGGTTCCACCTATATAATGAGGGGCCAAGGGAGGGGGCCGGCCACCCCAAGACCACAAGCTGGCCGCCCCATTGAAGTGGCCGGCCACCTCTCCTCCATATCTCCCGCGTAGCTTTAGCGAAGCTCCGCCGGAGTTCTCCACCGCCACCGACACCACGCCGTCGTGCTGTCGGATTCAAGAGGAGCTACTACTTCCGCTGCCCGCTGGAACGGGAGGTGGACGTCGTCTTCATCAACAACCGAACGTGTGACCGACTACGGAGGTGCTGCCCGTTCGTGGCGCCGGAAGCGATCGTGATCAAGATCTTCTATGCACTTTTGCAACCGGCAAGTGAACGTCTACCGCAGCAACAAGAGCCTCATCTTGTAGGCTTTGGAATCTCTTCAAGGGTGAGACTCGATACCCCCTCGTTGCTACCGTCTTCTAGATTGCATCTTGGCTTGGATTGCGTGTTCGCGGTAGGAAAATTTTTGTTTTCTATGCAACGTTATCCTACATCTATTGCTTTATGGGTTAACTCCTATGTAAGTCTTATTGATGCTTGTCTTGAAAGTACTATTCATGAAAAGTCTTTGCTATATGATTCAGTTGTTTATTCATTGTCTTTACCATTGTTTCGAATCACTTCATTCATTACATATGCTTTACAATAGTATTGATCAAGATTATGATAGCATGTCACTTCAGAAATTATCCTTGTTATCATTTACCTACTCGAGGGCGAGTAGGAACTAAGCTTGGGGATGCTTGATACGTCTCAAACATATCTATAATTTCTTATGTTCCATGCTACTTTTATGATGATACTCACATGTTTTATACACACTTTATGTCATTATTATGCATTTTCCGGCACTAACCTATTGACGAGATGCCGAAGAGCCAGTTGTTGTTTTCTGCTGTTTTTGGTTTCATAAATCCTACAAAGGAAATATTCTCGGAATTGGATGAAATCAACGCCCAGGGTCTCCACGAAGCTTCCAGAAGACCGATGGGGATACGAAGTGGGGTGACGAGGCGTCGCCACCATAGGGCCGCGCGTCCTGGGTGGGGCCCGCGCCACCCTATGGGGTGGGCCCCTCGTCAGCCCTCCGACTCTGCCCTTCCGCCTACTTATAGCCTTCGTCGTGAAAACCCCAGTACCGAGAGCCACGATACGGAAAACCTTCCAGAGACGCTGCCGCCGCCAATCCCATCTCGGGGGATTCAGGAGTTCGCCTCCGGCACCCTGCCGGAGAGGGGAGTCATCTCCCAGAGGACTCTTCATCACCCTGATCGCCTCCGGATTGATGTATGAGTAGTTCACCCCTGGACTATGGGTCCATAGCAGTAGCTAGATGGTTGTCTTCTCCTCATTGTGCTATCAAGTTAGATCTTGTGAGCTGCCTATCATGATCAAGATCATCTATTTGTAATGCTACATGTTGTGTTTGTTGGGATCCGATGAATACGGAATACTATGTCAAGTTGATTATCAGTCTATCATATATGTGTTGTTTATGATCTTGCATGCTCTCCGATGCTAGTAGAGGCTCTGGCCAAGTTGATACTTGTAACTCCAAGAGGGAGTATTTATGCTCGATAGTGGGTTCATTCCTCCATTAAATCTGGGACAGTGACAGAAAGTTCTAAGGTTGTGGATGTGCTGTTGCCACTAGGGATAAAACATCGATGCTTTGTCTAAGGATATTTGTGTTGATTACATTACGCACCATACTTAATGCAATTGTCTGTTGTTTGCAACTTAATACTGGAAGGGGTGCGGATGCTAACCCGAAGGTGGACTTTTTAGGCATAGATGCATGCTGGATAGCGGTCTATGTACTTTGTCGTAATGCCCGATTAAATCTCACTTTACTCATCAGGATATGTATGTGCATTGTTATGCCCTCTTTATTTGTCAATTGCCCAACTGTAATTTGTTCACCCAACATGCTATTTCTTATCGGAGAGACACCACTAGTGAACTGTGGACCCAGGTCCATTCTTTTACATCTGAAATACAATCTACTGCAAACATTGTTCTTTACTGTTCTTCGCATACAAACATCATTTTCCACACCATACGATTAATCCTTTGTTTACAGCAAGCCGGTGAGATTGACAACCTCACTGTTAAGTTGGGGCAAAGTATTTGGATTGTGTTGTGCAGGTTCCATGTTGGCGCCGGAATCCCTGGTGTTGCGCCGCACTACACTCCGCCACCAACAACCTTCACATGCTCCTTGACTCCTACTGGTTCGATAACCTTGGTTTCTTACTGAGGGAAAACTTGCTGCAGTACGCATCACACCTTCCTCTTGGGGTTCCCAACGTGCGTGTGCTTTACGCGTCATCAGTCGCCCAGGCGCGGTGCTCGCTGCCGCTGTCTTCAAGCACACGCTCGCCGTCATCCAGGCGCGTGCTCGGTGCCGCCGCCGCTACCATGCCAGAGAACGAGATGGGATTGGGGAGGAGGTGGGTGCGAGGCGATTGGGTGAGGAAGGGTTTCGGCTCCACCTTTTTTGCGCGGTGCACGCTAGCTCTCCACCTCCGAAACGAGTCGTAGAGACTGATGAGCAGACCCGCCGTGCCGTAGGACCCAAACGCAGCTAGATGCGGGTAGAAAACGGCCAGTACATGGTTTTCGCTAGCAGTGAGAATCCGCCCACCCAACCAGCAGCCTCTCTCTGAACCAACATCCAACGGACCAGATTGACCAGACAAGAAAATCCGACGGCCCAGAAGCTACATGCGCTGTGAAGCCCCATGGGGGCATCAATTATACCTTTAGATGCATGTGCCAGATCCAGGGCGGATCCCTATTGGGCCAACGGGGTGCACATGACCCTCGGAAAATTGAGGTTTCTTTGTATAACTACAGATTTTCACCATGTGTGCATCCTGAGAAAAATAATTTTATATGTTGTGGCACCATGTGTGCACCATGGTCGGCTCTGCTCTAGCTCCGCCGCAACCCAGATCTAGCTATCTATGGAGAGAAAGGGCAGGGAGAGATTTTTTTTTTTTTTTGGAAAAACAACAAGAGGGGTATTTTTGGTTGGAAAGTGGTTTGTGCCACAGTAGCGGCGTTGAAATATAGGATACACTGTTGGTAACAATAGTATTGATGGCGTAACCAAAATTCATAAGACGACACTATTTTTGGGTCCCGAAACTGGTTCCTGGCCAATATTCTCGCAGCGTATTTAAATAGAGTAGGCAGCTGGTAGACGAACAATCAGTGGCGGGATGTGATATTCTACATTGTTGCTAACCCGTGGTCGGTCGGGTCTGTGGGTTAAACATTTTAGGCGGCTTAATATTTTTCTATCACGTTGTTCGGTGATGTCGCATGCCGCTACAATTTTGGCCAAATACCGGCGGCTTGGGTTTTGCGTTGTGCGGCGTTATTGTTTTAGCGCCTATAAGCTATTTCTACGTGCTATGCAGGAAAAAAAATCTCATGGGCAAGCAAACTACTGATTTTCTTCTCCCTACATGCAGAAAACGGCTTCGCGAGCAACCAATTACGACCTGATGACTTGGTTGGGCCTGTGTAAAAGCTCACGTTGGAATTATAAACACAGGCGAACGGTATATTTTATAAAAAAAATCAACCGTTTGTCGGAATTATGCAAATGATATACCGTTGGATAGGTAATGAAAAAAAACAAATTTTTATGTTTACACTTTTCACAAATTTTGCACGGTTTAAATTTAATTTTTAATATACGGAACATTCTTATATGGCTAGAAGACGAACTTTTACTCTGATTTTTTAATTCCTTCTCCAAATGGTGCAAATGATATAACGTTTGATAGATAATAAAATTTCACAATTTTTTATGTTTTAAGTTTTTTTCAAATTCGGCATAGTTTTTTAATAATTTTGAAAATGTTGTAATCCGGACGTATGAAAAAATGGACGGAGGGTAATTTCGATTAATTTTTTCAACCGTTTGTCAAAATGATGCAAATGATATGTCGTTGGAAAGATTGTAACACCCCAAATTTCAAAATAAAGAGAAAATGAATTTTCTGTTTCCAAAAATGAGAACCAACAAAAAAAATTCAAAAATAGAGTGCTAGGCTTAGTGCTCATATCTAATACTTGTGTTGTTGCCATGATGAGTGTTATTATGCTTATGTGATAAACCCTAAAACCCTAAAGTGATCAAGTAAAGATCACAAACCAAAGGAAATTAAAAGAGAAAAAAACCATATGTGGGCCTATAGCCTTAATATGTAAATCTTGAACCCTACCTTTTCTTATTTTGCTAAATGGTGGTGAACCATTGCAAAACTTATTAAACCCTAAACCACATCCCTCTTGCCATCAATCTTCGAGAAATAAAATAAAAAGGAAAGATCTTATTTAAGAAAAAGGCATATGCAAGCCTATGGTTACTTGTGGAAAATGATGAGCTTTGCCTTGTCTACCTTGGGTAGATGATTTGGAATACCTCAACACACTCAACAAAGCACTTACCAACCAATTCAAGTGTGAAACAAAATAAAATCAAACATATGCTTAGAGGCATATGTGCCTATGACTATTTTTGTAAAACTTTACCCTAGGCCTTTCTACTTTATTTAGAGGATTGGAAAACCTTCTTAAACCTTATCTAGTACTTCTCCAACCCAATCCAAAATGAAACAAAAGATTTTAAAAAGAAAATAATAATGCCATAGAGGCATATGAGAGCAAAATATCAAAGTTGTGAAATTGAGGATCTTGACCCTAAGACTTCTAGTGAATGGTTGGATCACTCCTATATACCATTTCAACACTCAACAACATCAATTGGGTCAAGCCTAGTCCAATTAAAAATCAAATGCCACCTATGCATAGAAGCATATGTGACACATAGCCATTTTCACCAATTCTTGTCCTATGCACTTCTACTTTTACCAAATGGTGTGAAACCATCTCTAAACCTAATCTAACCTTAAATTGACCCTCAACCTTGCCAAAGTGAAGCAAGGGGAGTACTTTACAAGAATAAGAAAAATTGACATGTCACCTCCCATGTGTTTTGGGCCAATTTTACAAATCTTTGAGCTAGACCTTTGGAATGGTTTCAATGGTTTGGAAATGTTCCTAAACTAGTAAGAATCACTTTGGAGTAAAGAAAAGTCAAACCAAATGGAGAGAAATCAAATAGTGAGATAATTCCATTTTTCACTCACATACACGTTTAGCCAAATTATCCAATCTTGACCTAGCCACCTCCATTGCCTCAAAATGGTTTGAACCTTTCACCTAACTCAATTTAACACCAAATAAACCTCACTCTTGTCAAAATGAAGCAAAGAGGAATAAAAGAATAAAAGTTAGAGAATCCCAAAACCCTTACATATGGTGTATGCCATTTTTATAAATCTTGACCCTAGACCATTTTGGCCTTCACCATTAATGGTAATATGATACTAAACCCTTATTACAACTTTTGGAATCAAAGAAACCCAATTCAAATATTATTTCAAACTCAATTGGGGCTCACATACAATAATGGTCAAAACTGAAATTTATAGCCTGATCACTACTTTGAGCCATTGCCATTCAATTTTCTCAAACCAACTCTTGCTAACTCTTTGCACCATTTCAAAGTCAACATCAAGGTGAACACTTTTTGTAAAGACCACCATGCCAAAATCATTTTTGATCATTTGCTATGCTCATCCAAAGTTAGCACTTTTTGTTATGGGGAACAATCTCCCACTTATCAAATTTTGCCATTCTTTGAATTTCTAAATTCCACCACCACACATAGTTGTCTCTGGTCTTTTGCAACTTAACCAAACACACCTTGTTCAAATCTTGCAACCATATAAATTCAACCAAAATTTGCAAGAAATGGAAATGGGCAATTATGGAACAAACCAAAAACACTAGTGTGAATCGTTTTGGCCTAACCCTAAGCCACCACTGACCTCTACCATGTCCCCTGGTCCCTCCTACCCCTAACACTCCAAATAGCAAGCCTAGAGGAAAGCCATGCAGGCCCAAATACCACCATGCCGGCCATGGCCATGATCTCTCCTCTCTCCTCTCTTCTCTCCACAGCAGCCTCGACCACCTTGCCAAAACTGCTCCCCTTGGTCCCCTGAGCCTGCCGGTAGTCGCCGTTCGTCGAGGGATGGACCACAACGCCCTGGCCGGGACGCGCCGCGACGCCCACGTGCGACAGGAGCGGCATGGCCATGCCGTGCCTGTCGGGCGACGCGCACGTCACAGACACGCGCCGCCTCGCAGCATCTCTCCCTCTCTGGACCCCCTCGCTGCACAACGAGCTCCGCCACCTCGCCAGGACCCCGCCAGACACGCGCCGTGCCCCGCGCGAGCGCCGTAGCCATCAGCACCATCGCCGTTTTCCCGCGAACGCCGCCGCAGACCTGGAGGCAATGCGTCGCCACCAAACCGTCCCCCACCTAGTTAGCTGGCTCCCTAGCACCGCCTGGACGCCACCTACCTCGCCCTGCTCCCTCCTACCCCTCTCCATCGCCGGCAACGCCGCGCGCATGTCGCCACCACCACTGCCCGCAGCACACCCCCGCAACTATAAATAGAGCCGTCCCCGCGCTATCTCCTCCACAGCAAAGTTCCTCCCCTCCTCTCCCTGATCCTCCTCGACCTCTTCTCCTCTTTGATTAGCCACCGGAGCCGCCCAATCGAACACCGGAGCCCGCGGCGGACCTGAGATCGCCGCCGTCGATTCAGGCCACCATTCGAGCCGCCGTCTGCGCCATCTGCTTCCTCGTCCTCGACAACGCCGCCCTGCACCGTCGCTGACCCTCGCCGGAGCTCCAGCTCGCCGCCGACCCCCTGCCGTAGCCGCCAGCACTTCCCCTCTCATCGACGACGACGACGACTCTCCGCCGTCAGATCTGCTTCTGATCCAACGCTCCTCAGCGCCCCGTACCGATTCGGTAAGTTTCATCCACTGACGGGTGGGTCCCCCTGTCAGCTGGCCCGCTGCGCTGGACGCACTGCTGGGCCGGCCCAACTCCTCTGTGCCGCGTTTCAAACAGTTTCGGCCCAGATCCTTTCCCGCCATCCCGCCTAGTTAATTTGATTTAAATTCAATTCAAATCATTTTCAATACTGAACCCCACTTTGAAATTCAATACAATCTGTTTGGCTTGGCCAATTTTAACAAATTTTATACCGTTGGAAAGCTAGTGAAATTATCTATCAAATGCCACTGGTCCCATCTCAAAATTATTTGTAGAATTAATCTGACAAAAAGAACAAGTCAGGGACTTTTGCACCTTCAAATAATTCTTAAAAATCAACCAAAATAGATATGAAGTTAATTCCAACTCCAATAGCTCACATTTGACTTACACTAATTGCTTATGCAAGAAAATGGTGTGGTCACTTTGCATGATCATGCCCTAGTTTAAGTAGTGGATAATATGGCTAGTTTAACTAGTGGATCTTGTCCAAAACTATTAAGTAATTCATATGAAGTCTTATACTTCATTTAAATCTTCTCTCAAATGAATTCATGTGATGTTTGGACCCCTGGACAAACTCACTTATATGAATTACTTAGAGATTTAAATCATATGTAGTGTTATTAAATGGTATGAGGCACTCTACCTCATTTAAATCAATTTCTCAAATGATGATGATGAATGGTTGACTTGGGTCAACATGATTTCATGTATGATTGTTTGAGAAATTAAATCTTAAGAAGATTTCAATGAGAGGAAAGTATTTCTCAAGAACCATATGGAAATTATCATTTACATATGTAAGGAGAGGAAATTATTTTCCTCAAGCAACACAACCAATGCACCCTAATTGCAGTATTTGTGTGAATAGAATAATTGGTGTAAATACAAGTAATGTTAGAATAGCCAAGGAATTGTTGATGATGTTAAATCACCTCAATGGTAGTTGTTAACCTAGTTACAACTATGTGTTAAATCATATGAGAGGTTTTCCTCTCATTTAAATCTTGGTCTCAAGTAATTCAACATGAGGTAGTGACCATGGTCTATATAATCTCATGTTGAGTATTTGGTGACATTAAATCACTACCATGTTAGTATTAAATTGTATGAGGTATGGAACCTCATTTAAATCATTTTCTTAAATGATGAGTATGAAGAGGTTGACTTTGGTCAACCTAGGTCATATTCTGTTCATGAGAGAAATTAAATCTTAATAAGATAATGAGAGGAAATTATTTTTCTTAAATAAGAGGAACACATCCACCCACTTAATAGTAGTGTGTGATGCTAGTTTAAGTTGTGTAAAGCTTGTGTGTGCTTAGTTTAGTATGTAAGTTTGGTATGATGATTGTGTACCCCGTATTCGTATTTTAGACGCTAGTACCGGAGACTATCGGGAGGAGGAGGACTTCTACAAAGAGGAAGGAGAAGAAAACTTGGACCCCCACTTCAACCAAGGCAAGCTAGACTATTGCAAGTTATAATGTTGCAAGCTAACACCTATGCAAGCTAATATTCTTGCAAGCTAATATTCTTGCAAGCTAATATTCTTGCAAGCTAATATTCTTGCCAGCTAATATTCTTGCAAAGTGCAAAGCCCCTTTGGGGCAAGGCACCATGATTCTTATCTTTTCTTATATGAACCCATCCCAAGTTTTTACTTTACAAGTTTACTGGTTTTTTCTAAATGAGTTGCTTTTATAGTTAACTTTGGTCAAAGTAAAGAAGTTTACTAGAGTAGTCAAGTTAGCAAGCTATTACCAATGCCAGCTAGATTGATGCAAACCATTTTGGGTGCAAGATAATACTCTTGCAACGTGCAAAGCTCACTATGAGCAAGGCATTACCCTATTTACTTTATGCTTATGATCCTATTTCCCAGTTTAACTTTACAAGCTTTATTTACTTTTGTTTTATCAAAGTACTTTTTGATTCGTGATTCACTTGGTTAGTATTGGATTAGTACAAGAGTATCAAAGTTAGCCTAGAAGCAAAGCAAAATTACTTAGCACCCCTCATACATAGATGCTAGTGCTAATTTGAAAGTGACTACTCCATTTGGGAACTTGGGAATTGAAATGACTTTGAAAACCTTGGAATGATGAGTCATTCTATTGAGAGATTTTGAAGGTGAATATGACTGGTGAATGACTTGGTGAATTTTACAAAAACACTGATGGTTGGGTTCGGATGCGATACCATTCCAATTTTACAAGTACCCCCACAATACCTGAATCTGGGTAGGGCTTAACCGGAAGTTTGTGTGTCTTAGTATGGGTTCCCTCTAAACAAGCGTCATCGGGGTTATGCCGAAAGCTGCCTCTACAACAAACGAAATGAGATGATATGATATGATGCGAAATGAGGTGAATGTCCGGCCCAAGCCCTGTGCAGTTCCCAGGCTGACAGTTTGTCTTCACTGGGAGGCCAAGCTCATGGGGAGAGGTGCCTATACTAGGGTATGTTAATGAAAGGTTATGATTGGTAGTTCGCGTACTGCGTACGATAAATCGAGGCCGATTACCCCTGACGAGCTATTGCAATTGTTGTGGCACAAGTGTACAACCTCTGCAGAGTGTAGATCTATTCGAATAGCCGCGTCCACGGTTATGGACGGTTGGAAAGGCCATACTGTTCCGTCATCAGAACTTTTCGAAAACTATGAATGGTGAAGGGTGACTTGTGAATTTGAACTTGAAAGGTGACATTGACTTTGAATCACAACGGAGTTGTGGGAATGACACTAATGTTCCCACTTGAGTTAGTTAGCACCTGAAGAGTGGTTTACCAAAATGTTTGTGAACTAAAACTGGCTTTATGCAAAATAAACTAGAGCTTAGCACCCCCTTACTAGAATTGTTAGCACTTACATTAGTATTAGTTTGCGAGTACTTTAAAGTACTCACGGCTGTGTCCCTGGCTATTCAAATGGCCGGACTATGAAGAGGAGCAGAACTATCAAGATGACGACCGAGCGGGACGCCTACGACAACTAGGGAATCTTCGACGTCGGACGTTGGCCCGTGGACTAGAGAGTCCCTTCTATTTACGCTTCCGCTATGAAACTATGAACTTTGTGTATGTTGATCAATAGATCAACTATTTGTGTAATATGGATCATGTGATCTCTATTTGTAAGACGACTATGGTATGTAATGAATGATGACTTATGATATTCAAGCTGTTATGTCTCGCAACAACAATATTCCCAGGATTGCGATGTATGGCATAACAGGCATCTAGACTTAAAAATCCGGGTGTTGACAAGTTGGTATCAGAGCCATTGTTTGACCTTAGGAGACCCTAGTTAGAATGGACGTCTGAAAAACTTAGTTTCAAAAACCAATGAAGTGAATATTTGTGAAAACTTGTTCTTACCCTTATCCTTGAAATCCTTTTTCAAAAAGATGAGAAATCTATACTCTACTTTCTTTGCAAGCCTACATAAAATTTTGCGCACTTGACTACTTCTCTACTTTACTCCTCCTCTTTGTTCACAGATGACGTACCAATGGGAGTCCTATCAGCTTGGTCCCGAAGGCGACCTAGGGTTCGAAAAGGAGTTGAAGCAACTAGTAGAATATCTAGGACACCCGTACCCCGAGTTCTTCGGAATACCCCTCAAAGCTCAGTTAGGAGAACCACCTCAGTGGGACGTTTCTACGGATCTACGAAGGAAGCTTGATGCCCCGGTATGGGAAACCATATGGTTTTCTGTAACGGGAAACACTTGGAAGGAAGGACTAGTCAAAGCTATGCAAGAAGCAATTTCCGTCCGTGTGGACAAAATGAGGACAAGATCAAGAACACTCGTTTCATCTACTACCCAAGACATGACTCCATGGGAAGACCGATGACCATGCCCCCACCCCCGGAGATGAACCCCTATGAAGCACCTCAGGACTTCAGGCAGTACAAAACCCGCAGGGATTTGGACAACGCCCTCGCCTCTCGCCAAGCACCTCACCCGTGAAGAAGAAGAATCCACCCGGAAGAGTAGTATCCCCCCCAGCACTTAAGTAGGTGTGAGTTGTATCAGGATCCCCTTGTATCGTAGAACGAATGAATGGTTCTTCAAACCAACGGTGTGTTAGATTTGTAATGTGTGATGTTTGGTATGAATGAAAAAAGTGTTGCTGGTTTTACCCCCTCAACACTACTCAAGTTTTCAAGTTTTGAACTTTTTGAACTTTAACTCAAACAAACCATAGAAATTTCCCTCTTATCTCACCATCTACCTCAATCTTCAGATGGCCCCTCCTACCCGCAACAACTCCCGTGCCCAGGCCAACCAGATGCACATTGAGCACGCCAAGATGACTGACACCATCAACATCCTTGCAATGGAGCGCAAGGCACTTCGCCATCAGCACGCCAGGAAGGACTACCTCATTGCTCGCCTCCGCGTGAGGATAGCATCATTGGAGCAGCTCATCCCAATACCCAACCATGCCCCCAGAGCCAAGTCCACTGTGACTTGCTATGCATGTGGTGTTACTGGTCATTACTCAAACAAGTGCCCGATGAAAGCCGCCAACAATGCCCCAAGGACTGGAAGCAATGTTGTACCCATTGCCCAAAAGGACAAGTCAACGGTAACCTGCTATGAAGGTGGAACTGTGGGTCATTACTCCAATGAATGCCCCAAGAAGCTTGCCAAGACTGCCCCCAACACTGTTGCACCTGCTCAGCAACAGCGCCGCTTCGCAGCTAGAAGGAACCAGAACAACAACGGTCGCTACTACAACATGACGGCCACCGAAGCTCAAGGAGCACCTCGGAACATGCCAAGTATGTTCCCTGCTAAATCATATCACCCAATCTCTCTTAGGAACCTAACTTTTCTTAAAATCTCGGGACGAGATTTGTTTAAGGGGGAAGGGTTTGTAACACCCCAAATTTCAAAATAAAGAGAAAATGAATTTCCTGTTTCCAAAAATGAGAACCAACAAAAACTTTTCAAAAATAGAGTGCTAGGCTTAGTGCTCATATCTAATACTTGTGTTGTTGCCATGATGAGTGTTATTATGCTTATGTGATAAACCCTAAAACCCTAAAGTGATCAAGTAAAGATCACAAACCAAAGGAAATTAAAGAGAAAAAAACCATATGTGGGCCTATAGCCTTAATATGTAAATCTTGAACCCTACCTTTTCTTATTTTGCTAAATGGTGGTGAACCATTGCAAAACTTATTAAACCCTAAACCACATCCCTCTTGCCATCAATCTTCGAGAAATAAAATAAAAAGGAAAGATCTTATTTAAGAAAAAGGCATATGCAAGCCTATGGTTACTTGTGGAAAATGATGAGCTTTGCCTTGTCTACCTTGGGTAGATGATTTGGAATACCTCAACACACTCAACAAAGCACTTACCAACCAATTCAAGTGTGAAACAAAATAAAATCAAACATATGCTTAGAGGCATATGTGCCTATGACTATTTTTGTAAAACTTTACCCTAGGCCTTTCTACTTTATTTAGAGGATTGGAAAACCTTCTTAAACCTTATCTAGTACTTCTCCAACCCAATCCAAAATGAAACAAAAGATTTTAAAAAGAAAGTAATAATGCCATAGAGGCATATGAGAGCAAAATATCAAAGTTGTGAAATTGAGGATCTTGACCCTAAGACTTCTAGTGAATGGTTGGATCACTCCTATATACCATTTCAACACTCAACAACATCAATTGGGTCAAGCCTAGTCCAATTAAAAATCAAATGCCACCTATGCATAGAAGCATATGTGACACATAGCCATTTTCACCAATTCTTGTCCTATGCACTTCTACTTTTACCAAATGGTGTGAAACCATCTCTAAACCTAATCTAACCTTAAATTGACCCTCAACCTTGCCAAAGTGAAGCAAGGGGAGTACTTTACAAGAATAAGAAAAATTGACATGTCACCTCCCATGTGTTTTGGGCCAATTTTACAAATCTTTGAGCTAGACCTTTGGAATGGTTTCAATGGTTTGGAAATGTTCCTAAACTAGTAAGAATCACTTTGGAGTAAAGAAAAGTCAAACCAAATGGAGAGAAATCAAATCGTGAGATAATTCCATTTTTCACTCACATACACATTTAGCCAAATTATCCAATCTTGACCTAGCCACCTCCATTGCCTCAAAATGGTTTGAACCTTTCACCTAACTCAATTTAACACCAAATAAACCTCACTCTTGTCAAAATGAAGCAAAGAGGAATAAAAGAATAAAAGTTAGAGAATCCCAAAACCCTTACATATGGTGTATGCCATTTTTATAAATCTTGACCCTAGACCATTTTGGCCTTCACCATTAATGGTAATATGATACTAAACCCTTATTACAACTTTTGGAATCAAAGAAACCCAATTCAAATATTATTTCAAACTCAATTGGGGCTCACATACAATAATGGTCAAAACTGAAATTTATAGCCTGATCACTACTTTGAGCCATTGCCATTCAATTTTCTCAAACCAACTCTTGCTAACTCTTTGCACCATTTCAAAGTCAACATCAAGGTGAACACTTTTTGTAAAGACCACCATGCCAAAATCATTTTTGATCATTTGCTATGCTCATCCAAAGTTAGCACTTTTTGTTATGGGGAACAATCTCCCACTTATCAAATTTTGCCATTCTTTGAATTTCTAAATTCCACCACCACACATAGTTGTCTCTGGTCTTTTGCAACTTAACCAAACACACCTTGTTCAAATCTTGCAACCATATAAATTTAACCAAAATTTGCAAGAAATGGAAATGGGCAATTATGGAACAAACCAAAAACACTAGTGTGAATCGTTTTGGCCTAACCCTAAGCCACCATCGACCTCTACCATGTCCCCTGGTCCCTCCTACCCCTAACACTCCAAATAGCAAGCCTAGAGGAAAGCCATGCAGGCCCAAATACCACCATGCCGGCCATGGCCATGATCTCTCCTCTCTCCTCTCTTCTCTCCACGAGCGGCCTCGACCACCTTGCCAAAGCTGCTCCCCTTGGTCCCCCGAGCCTGCCGGTGGTCGCCGTTCGTCGAGGGATGGACCACAACGCCCTGGCCAGGACGCGCCCGCGACGCCCCTGTGCGACAGGAGCGGCATGGCCATGCCGTGCCTGTCGGGCGACGCGCACGTCACAGACACGCACCGCCTCGCAGCATCTCTCCCTCTCTGGACCCCCTCGCTGCACAACGAGCTCCGCCACCTCGCCAGGACCCCGCCAGACACGCGCCGTGCCCCGCGCGAGCGCCGTAGCCATCAGCACCGTCGCCGTTTTCCCACGAACGCCGCCGCAGACCTGGACGCAATGCGTCGCCACCAAACCGTCCCCCACCTAGTTAGATGGCTCCCTAGCACCGCCTGGACGCCACCTACCTCGCCCTGCTCCCTCCTACCCCTCTCCATCGCCGGCAACGCCGCGCGCATGTCGCCACCACCACTGCCCCGCAGCACACCCCCGCAACTATAAATAGAGCCGTCCCCGCGCTATCTCCTCCACAGCAAAGTTCCTCCCCTCCTCTCCCTGATCCTCCTCGACCTCTTCTCCTCTTTGATTAGCCACCAGAGCCGCCCAATCGAACGCCGGAGCCCGCGGCGGACCTGAGATCGCCGCCGTCGATTCAGGCCACCATTCGAGCCGCCGTCTGCGCCATCTGCTTCCTCGTCCTCGACAACGCCGCCCTGCACCGTCGCTGACCCTCGCCAGAGCTCCAGCTCGCCGCCGACCCCCTGCCATAGCCGCCAGCACTTCCCCTCTCGTCGACGATGACGACGACTCTCCGCCGTCAGATCTGCTTCTGATCCAACGCTCCTCAGCGCCCCGTACCGATTCGGTAAGTTTCACCCACTGACGGGTGGGTCCCCCTGTCAGCTGGCCCGCTGCGCTGGACGCACTGCTGGGCCGGCCCAACTCCTCTGTGCCGCGTTTCAAACAGTTTTGGCCCAGATCCTTTCCCGCCAGCCCGCCTAGTTAATTTGATTTAAATTCAATTCAAATCATTTTCAATACTGAACCCCACTTTGAAATTCAATACAATCTGTTTGGCTTGGCCAATTTTAACAAATTTTATACCGTTGGAAAGCTAGTGAAATTATCTATCAAATGCCACTGGTCCCATCTCAAAATTATTTGTAGAATTAATCTGACAAAAAGAACAAGTCAGGGACTTTTGCACCTTCAAATAATTCTTAAAAATCAACCAAAATAGATATGAAGTTAATTCCAACTCCAATAGCTCACATTTGACTTACACTAATTGCTTATGCAAGAAAATGGTGTGGTCACTTTGCATGATCATGCCCTAGTTTAAGTAGTGGATAATATGGCTAGTTTAACTAGTGGATCTTGTCCAAAACTATTAAGTAATTCATATGAAGTCTTATACTTCATTTAAATCTTCTCTCAAATGAATTCATGTGATGTTTGGACCCCTGGCCAAACTCACTTATATGAATTACTTAGAGATTTAAATCATATGTAGTGTTATTAAATGGTATGAGGTACTCTACCTCATTTAAATCAATTTCTCAAATGACGATGATGAATGGTTGACTTGGGTCAACATGATTTCATGTATGATTGTTTGAGAAATTAAATCTTAAGAAGATTTCAATGAGAGGAAAGTATTTCTCAAGAACCATATGGAAATTATCATTTACATATGTAAGGAGAGGAAATTATTTTCCTCAAGCAACACAACCAATGCACCCTAATTGCAGTATTTGTGTGAATAGAATAATTGGTGTAAATACAAGTAATGTTAGAATAGCCAAGGAATTGTTGATGATGTTAAATCACCTCAATGGTAGTTGTTAACCTAGTTACAACTATGTGTTAAATCATATGAGAGGTTTTCCTCTCATTTAAATCTTGGTCTCAAGTAATTCAACATGAGGTAGTGACCATGGTCTATATAATCTCATGTTGAGTATTTGGTGACATTAAATCACTACCATGTTAGTATTAAATTGTATGAGGTATGGAACCTCATTTAAATCATTTTCTTAAATGATGAGTATGAAGAGGTTGACTTTGGTCAACCTAGGTCATATTCTGTTCATGAGAGAAATTAAATCTTAATAAGATAATGAGAGGAAATTATTTTTCTTAAATAAGAGGAACACATCCACCCACTTAATAGTAGTGTGTGATGCTAGTTTAAGTTGTGTAAAGCTTGTGTGTGCTTAGTTTAGTATGTAAGTTTGGTATGATGATTGTGTACCCCGTATTCGTATTTTAGACGCTAGTACCGGAGACTATCGGGAGGAGGAGGACTTCTACAAAGAGGAAGGAGAAGAAAACTTGGACCCCCACTTCAACCAAGGCAAGCTAGACTATTGCAAGTTATAATGTTGCAAGCTAACACCTATGCAAGCTAATATTCTTGCAAGCTAATATTCTTGCAAGCTAATATTCTTGCAAGCTAATATTCTTGCAAGCTAATATTCTTGCCAGCTAATATTCTTGCAAAGTGCAAAGCCCCTTTGGGGCAAGGCACCATGATTCTTATCTTTTCTTATATGAACCCATCCCAAGTTTTTACTTTACAAGTTTACTGGTTTTTTCTAAATGAGTTGCTTTTATAGTTAACTTTGGTCAAAGTAAAGAAGTTTACTAGAGTAGTCAAGTTAGCAAGCTATTACCAATGCCAGCTAGATTGATGCAAACCATTTTGGGTGCAAGATAATACTCTTGCAACGTGCAAAGCTCACTATGAGCAAGGCATTACCCTATTTACTTTATGCTTATGATCCTATTTCCCGAGTTTAACTTTACAAGCTTTATTTACTTTTGTTTTATCAAAGTACTTTTTGATTCGTGATTCACTTGGTTAGTATTGGATTAGTACAAGAGTATCAAAGTTAGCCTAGAAGCAAAGCAAAATTACTTAGCACCCCTCATACATAGATGCTAGTGCTAATTTGAAAGTGACTACTCCATTTGGGAACTTGGGAATTGAAATGACTTTGAAAACCTTGGAATGATGAGTCATTCTATTGAGAGATTTTGAAGGTGAATATGATTGGTGAATGACTTGGTGAATTTTACAAAAACAACTGATGGTTGGGTTCGGATGCGATACCATTCCAATTTTACAAGTACCCCCACAATACACTGAATCTGGGTAGGGCTTAACCGGAAGTTTGTGTGTCTTAGTATGGGTTCCCTCTAAACAAGCGTCATCGGGGTTATGCCGAAAGCTGCCTCTACAACAAACGAAATGAGATGATATGATATGATGCGAAATGAGGTGAATGTCCGGCCCAAGCCTGTGCGGTTCCGGGCGACGGTTTGTCTTCACTGGGAGGCCAAGCTCATGGGGAGAGGTGCCTATACTAGGGTATGTTAATGAAAGGTTATGATTGGTAGTTCGTGTACTGCGTACGATAAATCAGGGCCAGTTACCCCTGACGAGCTATTGCAATTGTTGTGGCACAAGTGTACAACCTCTGCAGAGTGTAGATCTATTCGAATAGCCGCGTCCACGGTTATGGACGGTTGGAAAGGCCATACTGTTCCGTCATCAGAACTTTTCGAAAACTATGAATGGTGAAGGGTGACTTGTGAATTTGAACTTGAAAGGTGATATTGACTTTGAATCACAACGGAGTTGTGGGAATGACACTAATGTTCCCACTTGAGTTAGTTAGCACTCGAAGAGTGGTTTACCAAAATGTTTGTGAACTAAAAGCTGGCTTTATGCAAAATAAACTAGAGCTTAGCACCCCCTTACTAGAATTGTTAGCACTTACATTAGTATTAGTTTGCGAGTACTTTAAAGTACTCACGGCTGTAGTCCCTGGCTATTCAAATGGCCGGACTATGAAGAAGGAGCAGAACTATCAAGATGATGACCGAGCGGGACGCCTACGACAACTAGGGAATCTTCGACGTCAGACGTTGGCCTGTGGACTAGAGAGTCCCTTCTATTTACGCTTACGCTATGAAACTATGAACTTTGTGTATGTTGATCAATAGATCAACTATTTGTGTAATATGGATCATGTGATCTCTATTTGTAAAACGACTATGGTATGTAATGAATGATGACTTATGATATTCAACTGTTATGTCTCGCAACAACAATATTCCTGGGATTGCGATGTATGGCATAACAGGCATCTGGACTTAAAAATCCGGGTGTTGACAAAGATACAGAGAAAACGCAACATTTTCATGTTTTATGCTTTTTCAAATTCAACATGGATGGAATTTAAAAATAGAGCATTGAACTGCCCACTCACATGGGCATGCACTACTCATGCTATGAGCTTGAACTGCCCGATGCGGTTTTGGAGTGACAGGGTCCCAAATGATTTTTCCCACATTTTAAAATGACAAATTCAAACTCTGAGAATGATATATCATTGGAAAGATGACAACAAGACGTATCTTTTTTGTATTAATATTTGTCCCAAATCCATACGGTTTGAAACTAATTTTAGAAGTTTTAAATCATGTTTTCGATGGTCTTTTCGAGATGATGACTTAAATTTGCTAGGTAAAATCTCTTGATTTGTTGTGAAATATAGTAGGTAATTAAATTAAACTCACGCTCTACCATATAAAGCTTTTTGGTGCCAACTATCGAGATGATCGGTGACCAAAACGATGAGATTTGCACAATAGATTTTCGCGATGCAAAAAATAGAATATTAAACTGTCGGTGACATGAGCTTGCACTTCTCGTGCAATTATCTTGAACTGCCTTACGGAATTTTGAACTCCCTACCTGCAAGGTTGACATGCGCGCCTGTGAATAAGGATGGCAATGGGCAGGGTATGGGCAGGGTAGAGCAATACCATACCCATACCCGTATAGTCGATGGGTACAAACTTATACCCATATCCGTGCCCATGGATATAAAAATTTACCCATACCCATACCCAGCGGGTACCCGTACCCATTGGGTATCCAGTGGGTAGGCTAAATTGTACATAAGTTTCTCACAATTTTATATTTATTGATAATAAATTCCATTAAAAAATGAATCATCTCAACTCGATAACAGGTAGTTGAGTACATAACAATTAGAAAAATATAAAAAATCCCATTCTCATATAGTACTCATAAGTAAACAAAAGTAGATGTCTAACTAAGAAATTGACAATAAACGGGCAGGGTATGGGTATACCCGCGGGTACAAAGCTATACCCGTGTCCTACCCATGACTTAACGGGTAGGGTATGGGTACTACCCATGGGCATAAAAGTGTACCCATACCCTGCCCATGCGGGTACGGTACCCGCGGGTACCCGTACCCATGGGTAAAATTGCCATCCTTACCTGTGAAGGTTACCGCCTACCCTTTAAAGTTGAACAACCTGCTATCTTATGGTTGAACTGTCTGTCCTATCAATATATCAAGGATACCGAAGGGATAATTTTTAAAATTTTAAATTAGTTGTCGGGATTCGTAGCATAGAAAACAAAAAAAATCCTACCGCAAGAACGAATAAGAAGCCAAGATCCAATCTAGTAGATGGTAGCACCGAGAAGATCATGAGACTAACCCTCGAAGATTTCCAAAGCCTACGAGATTAGATCTCGTTGTTGATGTAGTCGATCACTTGCCGCTTTCAAAAGCGCGTAGAAGATCTTGACGGTGCCACAATCGGGCAGCACTTCCGTACTCGGCCACACGTTCGGTGTTGATGAAGACGTCCTTCTCCCCGTTCTAGCGGGCAGCGGATGTAGTAGATCCTCCTCGGAATCCCGATAGCACGACGGTGTGGTGTCGGTGGTGGTGGAGATCTTCGGCAGGGCTTCGCGTAAGCGTTGTGGGAGAAGATGGAGGAGGAGAGAGGCTAGGGTTTGGGAGAGAGGGGGGCTAGGGTGCCGGCAAGGGGAGCCCTAGGTGGTGCGGCCAACATTGAGGCAGCCCCCTCCCTCTCCTCCTAGTTATATAGGTGGAACACCCAAGGGTTTGCCCAAAGATCTGAATAAGAACTCAATTCAAAAACTGCCATATGGACGAAACCTAGGGGGACAGGGACTCTCCCTTTCCCTCCTTGCTTGGCCGGCCAAGGAGGTGGAGTCCTCCAAGGACTCCACCCTCCCACTTGGTTGGCAAGTTAGGGTTGGTGGAGTCCAACCAGGACTCCACCTTCAATGGTGATTTCTTCCGGAAGGTTCTAGAACATTCTAGCACCTTCCATAAATGCACCGGATCATTTCCAAACATGGAAAGTGACTTCCTATATATGAATCTTATTCTCCGGACCATTCGGACCTCCTCGTGATGTCCTGGATCCCATCCAAGACTCCGAACAAATATTCGAACTCCATTCCATATTCCATATCTACTTAAAACGACATCAAACCTTAAGTGTGTCACCCTACGGTTCGTGAACTATGTAGACATGGTCGAAACTCCTCTCCGACCAATAACCAATAGCGGGATCTGGATATCCATAATGGCTCCCACACATTCAACGATAACTTAGTGATCGATTGAACCAATTACATACGATACCAATTCCCTTTGTCTCGCGATATTTTACTTATCCGAAGTTTGATCGTCGGTATCTCCATACCTAGTTCAACCTCGTTACCGATAATTACTCTTTACTCGTACCGTGATATGATATCCCTTGTGAACCATTCACATGCTTGCAAGCTAATTGGATGTCATTCCACCGAGAGGGCCCAAAGTATATCTATCCGTCATCGGGATGGACAAATCCCACTATTGATCAATATGCCTCAACTCATACTTTCCTTAAACTTAATCCCATCTTTATAACCACCCATTTACGCAGTGGCGTTTGATGTAATCAAATCATCCTTCCGGTGTAAGTGATTTACATGATCTCATGGTCGAAGGACTAGGTAACTATGTATCGAAAGCTTATAGCAAATTGAACTTAATGACTTGATATTATGCTATGCTCATATGGGTGTGTGTCCATTATATCATTCATCCAATGACATAACCTTGTTATTAATAACATCCAATGTTCATGATCACGAAACCATGATCATCTATTAATCAACAAACTAGTTATGCAAGAGGCTTACTAGGGACTCCTTGTTGTTTACATAACACACATGTATCAATGTTTCGGTTAATACAATTATACCATGGTATGCAAACATTTATCATAAATACAAAGATATATAATAACCACTTTATTATTGCCTCTTTGGCATATCTCCAACATTAGTGTCCGCCCGTTTTGGAGTGACGGGCACCAATCAAACAATGTCAATCACAGATTATTGGAAAGGTGTCAACAAGGCGCATCTTTTTTGTATCTAACATTTGTCCCAAATGTGTACGATATAAAAAATAATTCTAGAAGTAATAAAATCACGTTTTCGGGGTTCTTTGCGAGATGATGACTTGAATTTAACGGGTTAAATCCCTTGATTTGTTGTGAAATGCAGTAGATTATTAAATTAGAATCATACTCTAGCATATAAAGCTTTTGGTGCCAACGATTGAGGTGGTCGGTGATCAAAATGACGAGATTTGCACAATATGTTTCTGCCCCGCAAAAAAACATAACATTGAACTGCCCGGTGACATGAGCATGCACTGCTCGTGCAAAAAAGATTGAACTTCCGGACGCATTTTATGAAATGTTGAAAACCTACCTGCAAGGTTGACATGTGCGTCTGTCAAGGTTGATCCGCCTACCTGTTAAGGTTGAACTTCCTTCCCTGTTATGATTGAACTGCATGCCCAATCAATCTATCAAGGATATCGATGGGATAATTTTTAAAATTTATAATTACTGTTCGCCCGTTTTAGACAAACGGGCACCAAATGATTTTTCCCGCAATTTCTAAATGATATATTCAAATAATGGGAATGATATACCGTTGGAAATGTGTCAGCAAGGCGCATTTTTTTTATATCTAACATTTGTCCCAAGTCCGTACGGTTTAAAACTAATTTTAGAATTTTTAACATCATGTTTTCAGTGTTCTTTGCGAGATGATGACTTGAATTTGATGGGTTAAATCCCTTGATTTGTTGTAAAATACATTAGGTAATTAAACTAGACTCATACTTTACCATATAAAGCTTTTGGTGACTACTATTGAGGTGGTCGTTGATCAAAACGATGAGATTTTCACAATAGATTTCTGCCCCGCAAAAAACAGAGCATTGAACTGCCTGGCAACATGAGCTTGCACTGCTCGTGCTATGAGATTGAACTGCCCGACGCGGTTTTGGAGTGATGAGACACCAAATAATTTTTCCCTAATTTTCAAATGATAAATTCAAACAATGAGAATGATATATCATTGGAAAGGTGTCAACAAAGCGCATTTATTTGTATCTAACATTTATCCCAAATCTATACGGTTTAAAACTAATTTTGAAGTTTTAAAATCCTATTTTCGGTGTTATTTGTGAGATGATGACTTGAATTTGATGGAACAAATACTTTGATTTACTTGTGAAATGTATTAGGTAACTGAATTAGACTCATATTTTATCATATAAAGCTTTTGGTTCCAACTATTGAGGTGGTTGGTGATCAAAACAATGAGATTTGCATAATAGATTTTCGCCCCGCAAAAAAACAAAGCGTTGAACTACCCGGTGACATGAGCTTGCACTGCTCGTGCAATGAGATTGAACTGCCTAACGCGATTTTGAGCACCGACTAGAACTTTCATGGAGACATGGTTGAACCTTCCGGATAACAGGGTTGAACTTTCCGTCAGAACTTACTCGAACTTCCCGTTTCTTCAGAATTATTGATTACACTTTGATTTTCTCAACCGTTTGTCAAATTGTGCAAACGATATACCGTTCGATAGCTAATGAAAAACCGCAACTTCTTCATGTTTACACTTTTCGCTAATTTTTCACGGTTGAAATTTAATTTTGAAAATATGAAACGTTCCTATATGGCCACAAATCAAACTTTTACTCCGATTATCGAACCCCATCTCCAAGTGGTGCAAATCATATACCGTTGGATAGATAATAATTTTGAAAATATCGTAATTGGGACATATTAAAAAATGGACGGATGGTAATTTCGATCAATTTTTTTAACCGCTTGTCGGAATGATGCAAATATTATGTCGATGGAAAGCTACGAAGAAAACGCAACTTTTTCATGTTTAATCTTTTTCAAATTCCGCATGGATTGAATTTCACAAAACAGAGCATTGAACTGCCCATTGACGTGTGCTTGCACTGCTCGTGCTATAATCTTAAACTGCCGGATGCGATTTTTGGAGGCACGGGGCACCAAATGATTTTCCCGCAAATTTTCGAATCATAAATTGAAATAATGAGAATGATATATCATTAGAAAGGTGTCAACAAGGTGCATTTTTTTGTATCTAGCATTTATCTCAAATCCATACAGTTTAAAACTAATTTTAGATATTTTAAAATCATGTTTCGGTGTTCTTTGCGAGATGATAACTTAAATTTGATGGGTAAAATATCTTGATTTGTTGTGAAATACAGTAGGTAATTAAATTAGACTCATGCTCTACCATATAAAGCTTTTTGGTGCCAACTATTGAGGTGATCGGTGATCAAAATGATGAGATTTGCACAATAGATTTCCGCCACACAAAAAATAGAGTATTGAATTACCGGTGACATGAGTATGCACTGCTCGTGCAATAAGCTTGAACTTCCTAGCGCAATTTTACTAATTGTTGAGCTGCCTACTTGCACGCATGTCAAAGTTGAACTGCCTAGCCGTTCAGGTTGAACTACGTGCCCTGGGAAGGTTGATCTGCCAGTCCTATCAATCTATGAAGGATACCGACGGGATAAATTTTAAAGTTTTGAATTAATGTCCGCTTGTTTTAGAGTGATGGGCACCAAATGATTTTCCCGCAAATCCCAAATGATATATTCAAACAATGGGAAAGATATATCATTGGAAAGGTGTCAACAAGACGACTAATTTTAGAAGTTTTAAAATCATGTTTCGGTGTTCTTTGCGAGATGAGGACTTAAATAATATGTAATCCCTTGATTTGTTGTGAAATGTAATAGGTAATTAAATTAGAATCATACTCTACCATATAAAGCTTTTGGTGCCAATGTTTGAGGTGTCAGTGATCAAAACGATGAGATTCGCACAAGAGATATCCACCCCACAAAAAAAAGAGCACCGAACTGCCCGGTGACATGATCTTACACTGCTCGTGCAATGAGCTTGAACTTCCATGCACAGTTTTATGAAATGTTGATCTGCCTACTTGCACGCCTATGAAAGTTGAATTGTCTACCCGTTTAGGTTGAACGGCCTGTCATGGGAAGGTTGAACTGCCCTCCGTATCATTCTATGAAGGATACCGACGGGATAATTTTAAAAGTTTTGAATAAGTGTCCACCCGTTTTGGAGTGACGAGCACCAAATCCAAGTCATCATTGTAAAGGTGTCAACAAGGTGCATTTTTTGTATCTAACATTTGTCCAAAATCCATACGGTTTAAAACTAATTTTAGAAATTTTAAAATCATGTTTTCGGTGTTCTTTGCGAGATGATGACTTGAACTTGATGGGTAAAATCTCTTGATTTTTTGTGAAATACAGTAGGTAATTAAATTAGACTCACGCCCTACCATATAAACCTTTTTGGTGCCAACTATTGAGCTGATCGGTCATCAAAACAATGAGTTTTGCACAATAGATTTTCGCCACACACAAAATAAAGTATTAAACTGCCGGTGACAGGAGCTTGCACTGCTCATGCAATGAGCTTGAACTTCCTCGCACAGTTTTACGAAATGTTGAACTGCCTACTTGCACGCCTATCAAAGTTGAACTTCCTACCTGTTCAGGTTGAACTGCCTGGCCTGGGAAGGTTGAACTGTCCGCCCTATCAATATATGAAGGCGACTAATTTTAGAAGTTTTAAAATCATGTTTCAGTGTTCTTTGCGAGATGATGACTTGAATTTGATGGGTTAAATCACTTGATTTGTTGTGAAATGCAGTAGGTATTTGAATTAGACTCACGATTTACCATACAAGGCTTTTGGTGTCAACGATCGAGGTGGTATGTACTGCGAACAAATATGCTTGTACTTATTCTACTATGGCCTTGTACTGCCAACAATAACCCGACGCGAGCTTTTGCGGCATGGATGCGGGGTGCGAGATGGTCGGCGAGAATGGGAACCAGGTCCGGCATCGGGATGGGGAACCCGAACCGGGGGCGTGGAGTCTGATGAGGAGCCTAAAAAAGAACTACATCTAATGGTTTAAAGCATGTAAAACCATCGCAAAAAATACCACACAAGAGGAATACAATAGCCATATGTCAAATTTACGTCACTCTCTATAAATTAAAGCCGCAATATTTTTTGTGGGGTAGTTAATTGTTTAATTTGAATATGAGAAGTCAAGTTATCGCAGTACAAAGTTTCTGACATCTTTAAGACTTGAACTAGAAATTTATTTCAAAAGTAGGTATAGTTTGATTTATAAATGCATCTTTTCAAAAGTAGTAGTATTTGTATCATAGGCATCAATCATCAATGAGGATATAAATAAATACAGCTTTTCTATTATTCAATGCTAATAAAATAAATAGTTAAGTATTTGTATCATAGGCATCAATTAGAATAGAAAAAAAAGTAAAAAAAGTGGCGATGCTAGTGGGTTTTGAACGTGCAACCTCCTAGCTGGTATAATGTGATTTATAAATGCAGCTTTTCTAATATTCAGTGCTAATTAAATTAATAGTTAAGTATTTGTATATCATAGACATCAATCATCAAGCAGAATAGAAAAAAGACAAAGAAACGACAGAAACAGGAAGCCCGCTGGTTCGTCATTCGAACTTCCAAACTCAGGGTTAACAATTTTGCACGCGTGCAGCCAACTGAACTGTGATAATTTCGTGGTGTCCATCTGAAGTAAAATTCTATAGTCTACATAGAAGGCCCATTTCCAAATTCTGGGCCCCCAAAATTTTGGGGCCCTATGCGGCCGCACGGGCCGCACTCCTGTCGGCCCGGACCTGCAACATAGCAGCTTAGTTTCGTAGCAGCAATAACAGTCTAGCGTCATCCATATAGAAACGGTAAAAGAAATCACAAAAGTACAAGCGATCTAGCCAAATAAGTACAAGCGTTGTGGCCAAATAAGTGCAGCGGCGACGGACCGGAGGGGCTGCCGCGGGAGATGCAACGATCGTGCACCGGTGGGCAGGAGGCGCTGCAAAGTTGGCGGGAGGCATAGGGGTGACAAGCGCCGGTGGGACGGCATTTCAATGACGGCGGCAGGCTTTTCGGGGAGGCTCTCGGGACAGGGAAAGAAGAATTGAGCAACAGGAATACAAGATATCAATGATAATGAAAGAAATTAAAAGACATTTAAATATGGGCATATGGAAGCTAGGCTAGCTGTACAACTTTTCAAGACATCAATATCGAAAGGACAGAAATTAAGGCAGCAATGTACATCATCTTTTAAAACAATCCTAGAATGAACTTGCTTGCAATTTTTTCAGTAAAATAGTAAATGTACTGATGGACGGAATGAACTTTCTTGCACAAAGAAGTTGCCAGTTTGACGTCTCCCAACACTGAATTTGTCTACAACACATCATTTGAACTAAATCTCACACAAAATCTGAAGAAAATAAAATCTGCTCACGCACAATAGCTACAGAGCTGCCTCCAAAGCAGCGTACACAGGGGAAATGCGCAATGCAGCGTACACATCAGGACTACTGGTGTTCAGAGCAGCAATTTGAAGGGAGAGAAAAAAAACAAATTAGGCCAGGGATACAAGTGTCGAACTGCCCAAAATCTTTATGGGAATCACACGATTTCAGCAGTGAAAATCACATGTAAGGCAGTTGCAGATTGACGCAATTTCACCGGCAATAATCTTAGTGAGCTGCCAGGAATCAAAGTGTCGAACTGCCCAAAATCGAAGTGTCGAACTACCCAAATGATCGGAAATGCTTAATCATGTGCAAAAATGAGATATCTAATGGCCTGTTGGCCACACAGGTGAACTATCTCTCTACTACACATGGTACATCCTATTTTGTATCTCTCTCATTTTATTTACTTTTTATCATAGCGCGACCAAAACAGCAGAACCAGAAGCTTGATGTGAAGAAAAAAGAGCGGAACGAAACTGAGCACAAGTGTAGCAACAACCACACTGACGGAACATAGCGACAAACCACAAGCTCGGGCGTTGTATATGTACTGATCGAACACGTGCACTTCTCTATTGTATTTCATTTTCTTCTCAAAACCTTAATTTTTAGTTGATTTTTTTTTGCTACTGTACTAAGAAATTGGAGAAACAAACAAAAAGCATTCAGAAATCATCAAGAGGGGAAATCTTCGGTTGGTGGCCTGTTGCCTGCGCCAGCGACAGAAGGCCGGCGATGAGCGGTACCAGGGATGTGACCAACGGCGTCAGAGGAGGAAGTTGGAGTGCCCGCTGGGAACACCGACGAGCGGTGCGGGAGGTCTCCTTCAACAGTGAGCACGCGGCGATCGAAGGATGGAGGAATCGGGAGCGGGGCCGGCGGGAGAGCGTGGGGAGGCGGGGTGGCCGGACCACGGGGAGAGCCGCCGCCGTTGATGGCTGGGAGAAGCCGGAGATGCGGGACCATCGAGGCGGTTGCGGCGCGCGAGACCTCCAGGCGGTTAAGCGGGAGACCTATTGTCGGCGGGCCTCGATGTGGGTGTGCGGCGGGCCTTGAGGCAGTGGCGCGGAGCCCTCTAGCTGGTGGAGCGGCGGGCATGCAGTCAGCGGCGCGGGGGCCCTCCAGGCACGCAGATCCCAACTACTTCTTGCTTCACTCTTGCCCATAATACTTGTTGTTGGCCTTTGGCTGATAGTGTCGGCACCACGAGCAACAGCCACGAACGCGGCTCCTCTGCCTCCGCTCTTGACGCGAGCAGCTCATGCTATAGCTACTGCTTTCTCTAGATGATGTGGAGGGCTATGAGAAGACATGTCTTATCTATTGTAGATGCTCTTCTGTATTGACATCAAGTGAGTCGGGAAGAATTGCATCATGTGGCTATTTTTCTAATGAGTCGGGAATAAAATTACGGTGACGAGCTTCTCTTATCAGATTGTGGGTGTTCAGTTTTCCCAATGTCTCCTACTTCTATCATCATGGTTTGTTATTTGGAAAATACATCATGCTAGCTTGTTCTTCATCGCTCACTTGGTCCCTTATGCCATATTCATTCTCTTCAATCACATACATGTATTTTAGTACAAACCATTTGCACACTCGTCGTGTTTAGTCCATATGGAGAGGTTGCCTCTCAAGAGTGTGTATATATAGACGACTCAAGGCACTAATAGTACAGTGCCGTCATTCACGATAGTACTAAAGTGATCCATCAAAGATCAACTATCTCAGTATTAACTAGCTAGGATTGCCGGTACAAATGAGTGCAATCTTTGCTAGGTCCGCACATGTGCCTTTGGTATTCTTTTTGTGTCATGTAATGTTGCATTTCATTTGTAGATTCAACTCCCATATAACCATGAATAAGTCACACCGCTTCTCTAGGTGTAGGTGAACCTTTGACTGAAAATGTGAACAACAATAACTCGGTTATGTTGTACAAAATTTTATCAATAATATTATTTTATAACTAACTAATCCTCATATGTTTGGACAAATTATCGATCAAAGATAAATTTGGGAAAGTGCAAGCAATTTATTGGAAGGGATGGACTTGATGCCAAACAAAATATAAGTCACGTCGTGTACCTATTTCTCTACGTTAAATGAACATTTTGACGTTCTCTACGTACACCTCTAAAATTATTGTATTATTAATGCAAGCATTTTTCATCTTCTTTCCAGTGATCATTAGTTCGGAACCTGCAAAGGACCATACCAAAGGAGCCCAATGCTCGCTCTTTCCAACCCGTTTTCAAAACATCACATCATTTCTATGGTGCAAAGCCCTCCCCAGCAGAAAAAACAACTTTGTGCAGTCGTCATCCACTTTGTCTACGAGAAAAAGCACTCAATTGTTGGGTCTGTGTACAAGTTCAGCTTGAAATATCCATATTTTTATAAATCATGTTTGAACCGGTTTGCTCATTCAAGCAGAGCTTTGTTCTTTGTTCAGTTCATTGTATCCATCATCACGACATCGACAGTTAACTACATCAACCCCTAGAGCAGGATGTACAATTATCAGCAGCAACAAGAAGATTGCACCTAAATTCTCTTCGTGGCATGAACCCGGAGGAACTTACTAGTTGCATCAGGAGTAGTTTAAGAGACAACATAAGATTGACAAGCTAGCACCAAAAACGAGGGATGCACATACTGTGTGTCCAAAGATATTAAAACAACTAACCATCATTATATAGTTCTAGAGAAACAACAATTGCACAAAAGCTTGACAGCTTGTTTGATTGGGGAGCTGGAGGGATGTAAGATCCCCTCATTGTTTGGGTGGAATTGAGGTTAAGCGGGGAATGGGAGGGGCAGTTTACATGTCCAATTCCCACAAATCTCTTACTTAGGGGAAGGCAGGTGTTAGACTTGTATAGTTGTGTATTTGTACAGACCATATGTGGTCTTTGTATTGTACTCTTGTATTGGTACATTGTACCCTCCTATATATATGAGAGATATGCCACCTCTAGAGGGTTGAGCAAGTTCCCCAACATTATACGTTTAACATAGTATCAGAGCACCAGGTCTCGAGTTCAAATCCTGGCTTTCACAATTTATTCTAAAAATTATCTCCCCCTTCTCGCAGCCTCCTGCCGTGTGGTCCCGGCCTTCCGCTGCCTCTTTGCCTCTCTACACATGTTGACTTATCTTCTCATCTTCCCGTCACACGTGAGAGGGGGTGTTGAAGTGTATAAGTAGATTGCCTAACCCTTTCCAACAGTTCGGACTTTTGTTCAAGTGGCTAGTACATGAAGCTTAACATGGTATCAACCTAACCTACCGATCCTCCTCTTGGCCGCCGCCTAGCAAAACCCTAGCCGCCGCCACTGATCCCACCCACGTCGGCCACCGCCTAGCCTAGCCCTAGCGTCGCTGCCATGTCCGCTTCCGCACCGGGCGTCTCTAGCACCGGGGTGCTTCCTGCCTCGCTAGCCGCCCTCCTCAACACCCCTCCAAGATCGCTTGCTCCGCCAGTGCCGCAATTTTTTGGCACCACCAGCGTCGGCTCCATGCTCTCGGGTCCGATCATGCCGTCCACAGCCCCTGCCGCGGCTGCAACAACCGTTGCCACGACGATGGCCACGCCGTCCGTGACCTCTTCCGGATCATCGACGCTCGCCATCCAACCGCCGGCCTCGGTGGACGTCACTCCGCCCCTGGAGACCGCGCTGTCTGCTCCTCCGCTCAGGGACGTCGTCACGGCGGCTGCCCCGCCGTTTCACTTAGACAACCTGATCACCATCCAGCTGACACCGGACAACTACCTTTTTTGGCGCGCCAAGGTGTTGTCGCTGCTCCGCAGCCGCTCCCTCCTTGGGTATGTTGATGGTTCTCTTCCATGTCCCCCGCATGTCCCCCGCAGGTGATCGCGACCATCCATGGCCCCGCCATCAACCCTGAGCATCGTGTGTGGGAGCAGTAGGATCAAGCCATCCTCTCCGCCATCCAGGGTTCCTTGAGCGAGGGGGTCGCCGGCCTCTGTCTCTTTGCCGGCACCTCCCTCGCCGCCTGGACCACTTTGGAGCGTGCCTTCGCCCAGGTCTCTACATCGCGCTCGATGGCCATCCGCAGCAAGCTCGAAGAGATCAAGAAGCTTGACTCCTCCCCCACCACCTACTTCAATAAGATAAAGGTGTTGGCGGACACTTTGACCTCCATCGGTCAGCCGCTTCGTGACGAGGAATTCGCTGGCTACGTGCTCAAGGGGCTCGATCAGGAGTATGATAGCCTCCACGAGGCTGTCCACAATGCCACGACGCCCATGACTCCTCACGATCTCTATTCGCGCCTCCTCAACACGGAACAGCGCATCGAGTCTCATCGTTCTTCTGCCGTCATCGCCGATCAGCCCGCCATCTTCTGGGCCTCTCGCGGACAGCGCCCTCTCGCGCCAACCCTAGCGCCCAAGGCTCCCTCACCCCCTACACCGACCTCGGGTGGGAGCCGTGATGATCGGGTCTTCCAGCTTTGCGGTCGTTCCCTCCATGTCGCTGCTCGGTGCCACCGTCGTTTTCAGCGGAGCTTTCTCGGTCTTGGTAATGATGGCAAGAACAACGAGCGCCAACTCGCCATGGCGGACTTTGGCCCGCCCTCATCTCCTGCTGCCCACGTCGCCACCAAAGCCAAGGACCAGCATGCCGATCACGGGTTTACACCATCCTACCCTGTTGATCCGGCGTGGTATATGGACACCGGCGCTACGGACCACATGACGAATGAGCTCAGCAAGCTGACCACGCATCAGCCCTACTATGGGCACGACAAGGTTCACACCGCCAATGGTGTAGGTATGCCCATCTCTCATATTGGCCAAGCATCTCTTTTAACTAGTCATCCTTCTAGGCAGCTTCATCTTCGTAATATTTTACGGGTTCCTTCGGTCACTCGAAATTTATTATCCGTTCCCAAACTCAACCTTGATAACAATGTCCTATGTGAATTTCACCCGTTTGATCTTTTTGTCAAGGACCGAGCAACCCGGGACGTTCTGCTTAGTGGTCGATTGAGCCAAGGCATGTACCGTCTGGAGGATCCATCCGCCCCGTGCGTCCTCAGTGGTGTCCGTGTGTCGCCGTCCCAGTGGCACTCTCGCCTTGTTCATCCTGCCACTCCCATTGTTTGTCACATTCTTCATCGTCATGAGCTGCCGTTGGAGTCTAGCAATAAAGAGATAGATGTGTGTGATGCCTGTCAGCAAGGCAAAAGCCACCAACTCCCCTTTGTTTCATCCACCAGAGAAGTTAAGAGTCCTCTTGAATTTGTGTTTTCTGATGTTTGGGGTCCAGCACAAACCTCTGCTAGTGGTCACAACTATTATGTTAGTTTTATTGATGCTTATAGTCGACTTACCTGGCTTTACTTGATCAAGTGCAAGTCTGATGTGTTTGATATATTTCTCCAGTTTCAGCTCCACGTTGAACGTCTTCTTAAGCATAAAATTATTCATGTTCAGTCGGATTGGGGGGGCGAGTATCGCAACCTCAACACTTTCTTCAATAAGCTTGGGATTTCTCATCGCGTTTCATGCCCACATACACATCAGCAAAATGGCGATGTAGAGCGCAAACATCGACATATAGTAGAAACTGGACTCACCTTGCTCGCTCATGCCTCCGTGCCTTTTCGGTTTTGGAGTGATGCCTTTACCACCGCGTGTTTTCTCATCAACAGATTACCTACGCGTGGCCTTCCTATGAAAACTCCTCTTGAGCTTCTCCTGAATGAAATCCCGGACTATACCTTTCTCAAGGTGTTTGGGTATGCTTGTTGGCCTCACCTTCGCCCATATAATAGTCGAAAACTCGAGTTTCGGTCTAAAAATGTGTGTTTTTAGGGTATAGTTCCCTACATAAAGGCTACAAGTGTCTCCATGTACCTACTAATCGTGTTTACATCTCCCGGGATGTTGTCTTTGATGAACATGTTTTTCCCTTTGCCGCCATGCCTCAGCCATCCACCACAGCCCCAACAATGCATTCATCTCCTTTGTTGTCTGGCCAATTTGAAGATGTTGCATATTCGCCTGTGTTGTTGCCTAATCATGGTGCAGGAATTGGACGAGGTGCTCGCTTCGAACTTCTCCCGGACGCACCCCTTTGCGCTGCGACGCGCCACGCTGATCCGGTGCATGTGCATGCACCTGGTCACGTCGATCGCGTCCCCGACGCCGCCTTCAGCGCCTCGCCGGCACCCTCGCCTGGGCCGGCGTCCCCAGGGCTCGGATCACCTGGGCCTGCGTCCCCCGGTTCGCCTCGCCTGGGCCGGCGTCCCCACGGTCCAGCTCTCCTAGGCTGGAGTCTTCTCCGCCTGGGTCGGCTGCACTCTCGTCGCTAGCCCCCGCTTCGACAGCTTCTCCACTGCCTGCACCGGCGACAACTTCTCCACCGGCCCCAGTGCTCGCTGCTCCCCAGCGTCCGCACACCCGCAGCCGCAGTGGCATTGTCCGCCCTTTATAGCGCACTGATGGCACTGTCACCTATCTGGCCGCATGTATGGCTCAAGCTGTGGCTGATCCTACTGCTGAACCTCGCAGTTATCAAGCCGCCATGAGTATTCCGCATTGGAGAACAGCTATGGAACAAGAATATCAGGCATTGATGAAGAATGACACCTGGACACTTGTTCCTCCCCCACCTCGTGTCAACATCATTGACTCCAAGTGGGTTTTTAAGGTGAATAAACATGCTGATGGCTCCATTGAGCGCTACAAAGCTCGTCTTGTGGCCAAGGGTTTTAAACAACGCTATGGCCTGGACTATGAGGATACATTCAGTCCTGTTGTGAAGCCTACTACTATCCGACTTCTTCTGTCCTTGGCAGTCTCTCGTGGATGGTCCCTTAGATAGCTTGATGTGCAAAATACTTTCCTCCATGGTCTGCTAGAAGAAGAGGTCTATATGCGGCAACCACCTGGCTTTGTTGATCACACACTGCCTCAGCATCTTTGTCGTCTGACGGAAGCCATCTATGGTCTGAAGCAAGCGCCACGAGCTTGGCATGCTCGCCTAGCTTCTGCACTTCTTGCGCATGGTTTTGTTCCTTCCAAGGCGGATACTTCATTGTTCTTGTTTCAGCGATCGAGTGTCACCATGTACTTACTTGTGTATGTGGATGACATTATTCTGCTGAGTTCTTCTCCAACGGCAGTTGATCCTTTTGTTGTTGCTCTTGGTCGAGACTTTGCCGTCAAGGATTTGGGACAACTTCATTTCTTCCTTGGTATTGAGGTGGCTCACTATGCACATGGTTTGGCTCTGACGCAGAAGAAATATTCTCTGGACCTTCTTCGCCGTGCGGGTATGCTTAAGTGCAAAACCTCGCCCACGCCCATGTCTTCCATTGATAGACTTTCAGCTACTGTTGGCACTCCTTTATCTTCGGAGGAGGCGACTGAGTATCGGAGTATTGTTGGTGGACTGCAGTATCTGACGATTACACGTCCAGACCTTTCTTTTGCGGTTAACCGTGTGTGCCAGTATCTTCATGCTCCTACAGATGTTCACTGGACTGCAGTCAAGCGCATTCTGCGTTATGTTCAGCTCACTGTCTCCTTTGGTCTTCATCTACGCCCCAGTCCGGCTGGCGTTCTTTCTACTTTCTCGGATGCTGACTGGGCAGGGTGTCCTGATGACCGGCGCTCTACGGGGGGATATGCTGTATATTTGGGTCCTAATTTGATTGCCTGGAGTGCGCGTAAGCAGGCCACTGTATCACGGAACAGTACAGAAGCTGAGTACAAAGCTGTTGCTGATGCAATTGCGGAACTTTTTTGGATTGAGTCTCTACTCCGAGAGTTGGGTGTTTCTCAGCCGCATCCTTCGGTCCTTTGATGTGATAACATTGGTGCTATGTTTCTATCATCAAATCCAGTGTTCCATGCACTGACCAAACACATTGAGATTGGTTATCATTTTGTGAGGAAACGTGTTGCACATAAGTTACTACAAGTCAGATTCATCTCTTCTAAAGATCAACTTGCAGACATCTTCACCAAGCCTCTACCTTCACCTATGTTTGAGGTCTGTAGGCGCAATCTCAACATCCTAGAGTCAGGAGTGAGTTGAGATTGAGGGAGGGTGTTAGACTTGTATAGCTGTGTATTTGTACAGACCGTATGTGGTCTTTGTATTGTACTCTTGTATTGGTACATTGTACCCTCCTATATATATGAGAGATGCCACCTCTAGAGGGTTGAGCAAGTTCCCCAACATTATACATTTAACAGCAGGTAATTGAGAGGTAACTAGCGTTAATCCCATCCCCCCTTCCCGAGAGCTGCCAAATATGTTGTCAGAGATTCAAAACTAGTGGTACATTACAGAAAGCCTGCTGCTACGAAGATTCTGAATTTCAATGTACATTACCAAAAGGGACTAGGGAGCACTACTACACTAGTTCTACACTTACTGCTACTACTACTAGTTAAATGTCAGACCACCTACTAGACAGGATCCGCTTCAGCCATCCGTGAAGCGCGAATCCGGCGTAGCCAGGAACGCGCCTCCCATTCTCTCTTCTCGACGAAGGCTAGCGGCGACGAGTGTGGGCATAACAAAAAAAATAGAGCTGCCTGGGCTCAATCAAGCAACGCAGGCTAGAAGGCATGTTTACATGTATTTCAGTACAAAAGCTTTTGCACACTCGTCGCGTTTAGTCTATATGGAGATGTTGCCTCTCAAAAGTGTGTGTATATAGATGACTCCAATGTACTAATAATGCAGGGCCGTCATTCATGATAGTATTGAAGTGATCCATCATGGATCAACCATCTCATTATTAACTAGGATCACTGATACAAATGAGTGTAATCTTTGTTAGAGCATCCCCACTCGTTGGCGCTCCCCACGCCCAAATCCGGCGAAATTTTCGTCCGGATTGGAGGAAGATTTGGCGTGGGGAGGAGTAGTTTCCCAGTCGTGTGCTTCCCAAGCGGCGTTTCTCGGGGAAAAGAGGATGGCTCGGGGAATCCGGGACGAAAGAAGAGACACGTGGGCGTGGACGGTTGGTTTAGCTTCATCCGGAGTCCCCGGGAGACCCCGGGAAACCGAGGATGGCATGGGGAGTCCGGATGGAAATAGGCTCAAATCCGGACCAAAACGAGGAACCGGGGGCCTGACTGGGCCGTTTTTCGCCGTCCGGATGAAAAAAAGTGGCCGTGGGGGGCTCTGTGGGGAGACGAGTGGAGATGCTCTTAGGTTCACACGTGTGCCTTTGGTATTTTTTTGTGTCATGTTATGATGCATTTCATTTGTAGATTCTACTCCCTCTATATTCATAAATAAATCACCCCGCTTCTCTAGGTGCAAGTGAGCCTTTGACTGAAAATGTGAACAATAACTCGGTTATGTTGTACAAAATTGTTACCAATAATATTATTTTATGACAAAATAATTCTCATACATTTGGACTAATTATTGGTTAAAGGTAAATTTGGGAAAGTGCAAGCATCTTATTTATTGGAACGGATGGAGTAGATGCCAATCATAATACAAGTCGCATCATGTACGGAAGCAGCTTTGGTGCACATGAGCACCAGCGCCCCTAGTTTTTAAAATATTTAAAAATTCTTAATTTGTATTTTTAAAAATTGTCACATTTATTTCATAAATACATACACATGTCCTGAATACTCGTGTAAAGTTTTGGTGTAAACTGCATTGTATTTTGAGCTATAGGAAAAAAATAAATTTGTGGCTAGGTATAGGGATAGATATTTGTCAAAATTTTATTTTTTTATATAGCTTAAAATACAACATATTTTTCTCCAAAATTTCTGTAGTGCCTTTGAAATGTTTATAGGTATGTGGATATTTAATTTCATATTTTTTAGAATCCAAAAAATATGGTTTTTAATGATCAGGAGCACTGGTGCTCATGTGCTAAAGGCACTTTTCGCATCGTTACCTACTTCTCTACGTTAAATAAACATCTCTGACATTCTATGGCTCTAAATTTATCGTATTCTTAGTGCAAGCATTTTCATCCCCTTTCCAGTGATCATTAGTCGGAACCCGCAAAGGACCATATCAAAGGAGCCCAATGCTTGACCTTTTCAGCCGGTTTTCCAAAGGTCACATCATTTTTATGGTGCTAAGCCCTCCACCACAGGAAACGCAACTTTGTGCAGCCGTTGTCCAATTTATCTACGAGAACGAGCACTTAATCATTGGGCCGATGTATAAGTTCAGCTTGGAATGTCCATATTTTTCTAAATCATGTTTGAACCGGTTTTCTCATTCAAGTGGAGCCAGTTCTTTGTTTAGTTCACTCTATCCATCGACAGTCAAGTACATCAACCCCTAGAGCAGGATGTACAATTATCAACATCAACAACAAGATTGCACCTAAATTCTCTTCATGGCATGAACTTACTAATTGCATCAAGGGTAGTTTAAGGGACAACATAAGATTGACAAGCTAGCACCAAAAACGAGGGATGCACATATTGTGTGACCAAAGATATTAAAACAACTAACCATCATCATCTGGTTCTAGAGAAACAACAATTGCACACAAGCTCAGCTTGTTTGATTGGGGGAGTTGGAGGGAGGGGTTGGAAGTTTATGGGTATGGGAATTAAGATCCCATGATTGTTTGGGTGAAATTGAGGTTGAGCGGGGAATGGAAGTTTACATGTCAAATTCGGGTAATTGAGAGGTAAGTAGCGTTCAGCCCATTCCCCTTCCCGAGGGCTGGCAAACATGTTGTTAGAGATTCAAAATTTGTGGTTCACGAAATGTCCATTTAACTACGAAAGCTTGCTTCTGAATTTCAATGTACATTATCAAAAGGGACTAGGGAACACTACTCCACTAGTTCTACACTTACTGCTACTACTAATGTCAGACCACCTACTAGACAGGATCCGCTTCACCCACGTGAAGCGCGAATCCGGCCTAGACATGAAGGCGCCTCGCCACATCTCTCTTCTCGACGAAGGCTAGCAGCGACGAGCGTGGGCGTACAAAAAAGAACAGAGCCGTCTGGGCTCAATCAAGGCACGAACTACTTCTTGCTCCACTCTGGACCATAATACTTGCTGTTGGCCTTCGCCAGACGCTTGCTTCTGACGGTGCCGTCACCGCGGGCCACAGGCACGAACGCGGCTCCGCTCTCGACGAAGGATGGCGGCGACGAGCAGCCTGTCCAGCCGTCGTCGTCGTCGTCGTCGCCACTCGCCGAGTCGTAGTACAGGACAGGGTCGACCTCCAGCGGAGCCACGGCGGCTTCGCAGGCGTGCATCGCGTCGGACACGACGCGCCTGAGAGACAGGAAGAGGGGGTTGAGCTCCGGGACGCTGTACCACCCCATCTCCACAAGGAGGCACATGGTGTCTGCGGCGGCATCGACCAGGCCGCCGGCTCGCGCCACCACGCGGCGCTGTCGCTTGAGAAGCGGCCGATCCATCTGCGGAGAGAGACCACGATGACGGGTCAGAAGACATGAAGTTTCAATCTACAGTCGGGAAGTTGAATCTGGGGGGATACGTACCTCGGCGGCGCGGCGGTCGGGGCTGGGGACCTCCGGCGGGAAGAGGCGCCGTTTTACCTTGGGGTTACACGGCCTTCCGTTGAGGTGGCGCTTCCGGTGGCGATACGCGGAGGTGGTGCCTGCGTCCATGGCCGGAGGCGGGGGAGCAGGCGCTCTGGGAGTGGGGAATGTTGCGGCGTGTGGAAAGATTCTTCGACCATTTTATTGCGTGGTCTCGTTTTCGCGGGCTCTGGAATCGACTCTTCGCGCCAAAATTTCGCCTGTGACTCCTCGATGCAATATTGGTCGTCTTTTTTTTTCCTGCAATATTGGTCGTCTTGGTTCTGGGCCTCTTGCAGATTAATCGGACATGGGTTACTGAATTTTGGTGCGCACTTTGCAGAAAATTTACACACACGTTGGAATTTCATTTCCAACAGACCAAAATGTGCACAGGTATGATCATATGAACAAGAGCATTTAACAATCTGGTGCGAGCTTTTTCTAGAAAAATAGGGGTCGATGAATTTCGTACGCCCTGCCTGCATTGATCAATCAAGTCTTGGGCGAAAGAGAGATGGCCTTGAGTTGTTTGTAGTTCATATGATGTACACACACACGCACCAGGCTATACTGATAGCTCGTTTCACTTCTACGTGCACCTGATATAATATATCAGTTTATCCTCGCACAGAGGCTTGCATTGTATTTTTCACCCACGCATGACTCACGTCAATCTGTCCCATACATCCATTAACCTTTGTCGGCCCTGGAAACAGAGCTCATGAAGTCCAAAGACACCAGACAACATTTAGATGAAATCATGTTAACATGACCATTTTTCTTGAGGGTAAGCTACCAGCAATAGATTCGTAATCACTCCCAAGGTCCAAAGATTCTCTATAGCAGATATTACTTTCCAAAGAAGAGGGGCAACAGTACGGGAAAGAACAGGTGGTGAGATTTCAGGTTCAGAGCAGAATACAGTCATGTCATCAACATGTCTCCTTTTTGAAAGTAATTATCACGGGTGAATAGTTTATTTTTCCTGAACAACAATAAAAAAGAACACGTGTATTCGAGGTGGAACAGTAATATTCCAAATTTCAGGGGTATGAACTTGTACAAACCCTCTAAAATGAACAACCGCATAAAAAGACTTACTGTATAAACACCATATGGGTTAAACATCCAGATGGGGCTATCCAAATCAGCAGACAGAATGACATTTTGCACAATAGCTAACAATTCAAACCATTGGAGCATAAGCTCCTCATTGACTGCCCGTTCAAAGGTGAGTTTGATATTTGTGCCATCTCAAACCTCATCCAAAGAGAAGTTTTTCTCATTGACAATGACATGAACACCCCAGATCAGAGTTGCCAAGCTACAATGTCCAAACCATATATCCTCCCAAAACTTGACTAAAACGACATTTCCTACTTTCCATCTGCACCCAAACCTGGCTGCATTAGCAGCCCAAGCCACCCCTTTCCAAAAAGGAGAGGCATTTCTGTCAGATGTCCAAAGCAAATTAGGGTGAGAAGTATCATACCTTGTAATCCACTATTGTTTTCTAAAAAAAATTCTCAGCTAGATTATAATGTTTGATCCAGGAAGCAAGAAGACAGAGATTCAACTCTTTTAGGTCATGCACACCCAAACCACCACTCTTTTTTTCTGGCATGCCATATCCCAGTTAACCAGGTGGTAGCTTATATCCCAAGTTATCCCAGAAAAAAAAACTCAACTAAGAATTGATAATTTTAATCGCCCACTTAGGGAATTTTATGATAGATTGTAAATGCACAGGAATACTTGAGAGACAAGCTTTAATCTAAACAAGCCTAGCTGCATAGGAGAGAAATCTCCTTTTCCACCCACAAATTATTTTCATAATCTTGTCTATTATAGGTTGGAAATCTTCCTTTCTTGATTTTTTACAGTGCAAAGGCACCCCCAAATATTTGAAAGGCAAAGTACTTGTTTACAACAAAGATTAAAGCATATTTCCTAGCTAAATAATCCCCAAAATTTATTGATAGTGAATCATTCTGACAATAGTTTATTTTCATACCAGAAATTCCTTCAAAACAACTCAAGATCCACTTCAGTTTTTTACTGTAGCATATTCCTCTGTTTCCTCAGAAAAAAATGGTGCCATCAGCATACTGTAAGCTAGCGACACCACTAGGCATAACATGAGATAATAGACCTTTAATCAAATTTGAATCAGCAGCTTACAATAGCATTTTCAAGAAGACATCAGCTCCCAGATTAAAAAGAATAGGTGAGAGAATCACCCTGCTTTAAACTTTTGCCAGCCAACAAACAGTTACCATTGCAATTATGTTAAGAACTTACATGTTTCAACCAAAATACTCCTAATCAGCTTCTTCCGAATGGTGCCAAAACCTCTAGAAGCAAGCATATCATTACCATAACTCCCAACTATTTCTCTCATGCGCCTTTTCATAATCTAAATTTCCAAACTATACCAGATTGACCAGTTCTTCTGGATTGCAATATTGTGCTGACTACTTCTGAGACTAATGGGACCATATAAAGTACAAAAGAACATAATCATTACCATAACTCCCAACTATTTCTCTCATGCGCCTTTTCATAATCTAAATTTCCAAACTATACCAGATTGACCAGTTCTTCTGGATTGCAATATTGTGCTGACTACTTCTGAGACTAATGGGACCATATAAAGTACAAAAGAACATTTTAGAACTGAATGGCGAGTCATTGAGGTTGTGCGAACAAGATAAGGAATGTGCTTACAGTGAACTCTATTTACGGACATAAGAATCTTATCGGCTATGAAATGGCAGGTTCAGTATCTTCTATCGGCAGTGTTGCTTTCTGTGTCATCAATGAATCGGCTAAATCGTGATGCAAGTTCTCGGTAGAACTTCATATCTGATGGCTTTACTCGATCGATTACCGACTTGAAGTGTGTGATTCCTACTTCTGGAATGTCAAAGCTCTCCTGATGAAAATAGAAGCAAGTTATCATCATGTTTTTAGCGAAAATATGAATAATCCTAATGTGCCAGAATGGGGAAAGAGCAGGTAACATACATCAAGCGCAGCAACAGCGGCTTCCCTGCAGACAAGCTTTATGTCGGCACCGGTGTAGCCTTCTGTTAGCCTAGCAAGTTCATTCAAATCGACATCAGGACTGCACGGAATGCTGCGCGTATGAATCCGGAAAATATCTTCACGGTCAGCTTCATCAGGTGGTCGCACATCAAGCAGTCTATCGAAACGACCTAGTGCACAGATCATGCATGATGTTAAACCAACAGAATATAGAAAACAATATATGTGTCGCCTATGTAATGAACCTAGGCCATGAAATTCAAGTGCATAATCCATAGTGTTAAGAATGACCTGGCCTCAGAAGTGCAATATCGATTTTGTCAGGACGATTTGTAGCTGCAATAACAGTAACACCAATCTTTTGGTCCAAACCTGTTGCAAACATAGTAAATTATTATGCATGAGTAAAACCTAACAGAGAATAGACATGTAACATGAGTCCACATAGCAGGTTATCAGCATTTGCAACTAAGAATGAAAAGACAAGCAAATGACAAAAAGCACAGCTACTAATAAGATACCAGAGCCTTTATTTGACTAGCAATTATCATTAGGGCCATTAACATTAAGTGCTCATTTTTGTGAACGCCTTGTTGGAAGCAATGAACATAACCTAGGTTTTTACTAACCCCTCCGTCCCGAAACGGATGTCTCAGATTTGTCTAAATTCGGATGTATTTAGACACTACTTAGTGTAGAGATACATCCGAATTTAGATAAATCTGGGACATCCTTTTCTGGATGGAGCGAGTATATAATATTATTCTGTTACTTGTATCAAGAATGAACCACATACATGCAGTAGAACCCAGAGAAACAGTAGAAACATCATATCCAACCTTTATTTGCGTACTTAGTTTGTGTGGTCATTAATTGCATGAACGACAGTGTATAATCACAAAGAGTAACCACCTTCCAGTACTAAACTATTAATAAATCCTGAGGTAACAAGTGGCCAGTTGGTGGACTAACATCATGGATCACCAACTAACATCATGGATAAAACAAGAGTCCTTAAGGAAGTATTAAAGCTTACCATCCATTTCCTGTAGCAACTGACTGAGTACCCTATCAGCAACAGATATGCCATCATTCCCATGGCCACGAGTTACTGCAAGCCCATCTATTTCATCAAAAAATAATATTGCAGGTGCATTATCCTTCGCCTTCGCAAATAGTGATCTCACTGCCTTTTCGGAGTCACCAACCCATTTGCTGAAAAGTTCAGGACCCTTAACCGCGAGAAAATTCATTTTTGCTTCAGAAGCCACGGCGCGAGCCATCAATGTCTTACTGCAACCTGGTGGTCCAATCATTAGCAATCCTCTAGGGGGGCGGATCCCTAGGCGTTCAAATGTCTCTGGGCATTTCTGTGGTAATTGGATGGCTTCAATTAGCTGCTTCTTGATCCTGGCTTGACCACCAACATCTTCCCATTTTACTTTTGGAAGTTCTAGCATAACCTGTACACGAAATGTTGGAACCATTAACAATGCAACCTTCTACAGATCACAAATATATTGGTGTTTATTTCCCATACAATAATAACAAACCAGGAAGCTTTTATCAAATCAAATCAAAAGCACCTTACACTAAATTAAATTGTGATGCCAGAACTTAGTACACACAGAAATGTGCAAGCTTTAGCCTAGTTTTCACTGCTCATCAGTTGGAGTTCATGAACGAAAATATTGACACTAACACATAGAAAGGGAAAAACCAGGTACAAGAAGTCTCGCTTACAAAACAAGAACTATCATGGCCATGGTTTTTAAGGCGTCCACCTTAGGACGATTAGGCGATAAGGCGCCTTGGAAATTTGCCCGCTTTAGGCTTAGGCGGTAAGGCGGGGGTAGAATGCCTTAGCATGCCTTCCCGCCTTAGAAACCATAATCGTGACAGAGACCATAGCAAGTAATACGAGAAGAAATCTGAAAAAGAAACACTAAAAATGAACAGATATCGTGGGTAAAAATGCTACCTCACGCATTGCACTTGGTCTAACTTTCATTTTAGCCTTTTCAAAGTCATCATTAGTCACCAACAATAGCAAATCATCTTTCTTGTCATCAGGCTTGCTACTTTCTGTGATATTGCCTTTATTGGTCCAGGGATAATCCTCGGTTGACATGGTTAGCTTTGAGAGAGATGACGATAATGAGGTTATTTCATACCCCAAAGGAGCATCAATCTCTCGAATATTAGACTTCTTTGCGTTAGTGGCATGATCACCAAGTAGTTGACTTGAACTTTCTTTTACAAGGATATAACGCCGAAGAGCACTCAATGCAGCCTCATTGCAGAGTGCAGCTAGATCAGCACCCACGAACCCATGAGTGGCGAAAGCAAGTGACTCAACTTCCTCACTAGTGAGAGAATGGTGAACTCCAATTAGGAGGTGGCGAAGTATGTCCAGTCTCTGTCCTGGAGATGGTACTCCTGCAAGTGACCATTTCGCAGACAACAAAATCAATAATTATTAGCTCCAATTTAGACTAAAAACTAAACTAGTCCATCATTAATGATCGTCAGATCGCATTTGATCACATCTATAAGTGCATGGCCAACCTCATTTCAACATAAGTTATGAAAACAGCACTACGGTGATACAAATAACAGTTTACGGGGTATAATATCTCTTAAGTAGCACAAATTACTCCAATAAAAAGTTAAAAAGCAAGATAATCAATTAGCTAATTTTGGTAAAAAGATATCAGTTGCCTCGAATTAGTTGTTTAGACCATCGTAAATGGATAATGTTACTGCCAAAGAAGCTACATTATCCGGCACATCTATTAGCATTTGGTTTTAGTGGAACAAAATAACTTCTTTTAGGGGATGACTACAGACAGTAGCTTAAAAGAGTAAGATGTATGTGTAGAGTAGATCACACCCGCATTTTTTCTCAAACACGATCGAATTTCATGTCATTTTATATTAGAAGACGATGAAGAAGTCTAAGTGGTACATATCTATATACCACCAGCAGTTGACGACCAAAACCAAACAAAACAGAAAAGAAAAGAAATAAACTAGCACTATCCTATCCTAGCTACAAACTACGGTACAACATGAAGAGCATCAGAGATTTCTACCTATTTCGATTTCTTGATCAAATCTTCCTGGGCGTAGTAATGCTCGATCAATACTTTCACGACGATTTGTAGCAGCAATCAAGATAACACGATCATTATGGCCTATCTCATCCATCAGTTTTAACAGAGTGGCAACCATTCTAATAGATAATTCCTCGCCCCCATCCTTCCTGGCTGGAGCAATCGCATCCAATTCATCAATAAATATCTAAATGCCAATGAAGATACATATTATCAATTCACACTCTTGCCATAAGTAAGACACTACATACTTCCTCACCATAGTATAGAGAAACCATAAAAGTTGAATCATTGATAGTCAGCAGCTATTGCTAAAAGATCAGTAACTTTATATTTGCCCTGAGCTAGATGCAACGATTTATAAACAATGAATGAAAGCACCTAATTGCCCCAAAAAAAAACTTCAAAAGAGTGTTTGCTTTTCATCTGCTTCAACTGCAGCAACTGTGTTAACTCAACTTTAGAATGATAACTTTACTTGAAATATATAAAAAAAAGTGTAAAGAACGAGGTTCCCTAAATGTAGGGATGTTGAATGCTTTTACCAAATCTTTTTATTTACATACTAAAGAGTAACCATCTGAGGATAGGAATCATTTTTAACAAGGTTGAGAAAGTGGTCAGCAAAGTATTGCTCATTTCAGTACCCACACGATAAAAAAAAGTTATATTAAATATAATAGGAGTTTAAACTTTGATTGACATGACAATAAAAGTAGTTGGGCATTAGAACAAAATCTAACCACAGCAGGTGCAGCTTGCTTAGCTGAAGTGAAAATATCATACAGTGCCTGTTCACTTTCACCGTGATACTGACTAACGATCTCTGGTCCATTGACTGTAAAAAGATTGGCTCCCAGATCATAGGCACATGAAGAAGCAAGAGAGGTTTTCCCTGTTCCAGGTGGACCATACAGAAGAAGACCTTTGTACCTGAAATCAACCAACAGTATATTGTAAATTCAAAAGTAAATGCATATGAGATCTAAAGGGGTTTGGCAAACAAATCGTGCTGTACCTTGGCAAACCATGCAAACCATGCTTTGGCAAACCAATTCGATCTGACAGAGAAAATGAAATCATTTCTTTTAGTTTTGCTGACACTTCAGATAACCCACCAAGCCTTCGATCATGATTGGAATCTTCTTTTCCTGTATCAGCACTCATGAAATATTCTAATGGGGACACTGGCTTATCTGGCCCAAGCTCCTCTGAAGATGACAAATCAGAAAGATGCACTTTTGTGGTTCTGCTGACAAGGAATGAAGCAGGGGTTTCGACAAATTTAGCAGAGACCTCCGCATTACACAGTGAGTTGCTTTTCTCATGCACTACATCCAGGGCAGAACCATCTATTTCTGCGCGCAAAACTATGAACATAGATAGTTTCCCACACATTGAGAGGGGGATGTAGTTTCCTTTCAGCAAGTGCCTACCACTGAGCCACCGTGATGCACAAGTCTGCAGCAACTCGTTAATTTTATCATCTGCTAGTGCTGATTTTGCAGTGGCTCGGTTCAAGCACAATGAAGAGCCACTGTTAGACGCACCATCATGGGATTCATTCCTGCGTGGAGGAGTTGAAGGGATCTTTTTAGGTGACTCTGGAACCACCACATTTCTTACAGGATGGCTATCAGACTCTGCCACCCCTTTCAGTGGAACTAGACCAAGGTACAGATCGCTGCACTTTATCACCCGCAAAATTTCACCACCATCTGTTTGTTTTGGGGCTTGAGATGTATATAGGGGACTAATAAGCAAAGGACGACCTACTGAAGGGTATCCCAGCATGCAGGCAAGGTCCCAGGAGAGCTTGATATCATTCTTTTGAACCTGATAAGATTGACCATCCAATCAGAAACTTCTACAGTTTGGGATTAGCCATGTTTGGAAACCAAAAGAATAAAGATAAGAAGGTGCATATACCTCACGTGAAGGAAACACTGTTGCAGTCACAAAGTTCACCCCAGCTTCATTAGACATGAGATCATTGTTCACATCAAGATCAAAGAATCTGTTGCACTCCTCAAATAAGCTATCAAGTGGGAAGGCATCTAAGCTGCTACTAGAAGCAATGAGTGACACCTAAGAAGGAAACAGAGCTCAGATGACTTGTGATAATAGATAGACGCTGGTAAGCTAATGTTAGGTTTATTGGAATAATTCAGAGTAAAGCTCGAAGGTCAGTTCTACAATCAGGATTCTCTCGTGTATACGTTAAGTTTGGTACAGTAACAGCACACTAACTTTGCATATGTATACGATGTCGCTGCCAAATGCTACGAATAAATGGATTGCAGCTTCTAGTTAAGTATCTTCTACACCGCAGTATGATAAATTATGTTCTCCTCATTCTTTTTGCAAGGAAAACTCATGATCCAAACCACAGTATTAATCTTATTTTACACTGCAGTATGATAAATTATATTTTCTTCATTCTTTCTGCAAGCGAAAATGTAATACTCCGTCCCGTCCATGAAACTTGTCTCAACTTTTTCCAAATTTTAGATACACCTAAATTTGGACAAAGTTAAGACAAGTTTCATGGACGGATGGAGCAAAAAAGAGCTGGCGCTAAATGGAGCATGGTAACTTGCACTGGGAGACAAGTGTAAGGCTCCGTTTGGGAGCTTCATATTTTCGAAACCACAGTATTTCAAAACTGAAGTATTTTAGTGCTAGGGCATGAAATACTGCAGTTTCATGATACTGTAGTATTCCTCAGTTTTAGCAAAAAAATGCAAGGTGTTTGGGAACTGTTGTTTCACCCTCCCCTTAACCGCTTTTTAGGCTAAATACAAATAGAAAATAATGCTTCGACCAGATTGGAGGAACTTTTTTTTCTAGCGTTTCTCAGTTTTGGAAAAAAGTGGTCCAGATCTCCTTTTCTAATACTGTGAAAATACTTTGTTTTGGAGAATACTGAAGTATTGAAACTGCAGTTTTATGCTCTAGCCAAACACCACAAAGTATTTGAAACCATAGTATTTTTAGAAACTGCAGTATTTCATAAATACTTCAAATATACTTCGCTACCAAACGGAGCCTAATGCTTAGTTAAAAAATCAAGTTTGGTGCAGAAAGTAATCCTAAATCTTGAGGAGGAGGAGGAGGGGGAGGAGCATACAGAGACGAGGCACCCAGGCCGCAGCCCGGCAGCGACCATGGCGGGCTCCGAGAGCCAGAGCCTCCCCTCGGCAGCGTGGGTGCCGCCCCTGGGGACCACATCGGCGACGGTGCCGGCGAAACAACCGGCGCCTCCACGGGGCACGAGCTCCGGGTACCGCGCCGCCGCGGCGGCGGCGGTGGACGGTAGGTCTAGTGTGCAGCCGCCGGGAGCTTCACGGGCGCGTGAGGGAGGGGTGCGAGGGGACGGCTGCGGGGACGCCGACGGCTTCTTCTTCTTTCCCTTGGAAGACATGGCGGCGGCTCCGGCGAGCTTGTGGGGGGTTAGCACGTCTTCTTGCAGCACGGACGGGAGGGGGGTGGGGAGTGGAAGCGGCGGGCCACGGTAGCGGAAGCTGGCGTGTTGTCGAGCAGCGGAGGCCGCGCGGTGGCGGTGGCGGGAGGAGACAAGGGGGCGAGCAGCGGTGGAAGCGTGGGGGAAGAAGAGGCGGCGGAGCGGCGGCTGGGGTCGGGAGGTAGGAGAAGGGAAACTCGGCTCGGTCGGTCGGTCCGTAGGGTTTAACAGCCAAGATTGCTTAAAGTTGCTTAAATCTCGCGAAAACTGTCTTTGGCACACGAGCAGCAGTGCTCATGCTTTTTAAAAATCATTTTTTTAAATTTTAAAAAAAATTGAAATTAAATATCCACATACATATAAACATTCTGAAGATGATACGGTATGAATTTGGGAGAAACACATGTTGTATTTTGAGCTATTAAAAGAAGATAAATTCTCACAAATATCTACCTCTATATGTAGCCACAAATTTGTTTTTTTCCTGTAGCTCAAAATATGATGAAATTTTTACCGAAACTTTGCACGAGTATCCAGAACATATATATGTATTCATGAAATAGATATGACGATTTTTAAAACATAAATATACAATTTTTAAATATTTTGAAAACCATGAGCACTCGTGCTCATGCTCATGTGCACCACATCTGCTTCCTAAATCCCGTCCCTAAAATCGCGAGTCAGACAAGGAAAACTCAGTTTTGTTTCCGTTTCCAGATCGCCCGAAGATGAGATCTCGTAAATACGAACCGATTAAGTTGAAATTAAATTTCGCTAGAGAATTAAACTATGAGTGCATCGCAGTTCGAGTTTGTCGGTACAATTCAACTATATACATCATAGATTTTACAAAGCAACAAGATAAAACCTAATTGTACGGGGCTGCTAACCTGGTTTTACAAAAAAAAAAAAAGGTCGTGGGATACCTAGCTGGGGCCTGTAGACGCATGGCGCAATGGACGGCGCACTCGATCTTGATGAAGCGGACATCGGCCTCCTTCTGAGCAGCCTCGAAGGTGTGTAGGAACGGCGTTGGCCTCCTCGCGCTTCCACGTCGCGGCCGCATCGGCCTCGGTGATGATGCGGGCCACCTCAATCGCGGCCGCCTTCTCCTCGTCGTTGTCTACGTAGTCTCCGTCGTCGAATCGCTTCGCTGGCGCCTCCTACTCGTACGAGATCGCCTCATAGTCGAATGGTGATGGAGAGTGGCGGCAGCGACGACACGAGAAGGCCGACCCCTCGCTGGAATTGACGTACGTGGCGAGCTTCCCAGACGGCACGAGGCCCCAGCTTTTTCAACACCATGCGCTCCACCACACTGCTGAAAACCAGCTGCTCATGGTGGGGCGCTTCCGCCCCCAATCCGGCCGCCCTCATCCCGGAATTACCGTTGTGAGGCATCTAGGGGTCGGGGTGGGTGTGGCGGATGCGGCGGATGCGACGGAGGGGAAGTAGGGTTTCTATACCGTACATGCCGCATCATCCTCTATATATACCGGTCGCACCGATAATTTCATGGGCCCCGTGAAATGTTTACGGACTAGGCCGCTAAGGGAGCTGATTAGCGACGCAAACCGAACGAAACAGTAAACCGGCCAGAAAGATACAGTTTAGCTCGTTTTATAGGATCTGCTAGAGTTGGTCTAAGAGCATCTCCACCGGCGGTCCCAACAACGACACCGCGCCGGCCCCGAAAATAGCAATGTTGGACACACACACAAGGTTAGCATTGTGTCATGCCACTGCTTTCAAGTTTCAAGTGAGACCGTGGAATGTCATCTAGAACATGTAAACCTAGCAAGACTTGAGAGTGTCCTCTCTAAGTTGCTACATCGGTCTGTTTTAGGGGAGGCAAGCCCATCTTATCACGTCGCTTGAGTAGGGATGCTCTTGCACCATGAACCATTTAGTTAAGTTGTGTGTCGTAGCATGCGATGGTATCTAAAGGTATGATTGTTGCACCCCCATGGGGCTCTCACAGCATTTTGAGCTTCTCGGCCGTCGGATCACCCCATCTTTGCCCCACTTTGCATCTCATCCGTTTATTCATGAGTGTTCCAATTGGCCCTCCCACTAGCTAACCCCATGCAATGGCCATGTGTTACCCGCCAGTGACTGCACGGGGGTCCCACTTCCATCCGGGCCCTCATGTCAGTGACTGCAGGTGGATTTTATTCGGTCGGTCTTGCCTTCAGGTCGTGCAAAATATCTCCACCCACAAGGGTAGATTGGGTATTTCCTTGTGGGACGATTGGATGAGACAAAACTCCAGTCCGGGACCAGAACCCTAGCCATTCGTGCGTTCCCTCCCCCAATCCCCTATCGTTTCCTCCCCCAATCTCGTCGTTCTTCCGCTGCCGCCGCCGCCGCCGCCTCACCATATCCCGCTCTTCTCCGCGGTCGGCCTCTTCTCCAGCGAGCAGTCGTCGCACGCGTCCTCCCGCTCTGGGTCATCAAGGACAAGGACGAGCGGCTCTGGCTGGCACGGCATGCTCGTCTCGTCTTCGTCGGCTCCGGCGATGCAGAGCCATGGGAGGCCGCAGCCTTCCTTGGTGGCGCACTGGCCGTACCTCGTCGCGGGTGGGCGACAGCGGCAGCAGCGGCGAGCGCGCGTGGTAATCGGCGGAGGTGAGCACGCGCGTGGGCGTCGGCGTCGGCGGGTGAGCGCGCGTGGTAATCGGCGGAGGTGAGCACGCGCGTGGGCGTCGGCGTCGAGCGCGCGCGTGGGCATCGGTGGTGAGCGCGCCCCTGGACGAGCTAGGCCTATTTACGTTTTAGTTTTTGGTTTATCTGGGTGGTTTTCTCTTCTGTTCTTATTTCCCCATGCCTTTCCTAAGATGCTCCGCCAGGCTCACAGGTCTCTCTCTCTCTCTCAGCCCTCCTTCTGCGCCTAGAAAAAGAGAGATACGGGTGGGATGGTGGAGCTTGGGTAGCGTCCGGACGCCGCGAGTCTAAGCATGCCGCCGGGGGTCATGCTCTGCCTCTGGTTCGTCGGTTTTTTTTCAATAGCCCCTGTTCCCCGCATCCCCTCCCCCGCCGTCATGCTTGCGTGCTCCTGCACGAGCGCGTGCTGCATAATAGAGGGGTCCACAACCAAAGCTGACCCATGGAATCTAGAACCTAGAGTTCTAAACTCTTCCTTATTCTCTCTCTAGATTTAATCCCTAGAAGTTTTGTTTATTTGTGCAGATCTGTTTATCTATGCAAACAAGGTGATTGACAAAAATCCAAGAAGGTTACTCACTCTTTTGATTTCTTGATTGGGCACAGATGAAGAGGTTGTTGGATGCAGTAAAGGTACTTGGAATCTTGATTGCAGTGATTGGGATTGGACTATTTGTGCAGATCTGTTTATCTATGCCAACAAGGTGATTGACAAAAGTCTAAGAAGGTTACTCACTCTATTGATTTCTTGATTGAGAACAGATGAAGAGGTTCTTGGATGCAGTAAAGGTACTTGGAATCTTGATTGCAGTGATTGGGATTGGACTATATTCATACTTCTGTACCCGTGAAATTAAACCCACTAAAGCATCTCCTCAAGTCACTCAGGCACATTTCCCCTGGTTATTTTCATTGTGATTTGAGGTGCAAAACATTTCTGTATTTTGAAATGGATCTCCTGAGCGGCATGGCTACTTTGAATACATATGATGCTTCAATATTCCATTGGGAAGAACTGAGAGGTATTCTCTCTTTGCAAGAAATTTTGCAATCTCTAATGATATGTTTCTTCTCTGGCATGGTATCATTAAGATATTCTCCATGGCTATAGGTATTTGAGACGTGGTTCGATCTATAATTTTTTCGAAATGGGTTTCCCCAGCCTCTGCATCAAAATGATGCATACGGCCGCTTTATTAAGATATCAAACGAATCCAGTTGTACACACGAACGACTATAATGGCGTGTATCCCTTAAGTGATGCCTCACGTGACATACTTCGACCCAAAGGAGGCTGATTCCACCTTATCGAGGTGATCTTTTTTGCATCAACCTTACTTCTAACATGATTGGGACCTCCTTAATTGTCTTGTGTGGTAGATTAGGTGTATTAACCTAAGGAGGAGCTATGGGGGCAAACCAAGTACATGAGATTCTAACCCATCTGCCTATGAAAGGATTTCTTGATAGGCCTATTTCATATATATGTTTTATGTCTGTAAATTCCACCTTAGTTCTTGTTTTTTCTGCATACATTTGTCTTGATATTGGTAAACGAACTATTCACGTGATGTTGGTTTGCTCAGGTGTACATTGATTTACAAATTCAGATAGGTTTTTCTTTTACTGTGCCAACCCATCCTGCACTCTCCCTGGTTTGGTTCCTAGATGTGAGGTTGCCACTTCGCTTTGCTAAAAAATAAATTACAATATCAGGACTTTTCTTTGAATGGGTGAACTACCTCGCCTCTCTTGAGAATCACTATTGGGCCTCTTGATGCTTCAAAGAAGTTAGGAGTTCTATCTCATTTTTTGTTTATGTTTTCATCCCACCATGAACAAAAATCAGTGGAACAATGTTTGCAAAGAAAAATCACTCGACTCCTGTACCTTTCCAGTACTTTAATTTATAGAATAACTATGACATCTAGATGTCTGTGCGGATGAATTTAATGGCTCTTCCCTTATGGTTAATGCCAATTTAATTTCTGCAAGAGTTTTAGTTTTGGCAATGCCATGATATTCATTCCTTAATTATTCTGCAAAATACTACCTTTTGTCTGATCTGTATGGATATCTTTGGCGGAGCCTTGGCTCGGTGAGCCTGGGCGGCTGTCCAGGCTCAGCCGAGGAATCTCCATGCAGTTGGTAGTGAGAGTGATTTAATCAGCTGCTTATGGGGGCAAATGCTCCAAAATTGCTGTGCTGAACTCCAGTTATCAGGTTGTAGCAGATCATGGCATGTCTATCTGAGTGGCGAGACATCAAGCAATGCATTACTTATAAGAACCATGCCATTGCAATATTGGAGTGACTTAAATTTTGGATTTTAGTGTGTTGTTGGTTGCAAAGTTTAGCGTCAGTGTCTCGCTAAGCGTACCATTGTGTCCACATGATTTTATACATGCCTAATTATGCACAGTATGCCAGCTTAATCCATTATCTAGAATATTTTGTATGTTTGTGTAAATAACAAACAGATATTTTACACCTCAACTTGTAGGAGATCAGATGTTTTCTGATTTGCATTAAAGATGAGCCAAAACTGATTGCTATCTTCACCATGTAGCTTCCTGAGAATGCGAGGACTCAATGTATTTAAGGCAAAACAGATGTTCTTGAATATGCTGAAATGGCGTCAATATTGTGTTTGTTAATGCCATTGCAAAGGTATAACATGGTTCTTGCTTGTAAATATTGTTGTGGCTGTGGGCACAACTTTGATTAAGCAAACATTGCACATATCTTTATCCACGTGTTGGTTTCTTATATAGTTCATCTAGGATAAATTCTTTATTGATGAATCTTTGATATGATTCAACTTGTTTTCTATGTTACCCCCTTTTTTCACAACTACTACAGGCTGAGTGAAGGCCTGGCGCAGGTTCCCGGAATGACAATGATGATCCAGAGCATCCGTTAGACCTGTGACGTGAGGCTACCATAGGCATCAGCAAGGTAATACTCTAAATTTTCCTTTCGGATATTCCTATTTGTACTCAGTTATCTTTAACAGTCAATGGTGGATTAAAAACATCTATGTGCGGATTATACCTATCTAATTTTATGTGCAAGCAACGCCATCAGCAGTTGTCTCGCGCTCTCACGCTGTCATTTGTGAGTATTTCCCACCTTGTTTTATCTCACGACCAATTCTATTCTATTTAGTATGTTACATCAAAGTAGATCCTTCTGTTTAATTCCATCGACCATCTCTGTTTAATCCCCCAATAGGTCAAGCTATGCAAACTAGCCAGTACCTTCTCAGTTGGCAAGTTTCAAAAGGTAGGATGCTATGGGAAATTGAGGTGTGTGCCCAGATAAAACATAATGTGTGGGGTTTGTTACCATGTTGTATAGATTTGGTCCGACTGTCTGGTCTCTTTGATTGAATTAAAGTTTAATTGTGACATTGCAGATTCGCTAACCTATTATATTGATGATTTTATTTTCTATTGAAATCTCAAAATTTTATATGGAAAGTTGATAAGTGAAACAAATATAATACAAGCCTTGATCTCCACAAATTTCATGATATTTGCATGTGTCTTCTGTCTTGGCATGTTATTTACTTTATTTTTACTCGAAATCTCTACCCGTGTGCAATGCTAAAAATATTTTAGCAACTATAACGTGTTTTAGGATTTGCTAAATAGTTATGCTACATGTGTGCACATAGGCTGTTTGTGCAAAGGCCCGGATAAATACTACTCCGAGAAGATGATTTGTTTGTGCATTTATTTTGTTTGATAGGGCATGTTTTTAATTATGGATCTTTACAAAAGGCTGATGACTGTAAATGAAATGAAATAGAGATGGATGTCGCCGCTATCATGAGATCGGCGTTTGGGGCTACCTCAACAGCGTTGTTGATCTGCAGGTTCGTCTCCCTCTCTCTGTTTTCATGTGTGTGTGTGTGCATGTGTGTTGGCTGACGATCCCCTTCTTCCTTCAGCAGCTCAGAAAGTAGTATGACCATGTTAGTTGGGATAAAATGCTAGAGTGACAATGCTGATGCAGCCTCAGACCACCACAAAAGATATAGGTACCATGTACTAGACCTATATCTTGAATTTTGCTTAAAAAATTGTATGACCTGTGATGGTTGTGATTCGTTCATGCTTGCTTTGTACTACAGATTCATGGTAAAAGGTTGTACATGCACAAATATATACGCCTACCCATTATAAACTGAACTTGGCACATGATAACTTCTCATCACACAAAAAATTGTATGACCTGTGATGGTTGTGATTTTTGTACAATTGTAAATTTTATATGTGATCTACTGATCTCCATGCCATGCCGATTGTGACATTTTTCTTTTACAACATGATAATTTCAAGAATTACTAGATATTTTTCTCTCTTAATCTTTTGATTTATCCCACCACTTGAAAATTTTAGTTAAGCTGGATGGTGATACCCTGCTTATAAAGCTGATGCCCCAACCATTACTTCCTAATATTTTCTTTGCATTTGTGTTGTCACTTGGTCTAGCCAATACGTCACTGTGTTTATACAGCTTTTCTTTTCATTCTTGTGATAATTATGTACACAGATTATAAAGTAATTTTATGCAGCCATAAGAGTTCAAGGATGGATGGACTACTTTCTTATATTAAATTCTTGCTCTTTGATGTGATTAGTGAAAGGAATTCTGCTCACATTCTATTGTAGTTGTAATTTATACCACTTTTATGCAGCCAGAAGAGTTCAGGGATGAATGGACTACTTTTTTAATTAAATCCTTGCTCTGTGATGTGATAGGTGAAAGGGAGCTATTAGTCCAGTTTGCATGTTTTGTTTTACAATAATAAATAAGTACATATGGCAAAATGATCTTATTAGGTGCATGTTTTAACGGATCAAGTTTTTTTTCCTACTCACGATTATATTACATTGCTCTGCCCAGTCCATGAAATTATGTTAATAAAGTACTGCCACTTTCAGAGTTCTATCTCTGAATCTGTGTCTTGCTTGCTATACATAGTTGTGCCAGCATATCCTTGTGATTTCGCTTAGGATACTTAATTTTCTTCCCCACTCTCCACTCTGCTCAGAAGTGTATGTGGCGCTCTATACTGAAGCGTGCTACCAGATTCAGCTCATTCAACATAATTTGCTTAGCACATCCAGGCTTAGATTAGTGCATGTATACATAGTTTTCTTAACACATTTAAAATATTGTTGTTATGCATATAATCGCTAGGAAAACACAATATTTCAGAAATATTTGCAACACTTAGAATATATGGTCAAATTTAAATGAGTGGCACTGACGTTTTTTCTGTGGTTCACTCTCTATTGAAAGCATCAAGTTACCTGTCCCTTTTTTGCATTGGATTTTTTGGTTCCTAAAGAGTTCACATGACTGACACTGAGTTGTAAGTATTGTCAGTACTGGATAAAATGTCTTTTGTTTTTGTATTGATGCGGTGATGTTTGTATGCGTTATTTAACATCTTGATATTCATCTGTTCAGACAAGACATGAGCTGAACATTCAAGATTAATTGCAGGACGAAGATGATGCTCTAACAGTTACATTCAAGAGATGATACACTTTCAGAAAACACTATGTAGATAGTAGTGCAGTTAATTACATGCAGTTCATTTTGTGCTCAAGTTACCTAATCCACTTTGAGAAAACACTATGTAGATAGTAATGCAATTATATTGCACATATTTTTCATCAGTAGTTGGTTTCATGTAATGCTATGGTCAGTTGTTCTCTTGTGTATTTCGTGCTTTTCTGTATAGTGGTAATTGTAATTAGTATGTGCCAAGGACTACATCTCCCTTCTTCCCTTTGTTATATTGCTTTTTACTAAGATGCCTCAGATAAAGTTTAGCAGCTCAATCAAACTGAAATGAAAATGCAGAATATAACAGTTTTTCAATGCAGTATTATTTATTTGTCATCCCCAGTGTAGAGGTGCTAATTAACACGCAGATATAGCAATTCAGTTGTAAAGATTTGCTTCTAAATGTGTATTGCAACATGAATTGTTAACATATGCTATCATAGATTCAGTTTCAGATTTCGATCTCTTACCCTTTCAGTGCCAAAGAGTCTCAGTGTATAACTTCGTAGTAGATAAACAAGAAATGGTAACATACCAGCCAATTATATGCTTGCATTTCTACCTTTTTCGTGTACTGAAATCATCCCCATGTGGGTTCCACCTGCCATTGTTTGCAGTATTTTTCTCCATTTTTCTCTTGCTGCTCACCACCCTTCTCAGTACCCAAATGCCCCACGCCTCTTCTTAGCCGCAACTCACTCTGATGAATTCTTCCACGATGAGCTGGAGCTGCAGACCCCTTTGGCGCCTTCAGATGACGAGCAGGAGCAGCAGGTAGCCTCTGATGGCTTCGAGCTCCACCTCCCCTCGGCTCCAAGCACCCCTCTGGGGACATGGGAAGGCTCATCCAAATTTTGGATCTCCCAGCTCCGTCCTCCCAGATCAAGAACAAGGCCATCACCGAAGCTGTCCATGCCCTTCCAATGCCAGAGTATGAGACCATGGAGAAGGACAACGATGTGAGCCAGTAGAACCAAACCAGTAGTACTATGCTTAACTCAATTCAACATGCAAGCTTAGCGTACTATCAGTTGTGCATGTCACCATTAGTGTAGATTAAAAATATGCAGCTCTTCCTTTCTGTCCATGTATCAATGTCGTCTGGTTCAGTCCAGTAGAAATGTCTACCGACGTTGTCAACATTATCTGCCATGTAATCCAATGTAAATATATCTACTACCGCTACAACTTTATTACTACCTCCTTTATATCGCCTATCTTACCTCCCATCGAACAAATATCCAAGTCGATGCCACCATTATGAAAAATTAAATTTCATCTACCACATTCATCGACTATAAAATATATATATTCTAACCAACTAATAGTGCCCCTGCTTAGGAACAGGTTTCTATTTAAAAGATGCATCAAATTTCTATAAGGTACTATAGTTCATAGAAGTTTTATGAGACCTAAGAAATCTATTATCATATTGACATTTGACAACAACTTTTTTTATTGTCGTTATAGAAAAAAAACATCAGCACGACCTCCAAGATTTATGCTACATAATATTTGCACATGCACTTCCTTCGGCATGAAACTCTAAGGGTAATCAAGATTCCTTCTAGCAAAATACTCAATCAGTATTATATTTTGGTTCTATATAAATATTTGTTACTATGTTTATAAATTCCCGTGCTTCAGTGCTTTGGTATATTTTCTAAGACATAATAAGAAAAATATTATCACTTACCTATCTACACATGAGTCTCACGGGATCGTGCGCCAAGGCGCACTACAAAATCTAGTTTGTGTGAACTTGGGGGCTTTATTAATTTAAAGTTGAGCATCTGATGTATTTTATCTATAAGCAACATGAATTTATTAGTATACTAACATTTGAGTAAAATTTGTACTCCGATTCATATTAGTTAACACTAATATAGATGTATCTAGACATAGATTTTAACTGTCGATACATCCATTTTAGGGGCAAGTAAATATGGATCTGGGAGTAAATATTATAAATTCAGGACTAGAAAACCCTCTACTTGAGAAGCCTAGGTTATTAATTGAGAGTTTTCCCTTCGCAAGAAGCAATGTAGCTGAATTTTCTCCTAAAAATCTGTAGAACTGTAAATCAACCAGCAGAAGGATTTTTTGTTTCAAAAAAAAAAACAAGCAGATGGATTTCATGTAGCGGCCCCTTTCCTCTAGACATTTTTTGCACTTAAATTCATTTTCACCGGAATTTGAAGACGTCGTTAGCTGAGATCGCCACAGCCAATATTCTTGTTACACGTCATCGTTACATGACAAATACTATACACCAAACAACAGATAAGGGGCGCCTGTGCCAACGAAAATTCGTTCGAGATCGAGTAGTTGATCTCTGTCTTCGCTCGAGCAAGCGACCAGTACTGTAGCATGGCGTTCATGGCGAGCGGCAGGGTGGCGACGATGGCTCCGACCAGATCAAGCTTCGTCACTCCCCGCAGCTTCTTCAACTGGGGCAGAGGCGCGAAAGAAGCCGACACGCCGCCGCCGCCGCAGTTCCAGTACCACGAAGTGGAGCGGCCGTTCCCCATGTCGCTCGTGGCCAACACGCACCTCAGAGGCCGGGAGCTCAGCTGCTGCTACAGGGCCACCGTGGACGGCTTCGGCGCGACCGACTTCCACCGGCGGTGCGACTTCAAGGGCCCCTGCGTCGTCGTCGGCTACACGGCCGGAGCTGGCTCCGTCAGGTTCGGCGGGTTCAGCCCGGAGGGGTACCGCAGCACGGACGACTACTACGACTCGCTCGACGCCTTCCTCTTCTACTGGCCCGCCGCCGCCGATGACGAGGCCGGGCCCGTGGTGCTGCCCAAGGTGGGCGGGAGCGGCGCGGCGCTGTTCGACTACGCGCGGGGCGGGCCGCAGTTCGGCGCCGACGGGCTGCTCATCGGCCCGCCGCTCACAGCGGTGATGGGGGTGTTCACGGGGCCCGACGCCAGCGTGGGCGTCGGCGACCTCCGGCGCGCGCGGTCGCGGCTCGGGCTGTCGTACGCCCGGAGGGCCGACGGCAAGGAGAGCCTGTTCGGCGACGACTCCAAGGCCGACCTCGACGAGGTGCTCGTCTTCTGTAGCCCGCAGATCGCGAGCATGTACTAGGCTACTAGCTGAATTAGCTTAGCAGCTGCTAACCAGTAAAAGAGTTCTTGTCTTTGCCCCCATTCCTGTAAATGTTAACGCTGAACAACTTGTAAATTCGTTTCCAGATTCTGCGTGTACACATTCAGATAGAGAACAGTTCCATAAAGTTCACGCCGACGGCACATCCACACCCACATAAAACTAGCTAGTTTTGTCAAACAACCAGGTAGAGAACTAGCGATGCAAGTGACATCTCTCAAAGTCTCATTTATAGTTCATTTTGTGGTATATCTTATATTTACTAATTGGAGACTCCCTAGGAGTTACCACGTTAATCTTTGCGTAAAAAGAAATAGGATCCGTCCGATATTACTCCTAGACAGTAACAGCCCTTGGATTGATTAGCCAAACGCAGTTCCCCAACTTCTCCACGTGCGGGTCTATCGTCTTACCCTAAAAGCCAATCTTGCTTGATGTGTCTGCTGGGCTCCCGCCGCCGCAGCTGATTTCACGAGCCGACCACACAAAAAAGTAGCAGATCCCAATCTTTCTTGCCATGTCTGCTCTATTTGCTTATGGTGCCGGACACTGATTTCCAAGCCAGTGACAGAAAATCAGCAGACACCCGGTTGATTTATTACCGATACCCATCAGCAAGATGCGTTAGAAAGCAGAGAAGAGCAGGGCCAACAAAGGGTACGTCGTGAGCATCCTTTTTTCTGGCTTCATGTATCTTCAGTTCTTCACATGCGTCTAGAAGCTACACTGCTTGCTGCAAATCACAAGACGGATCCAGAACAATACTATTGCTGGATGGGTATCCCTAATCAGGTTCAAATTTCTGTCAATCTTCTATGGAACTAGATTTTCACAAAAAGTTCCATCGATTCTTATTTTGCAAAAGACGTAAATATCATAATTTCTGGATCAGTAACATCTGGATTATATAAATTGTTTCTCATATTGACTAGGTTTGAAGTTGAGAAGCGCTAGAAGCTGGACTGCTGGAGCATCTGAAATATTGCATCCCAAAGTCGAACATGAAGAGTTGCCTCGATTCTTAAAAAAGGCATCGATTGTGAATTTCTTTCCTCTAATTGTCTTAATCTCATGTAATGCATGCCGTTGCAGTTTTGTCACCAAACATAATACATCAGAGATAGCTGAACCATGCATAAAGGTTCTTCTATCGCTATAAATTATCAGACCTAGATCAGTGCAGCTTATATGAACGGATGCAGCCAGTTTTAACTTTTAAGTGGGGAGCTGTTGTGCCGGCAATGGATGCATATCACATTTGTAGACAAAGCTATTGTCGATGACTTGGATGCCGACACATGCCAGGGATGCTCGAGAAGCTATTGCTGATGACATTATGTTGCAAGAGGTCTGTCAGAAGAATGCCGACGAGATGGCGGCTTGAAGAAGCTGCAATCGATGATGGGATGCAGTAAGACCGGTGTAAGAAAAATCCATCTTTGGATTTCAAAAACGAGGCAACACAGAGATAGGCTTGAGGTAGGGCTCTAATCTGAAATATTATTGGCAAAGGTGATAGCTATAGTTTACGGTTTTCTTCATTTATTCAGTATAAACTACTTTTAGTTCGTGTAATCAATTCCGAGAAAATATTGTGCGTATTTAACCAGAAGTACGATAATAATGTAAGGGCTCCTATTCCGTTGTGCCATCTGCTCTTAGATATTTGTATATATATTTACTATTGTCGATGAGCCTCATAAATTTTCCTAATCTTAAAGATGTAAATGTAGGTAAGCAGGGAGAAGAACCTGATGTTTGCTGATCCAGGAAGATGGCTATTCATTTGAGCATCTAATTTTTTATCGACACCGCACTATCACTCGAATTGAAATGAATATATTGATGGGTAAAGGTTAGAACCATGGGCGTTTTGTTCTCCCAGGATTGCTAGGTACTTTGCATCAGCTAAGTAACGTCTACATGTACTTCATGTCTGCAAATTTCTTTCATTGGACACTTTTGGATGTTATTTCCTGGATCATTTCTTCAAATAATGAATGTAACAGTTGAATAAACACATCATTTTCTTAGCCACGTCAGTCTACTAAAGCTTATTTTTTCCTATGGTTCCACAAACTTCCGTAATTGCTTTAAAGGCTTTTCTTAGTTTTGAGTGGTTTGTTCCCTTACAAAATATAGGCAAACTTACACGAGTAGCTCCAAACTTTACTTTTTTTTAATCAATATGAATAATTTTATATTACGTAGACCAGGCCTCTATAGATAAATTTGGAGTCAATCTGATAAACTAATGAAGAAAAAAAAGTATACTTTTTTCTTTCAAAATTTCCTTGCATTTAGCATTTATTCTTCCAGTATTACGCTGAGTAAAAAAAAGGGTGTTCTAAGCAATTGTTTCTTATATCATTTTTTACAATAAAACCGCGTATCATATTGTTAGCGATTTTCGTGGATGCTTCTAATGGGGCCTGGAGGGTGATTCTAGAATGTTGTTTGGTTTTCTAATGAATTAAAATTAGGTATGTAGAACTCTCCATTCCTAAACCACTGAAAACTCAATATCTTTTGATACACTACTGTATTTCAATAGTCTGTTTACAGAAATTAGATATTGTTTTGTTACGGGGTGGTACACATTAAGGAGTAGAGCTTGAAGGTACTGTTATAAAATGGAGTGAGAAACCAATGTTACATATGTCAAAATCTTAATTGATTGAGGTAATCTGGGAGCCTTTCAATTGCTTTGCAAGCCCTCCCCATTTTGATAGCAAGCAATACAACATCAATCGCTATTTTTTCCTCTTATAATTATATTGAACCACAACCTAATTGATGGGATAGATAATGCTTTGATATTGCATATTTATCATATTAGTTATAGTTCAAGAAAATGACATGGTCATCATATGATCATTGTAAGCGTGGATGCGAATTTTATGCTATTATAGAAGCTCTTTTTTCTAAGAAAATAAAATAATGTTGCTTTGTTTCTGTATGAAAAATTATGTTGCTCTAATGACCGCTGAGTATATACAGTATTTTGCAAAGTTCCATTTTTGAAACCAAAACTTCAGGACCTTATTATATATAGGCTTACTGCGTACCGATTTTTTTTTAAAATGTTCATGTTAATACATAATTTTTAGGGGTGTTTATATATATATATATATAATCCTTTATTTAAATTTACTTACATATAATACGTCTAAAGATAATTTATAATTGAAGTGTCTTTTCCAGTAGCTAGACCGTGCAAGTGCACGGGTTGATGACTAGTAGTTCATAGTTTAGTTTAAAATTTTAATTAGAAATTACAAAATAAACTATAAGGCCTTGTTCGTTTAATCCCTAACAGGCAGGGATCAGCCTGGATTGTGGCCCGATGCCGGGTTTCTAGCCCGGCGAGGCTTTCTTTCCAGGCCAGTAAATTTGAGGTCTTCGTTTAGCCCCCATCTGGATTACAGCCCGGCCCATCCCGTCCAGCTCCTCCTCACTTGTTCTGATAAAATTTCTCCCCACCAGACCCGTGGAAAAAAATCCACGACGCGAGCGACGGGGCGACGGCGACACCTTCCCCTCCCTGCCTGGATAAGAGAGATTAAGCGAACAACAAAAATATTCCAGAGATTATTGCCAAAGGGGTGGACATGGGTGAGTTGGGATTGGGTGTAGGGGCGGGATCAACCCATTCCCTGCATGGTTTCGTTCCCCTGAAAACGAACGAGGCCTAAGCGAGATTTTGATGGGATCTCACTTAATAACAACTTGTAATGAAAACTGAGTGTATGAAAGCAAAATCCGGTTACCCTCTATAATGGGCTTCAGTCGATAACTCAAAATGGAGTGTCTAGATCTCAATTGACTTAGACATAGCTAAATCTTAAAATAAATTAGAGAAGATATTAAATTCTCATATGCAATTCATAGGTTAGCACGAAACAAAACAAATTTGCCAGTTTATTAGAGTCCTTTTCCAGCTCATGTGTAACTCGGAAACTTTTAGTTACAACCTGCCATGCGCAACTGGAGATTTCCCGGTTGCAACACGATCCCACATTTCGAAAGTGGACTGAGATTTATTTAAATTCCGGTCAACTTAAAATTAGGAAAATCAAAAGAAAAATTACTACTATTAGTACTAATATTAGTTTTTTTATAAAGAGCGTTTCATTACTCAAAAGTTTTAAGCATTACATCTAACCTCTGCATAACTAAGATGCACACAACCGTCCGAGTATCAATTCTGACCAAATATGACTTCGTAAAAGAAACAAAGAAACCCAACTAGTCTAAACTTTATTGGCTTCCATACGCCGATTATGCAGCCATCCATGTTGGGAAATAAACTCCTTAGCCGTATTCTTCAACCGTGTAGACACCTCTCTAAAGAGGTCGCGGTCCTCCAATCTTTGAAGTGGCGATCATGAATGGAGCAAGGTCGTACACCAGTAAATGACCTGCATAAGAGAAGAATTTTTATCATTAAAAACCTTGTCATTTCTACATAGCTAAAGCGACCATATGACATCAATCGTTCTCACTCTCACTCTGATAAGCGTTTTATACCTAGGAGCCACCACATTTAGCCAATTGTCATAAACATTTACAATCCTACGAGGTGGGTATAAGGTAGAACCCATCTGAATGATTGACCATATAGATCGAGCAACCCGACAGTTGAAGAAAAAGTGTTTTATTGTCTCATCTTCGTGACAAAAAACACATTTCTTGTAGCCCTGCCAGTTACGTTTTGCAAGGTTATCTTTAGTTAGAATCTCACCCCGACGAAGATACCACGCAAAGACCTTTATATTCAGAGGTATCTTCATCTTCCAGATGAATTTATTATGGACAACCGGTTGACTGGGTATAATTAATGCTTTGTACATGAAGTTTACCGAGAATACACCATTCTTGGTGAGGCTCCAACAGAATTCATCAGTCCCTTAAACTAACTGGATTGGAGCTAATCTCTGTAGCAATTCATTCCAACTAGTTAGGCGGTGGCCAATAAGATCACACATGAACGTCATAGAGGTTGGAGAAGTTTCCATCACCTTCTGCAAGGTATTTTTCTTATGTCGAACAATATTGTATACGACTAGATATTGTTCGCGGAGAGTGGTTGTTCCCAACTATCTATCCTCCTAGAATCGTATCTCCAACCTATTTTCATGAAAAAACAACCATATGAAAAAAAAAGTGATTCTTAGTTGCGAATCACCTTCTTCTTAGTACTAATATTTAGTTGAGACAGCCCATTCACAAATTAAAATTGAAACAGGTTAAATCCCGCCATAATTAAAATGGATCAGAGGGACTGATTTTGAATATGGGCCGTTATGAATAGAAAATCTGGAAAACATTTTCTGAAAGAAAGAAAAGCCGATCAGCATTATCTCTCTGCTCCCGCCATTGGTAACCGCTAAAACTACCCGCCCCCTCCCTACCACAATTCACTGCCGCGGCGGCCATCCATGGCCGCCTCCACTCTCCTCCGCCTCCTCTCCCCGTCAGCGCCAAGCCTGCATGATCCAAGCCCTAGGATCCACTCTTCACTCCTCGCGTGCCCGACCCGCCGGCGTCGGTTCCTGGCCGCCCGCTGCTCGTCATCGTCGCCACTGCTGCCGCCATCGCCGCCGCTTGAGTTCCCCCTCCTCCCGTTCCAGCCCGCGGAGGTAATGCTTCTGAACACCGAAAAAAATCGAAGGTCCCTTTCTGCTGTTTTTTTCTGGGATAGTGTTACATGGAATCTGATGATAGTGATACAGCTTAGCGAGACCAGAGTTCACAATTAAATCACAAATAATTCACAATCTACCAATGTTCGATTGGAAGGTGCATGTCGGATTGGCTTGTTTGCAAAAAAAAAAAAACATTGGTGACTTGGGTGGATTGGATGAATGAAAATTCAGAACTATATACTTATATTTCCATTAGGTATGACGGCTGGGATGCGGGGTTCAACAGTCTCTTATTGGGTTGAGTAGAACAAACTAGTTGAATCAGCGAAGGTAGAGATTCTGGCAGAAGTTAGTGAGGGCAGGGGCTGTTTGATAACCTTTCTTCATGAAACATTGGTAGAACTCGTCACGGCATTTCTTCGTTTCTGCTAATGCATATCATCACCTTCAGGTTTGTTCAGTGATTGCAGTTGTTAGATCGAAAATGACGCACTCTTTTTTTTATCGTGAGTATGCCAAAATGATACACTCTTGTTAGATGGGATTTTTTAAGCGAGAATTGTTTCCTTCCAAGAGCCTATTAACTAGGCCTACTGTTAGATACACAGGATTGTTGCAGAAATCAGCATTCCAAGTTGCAACAATGCCATTAGTCATAATTTTGTCCCAAGGGAATGGTTGGTGAGGTTATCACATCGCCATGGCCCGATTCTCCTATAGCTGCATGCTGCCTTTGCATTAACCAATTAAATAGTTCTCATTTTTTCTCATAGACAACTTCTGCAATTAATTTTGAAGTCACGTATCTGAATCTGCACTGTTTGTAATCATCAAGTTTGCCCCAGTATTTGTGTTCTGCAAAGTTACAAAACTCTCATGAATTTTAATAAAAAAGATTACTTGGGCCAGTTCTTCGGTGTGAGGCTTATACATTTTCCTTAAAAAAAAAACAGAGTACTGGGATGGTACTGAGATAATGAAAATATTTCAGGTGTTGATTCCGTCTGAATGCAAGACTCTGCACTTGTATGAAGCAAGGTATCTAGCACTGCTAGAAGAGGTAATTACCATTGTCTCAATACATTGCTTCATGTTAGTTTTTCTATCTCAGGATATTTTTTTCTCAACTGATACAATTCAGCATCTTTGCCACATAGAAAATATTTTTCATCATACATTTGTAGTTTATCATATAAGAGTTCTCTTTCGGTGCACCTCCCACCTTCCTATAGGCAAAAGATATTTTTAACCATGACCGTCCACTGGTGAAGTTTACCTTTTGGCTTTATGCATGTGTATTCCATCACAAGTAATAGCACATGTTTACTTTTGTAAAAATGAATCAACCCATCAAGTTCCCAATGCAAAACTATCACAATCTTGTTATTAATACAAATTCTAGGATGTCTTTTGGCTTCCAAATTACATGATGCTTTAATTTAAAATAGAAAAGGTCCACCTTTAGTCCCTCACCTGTTGCCAGTGAAAGTTTATGTTTGGTCAGTCAACTCTAAACCAGTAAGTTTCGTTTCTTAGGGTAAAAAGAAAACAATTTAAGTTTGGCATCTTTCACACTATTTTTCTGCGATCAGGTGGCGCCGTTTTTGCACACATAGCAGAATAGGTAACACAAAATTGGAAACACATAGGGCAAATTGGCAAACATCTGATTTTGTTTTAAAAAAATATTATGAAGATAAGAATTGAAAAATCTTTATTGTTCGAATGTAAAAATGGAAAAAATAGGAAGAGAGACCTCTTGAGTTTTGTCGAAATTCATGTTTTCTAGAATATTTATATATGTTATGTGTTCTAAAATCCATATCATCTTCCATACCTTTTCTAGAATATTGATGTTCTTCTCAATTCTCGAGTTTCTCATTTTATATGAATTGTTCCCAATTTTTTGCTGGTGTGATACTACGTGTACGAAACCGATGACACATCATTGCAAAACCGCTTTCAGTTGGGCAAGGGATCAAATATAGTCAATTAAGTGGATAAACTTGAGGGACCAAAAGTACAACTTTTCTTTTAATTACACTTTCTCTAAGCTACCACATCAGAAAGGTTGCACGCGGCTCCCAAATCTCTTGTTACTGGTGTTAGAGTAGTTTATACTTGCGTGTTTTGCTATGTATTTTCCCTGTTTTGTCTAGCTCCCGTAGCTTGTTCATCTCTCAAGAAAGCACATCTAGGATCTTCTTACTCGTGTTCTTTTATTGATGATCCTATGGTCAAAACTCTGAATCCGATTTGCTATTCCTCATCTTGTTGGGAGTTTTTCTTTTTAGAAATGGGGGTTTCTCGGCCTTGCATCAGAGCGATGCACACAACCCTCTTTATTAAAAGTTCATGAATTCAAAAGTCTTACAATCTCAAGGATCACACAGAGTGGCTGCATGAATAAGCCAACAGAAGAGAGAATACATAAAATGCCTATGCATATTGTATCCTATTAGTGCGCTGCCAACCACCCTGGCTGAAGATAGCCCGAACGACCGCCATCAACCGAGTGCATCCAGACTCCATAGGTTCCCGCTGATCCTTAGTTTGGAGATAATACCACATGTGGATCCAGTATGTAGCCCTGTAGATAACCTGAAAAAGGAAGCATCTTCTACTCTGTTAAAAACGACATCATTTTGACAATTCCAAATTGCTCAAAGCAAAGCACAAACTCCTAAGCGGATTCGAGCCTTCATTTTATTTTATCAATCCCATGTAGCCAATTCCCAAACATGTTTTTGATATTAGTTTGACGAGATATATGAAACGTGAAATGAACCACTCCAAATTAGTCTCGCTAAGGGATATTCAATAGTTTCATAAAATCACATAATGCACATTTCTTGGATCCCGTCCAATTTCTTTTGGAAAGATTATCTTTTGTGAGCAAAAAACTTTTTATTTAAGAACTACAGGGCTATTTTAAATGATACTTTCAAATGCCATATGTATTTCCTTAGAAATTTAGTATGGTTATTCATGAGGTCAGAATATGAAGATTTCACAGAGAAACTCCTATTGCCGTTAAAGTGCCAATAGAACCTATCCGATTCATTCGTTAAATGAACCACCAAGAGTCGCGAGACAAGCTGCACCCACGTTGCCCATTTGTCATTAGAAAGTACCCTGCTAAAACTAATATTCAGCGGTACGTTCTGCAGAACCTCGCTGCAACAAACACATGTTTTTGTCTCACAATATTAAAGAGAGATGGATATTTTTTGTCTCACAATATTAAGGAGAGGTGGATATTAGAAGCTCAGGCAACATGGTGAAGTACAACGAGGCCAAGAAGAATGCAAGGCGAGTCGTGAGTGAAGAGGGGGGGGGGGGGTTATGATGAGTTATATGACATATTAGGCAGAAAGGAAGGCGAGGATGATATCTACAAGATGACAAAAATCTGCGAGAGGAAGACGAGGGACCTCAACCAAGTTAAAGCATCAAGGACGAGGTTAATCGACTTCTACTGAAAGATGAAGAGATTGATAATACATGGAGTACCTTGATGGGTTATTCAATGATGGGAATGAGAACACTATGCCCAAGTTGAATGACTCCTTTGATGACGCTAATAGGAGTTTCTTGCGGAAGATCCAAGAGCTTGATGTTAAGGAGACCCTGAAAAGGATGAAAGGCCCTTGGCGCTGATGATATCCCAATTGAGGTGTGGAGAAGCCTTGGATACGTGGCAATAGTATGGCTAACTAAGATACTCAACCACATTTTTGGTAAAACAAGATGCCTGAAGAGTGAAGAAAAAGCATAGTAGTACATATCTTCAAGAATAAAGGAAATATTTAAACTTGTACTAATAACCGATGAATTAAGCTTATGAGCCATACTATGATACTTTGGGAGAGAGTCATTGAGCGCCGCTTGATGAGTGTGACGAACGTCACTAAAATCAATTCGGTTTTATGCCCGGGAGATCGACTACAGAGGCGATTTTCTTACTTCGCTAACTTATAAATAAATGTAGGGAGCAGAAAAAGGGTCTACATATAGTCTTCATCGACTTGGAGAAGGCATAAGTAAAGATACCAATGACAGTCATGTGGTGGGCACTCGAGAAGCACAAAGTTTCAACAAAGTACATTACCATCATAAGAGATATGTACGATATTGTTGTGACAAGTGTTCGCGCAGGTGATTGTGAGTGTGAGACTGATACCTTTCCAATCATGATAGGACTATATCAAGAGTCGGCCTTGAGCCCATACATTTTCCTTAGTGATGGATGAGGTGACAAAGGATATACGAGGAGACATTCCTTAGTGTATGCTCTTTATTGATGATATGGTGCTAGTGGATGAAACCAGGGTTGGCGTAAATAGGAAGTTAGAGCTATGGAGGCACACTTTGGAATCAAAGGGGTTCAGACTTAGTAGGACAAAGACTGAGTACATGCGATGCGACTTTAGTGGTGTTGGGTGAGAAGACAAAGAAGTTAATTTAGAAGGACAAATAGTGTCTAAGAGGGACACCTTCCGATACTTGGGATCAATGCTGCAAAGCAATGGTGATATCAATGATGATGTTTGCCACATAATCAAGGCAAGATGGATGAAGTGGCAACAAGCAGGCATCTTATGTGACAAAAAGGTCCACAAAAGTTAAAAGGTAAGTTCTATAGGACGGCAATCATACCATTGATTTTATATGGAGTAGAATGTTAGCCCAATAAAAGAAAACACATCCAACGAATGAGTGTTGCAGAGATGTGCATGCTACGGTGAATGTGTGGCCATACAAGAAAGGACCAGAATAGGAACGAGGTAATACATGATAGGCTAGAGATGGCACCGATCGAAGAGAAGCTAGTCTAACACCGACTAAGGTGGTTTGGTCATATCTCACAAAGGCCTCCAGAAGCACCAGTATGAGTGGAATTCTAAAGAGTATGAAAAATACTAGGAGGGGCAGAGGAGTCCAATGTTGATATGGGCGAAGGCGGTAAAAAGAGACTTGAGGTTTTGGAATGTCCTAGAGATTTGGCTCTTGATAGGACTGCATGGAAATTAGTGACTCATGTGCCGGAATCTTAGTTTACTTGTTTTTCTCTCTCCTTGTTTTTGTCTCCTTATGTTTTTGTTGGGTTTCATATCTAGCCTACCCCAACTTGGTTGGGAAAAAGCTTTGATATTTTTATAGTATAAATGCTATTAGTATCACGAGTAACCCCGTGTACCATTAGCTTACCAAGCATATTGATGTCGATGCTTCCTCTATGGCTCCCATGCGTAGGATTAGGAGGGGTTGCTCTACGGTATGTGCCTTTCGAGTTATAATTAGCCGAGTTCTCCATGAAGGCCTAGATAAAGAACAATACAACTTCTACCTCCCCAAATTGAGTGATGTTGATACACCATGAGTTTGAGGGATAGTGGTTGTTAGAGTAATTTATACTTTTCATGTATTTCTATGTATTTTCATGTTTTATGAGGGGTTTCATGTATATTTACAACACTTGCAGTATATATACTGTCCCTTGGCCTCATGGAAATTCATGTTGCATGATTTCTAATAAGTTGAATGTCATGGTCAAACAACAATCATGCTCAACTAGGCCTAAGTCCTCGGCTCCACCGCACTAGGCCAAGTATCGGCCCAAGTGTTATATTTATTCGGAGATGATTGTCAAATGGTTCCTTTTAGATATACTTTAGGTACATTGAATGGTCGGTGTCACCACCGCAGTATGTATAGTTGTAATACATTGCAAGCTATCAAATATCATATTGTTCGCTTGCATCATTTATAGTTTTTTTCTATTTTTAGATGACATATAATTAGGCGACATTATAGTCATTACGAAGGCCAGCTGATCAAAATAAAAGAAGGAAATGCGGTTTTTTAAGTTTTTTTTATTTCAGTTAGTAGTTACCTTATGAATGATGACGCGTTGGCCTTGAGTCATTTAGAGTATTTAGGCGTACAATATAGTCGTTATGGAGGCCATCTAATCAAAGTAATAGGAGATAATACGATTTTGTAGATTATTTATTTTAATTACTAGTTACCTTATGTGATGACGTGTTTAATGAGGGCCTTGAATCATTTAGAGGATCTATTTTATATTTTTAGGTGGCATATAATTAGGCACACATTATATTTGTTACAAAGTCCAGCTAATAAAATACAAGGATGCAGATGATTCCGCAAGTTATTTATTTCAATAACTAGTTACCTTATGGACGATGACGCGTTTAACAAGAGCCTTGCATCATCTATCAGATTTAGGTGGCATTAATTACGCATACATTATATTCTTTCTGAGGGCCAGCTAACCAAAATATAAGGAGGAGCTGCTTTTCTGCAAGTTATTTAGTTTAATAACTAGCTTACCTCATGCACGATGATGGTTTGGCAAGAGCCTAAATATTGTATATTTTATTGTATATTGTGCAGTAAAAAGTCAATAACAACCTTATATGGTGTATGGCCTATTACCTGCTATTAGATAGATCTACTCCCCAACCGCCTCGATATCCTTCATTATAGTTTAGTGAAAGAGTGTCGATATTACAGAAGGGATTGTGGCACATTGTTCGAGAAACACAAGAACCACATATTGCCGTAGCTGAATAGTGATAATGGACTTGTAAATCTTCAGCCAACAGGCCTTACTATATTTCTATCAATCCTCACTCAACAGGCATTGTATAAGAGGCAAAATTCCCTTGTACACTTTGTCCTTGATCCAGTTTTATCAAGCTCTTCTAAGGATTCCTTTGCTGTAAGATATGGCTGTTTGGTGCGGATAGAAAGTGTAAGTTCTTGTCCCTCATTTTGATAATCGATGTCAGGGTTCTCGTGCGGTCGTTCACCTTTTCTACTTGATGATTTATCTCTAGTATAGGTTCAAAAGATGGATTTTGGAGCATTAGTGTCAATTAGAGGTGTATGCCGAGTGAACATCAAGAACCTTCTTCAGGTACATACATTCCCTTTCTTGATTAGTTGTTCTTTTGATGTTGATGCACATATCATTGTTTCAATACTTGAGAACTTCAATCAATTTTGTGTATAATCTCTTCAGAGGTCTTGTTCTCTTCTTTGCCAGTATTACGTGTTCCATTTTAAATCTATTACCTACATGTGCAGATCTTCTAAGTTTACCTGTGGAGTTTATACACGTTTCCAATGCTGTGTTAGTTCTGAATTATTTGTGGCATGCCTAGAAAGAAGTTACAAAACTAAAGAGTGGCCACCCATATGGTCTTTTCAGATCCCGAATTTGATGCTCTGTTTTATGCAGCTACAGTTCACAACATCTCTTGTATTCTACTTCTGTTTTAGATGGTCACATTGTTCCTTGATCCAGATGGAGCCCTACTTGCGAGGTGATGTTTCTCCCATGATGGACAGGTCTTCCGATGACATCGATTTGGACCTGAGAATTTCCAAACTAAGGGAGTCCATGTGCAATTTGCACAGCCTACAAATGAAGCTGAGGGTTCAGTCACTATTCCTGTTCCTTTTGGTGATTTGTAAAATGCTGAACAGTAGTTTCATCCCGATCTTCTAACATCAAAACTTCTCCATTTAGGTGCCCGAGGATGAACCGCTGCAAACAAACATCAAAAGTTCTCTACTTTGGTCTGAGAAAGATATTTTCGAAGAGTACGACGACAAGTTCATCCCTGGGCTCCCAGAACGTCTCTCCTTTGCGGCGTACCAATCAGTTTCAGGTGATAATGGATCATTCAACTTTCACATCTGGTCACTTCTTGACCCTAGCTTCTGTTTTAAATCTCAATATCACCTGGAATGACCAACTAAAGAGATGCTGCAGAAAGGATGTACATCAACTTCATGTAGTCTAATCTAACATCAAAGCCATACACTACAGGTATGTCAGATGAAGAACTTCTTACCCTGCAAAAATACAAGATAAAGGCAATGGAGTCAACGGACACTCTGGAAAGACTAAACAGTGGAATCGAGTACGTTGAACATAACATTGGTATGATTGCCGCGAGACTGGCAATTCAGAACATATGATTCTCGGTACACAGCTTACTGAAACTGAACACTAGTATTACCATCAGCATCAGCATGATATGATGGTGATGAACTGATGATCATCATCAAAGAAGTGAGTACCTAATACTTCTAAGATCTAACTGATGCTCATGCTCCGTAAGGAAGTCCAGTTACATGCTCTGACCTCAGAATGTCTCCACTTCGCATCTGCACTGTATACAAGGAGAGGACTGACGCAGCTTGATTGCTTTTGACATGCTTGATGTACATCCGGACAGTGCAATTGAAGTAACTTTTGCAATTTCGTTTCAGATAAGTCATACTCATAAATTATTCAGATCTCAGGCGTTACTAAAAAAAACTCTTGTAAATCCATTCCATGATGTAATTCATACAACTGATTTGTGTGGAAAGCCTACAAGGGCTACAAGCTCTGATATGAACTCTGCAAAGTCTAAACCGAAGTGATTCATACAACTGATTCATCTGGAAAGCCTACTACATGGGCTACAAGCTCTGGTACGAACCTTGAAATCTAAAATCGAAGTAACTCATACAACTGATCCATCTGGAAAGCCTACAAGGCTACAAGCTCCGGTATGAACTATTTCGCCACGCTGATCTGGAATCAGCAGCAGGAAATCATGAGCTGACGAACTGCCATGCTAAGCTGCAAGGTGCCGCAGCGCTGCGCAGAAAAATCACCGCCTACTCCTCCGGGGCGGCTTCGACGGCCATGTCGACGCCGAAGAGGCGGATGCAGCGGCGTTTTGCATTGCCAGGCGACGCCGCCTCCATCGCTGGCCGCTTCCGCCGCGTAGCGAGGCCGGTAGGGAAGCTGCTGCCGCTGGCAGCAGGGGCACGGGCCAGCGAGGTCGTCTTATCCCTGCGGTGGCGTCCAGCCCTGTGCCCGCCGAGCCCCTTCCCGCTGTTGAACGTCTCGCCGCAGTCCGTACACGCGTACCACCTTTCGTCGGCGGCGTCGCACCTGCGGTGACGTGAAGCCACGTGCCCGCCGAGGCCCTGCCCGGTCTTGAACGTCTCGCCGCATCCCTTCTCCTTGCACGCGTACCGCTTTTCGTTCACACCCGCGCCGGCGCCGGCGTCGTGAGCTCTGCCACGAACAGAAGCAGCAGGGGTGGCCGGCGGTGCTGCCAAGGCCATGGGCGCCCCCGCCGTCGGGACAAACGGAGCCGGTGCAATCGCCACGGTTCCTGCTGCATGAGGATCTGAGATCGCGGTCGAGCCCGCTGCCAGGAGAGCTGAGTTGAGCGCGGGCACGAACTGGGGGATCCATGCTTCCACGACGCTCTTCACGTAGACAGGGGCGCGGTAGACGGTCCGCTCGTAGGCGATCTGGGCCACGACATTTTCCGCGGTGGACACGCACTTGGCCAAAAACTGCATGCCCAGGTCTTGCTCCCGAACCCACGGGAACACCAGGCGCAAGACCTCCAGTACCGTCGGCAAGCGCGCAGCCGTCGCCACCCACGCCTGCCTGGTCCTGGTCCAGGCCATGATCTGCCTCTTCTCCACTTCCAGCTGCGGAAGAAGCGCCGGCGGTTCGGCGGCGGCGGCTGGAGCAGGCTGGCAGATCTTCATGTGCAAGTACAGCTCCAGAGGCCCATGGAAGATCCTGGAGCACAGGTGGCACGTGTGCAACGCCCCCAGAGCCCCGTCGACGCCACCTCGAGCAGCGCCTCCACGGTTCGCATCTGGACGCGACGAATCCAAGATCAACCAGCCGGCGCCACCACGTCTACCACCTTCTCCTCCGCCCAGAGGCGTCGAAGCGCAGCGCGGAATGGCAGCTGCAGATCCTTCCAACGGTCTTCCTCCTTGATCAGCGTGGCCGCGCGGGGAGGAAGGGCTTCCGTGGCTGAAGGATGAGCGGGGTGTCGGGAAGATACGGGGATTGCACTGGGAGCTGGTTGGGGAGGGGAACTTTCCGGCGGCCATGGGAGGCGAGGGGGGAGAGCTAAGCTGGGTAGTTGTAGGGGTTTTGGCCTGTGGTTTGCTGTCTAGGACTGAGGAATGAGGAGCCTTGTGGTCCTGCTGTGGTGTTAAATAGGTGCGCGGGGCCAGTATTGAGGAAGGGTCGATGACGAGGATATCCTGTGCATTGACCCTTTTTAAGAAAGTATTAACTCTCATGGCCCAGCGGCACGACAGCTAAATTCTTAAAATGGCATCAAAATGATTGTTGTGTTCCCAGAATGCATTGGGAGTGAACATCTTTCGTGGAATATCATCAAACAAGTATCGTTGTTTTGGAAATGCCGCGTCTCTCAATTGACCGTTATCTCGAAAAAATGGTATGGAACAGACAGATACATTCTTAAAACATCATCAAAATGATTTTCCTGTTCCGAGAAAGAAATGGAAGCGGTTGTCTTTCAGGGAATATCATCAAACAAGCATCGTTATTTCGGAAATGCCACATTACTCAATTGACCGTTAACCGACAAAAATGGTATGGCACAACGGCACGACAGCTAAATTCTTAAAACGTCATCAAACGATTGCCTTGTTCCGAGAATACCATGGAAGTGGTTGTATTTCAGGTAATGTCATCAAAAAAAAGTGTCGTTGTTTTGGAAATGCCGCATATGTCAATTGACCGTTATCTTGGAGAAATGGTATTGCATAACGCCACGACAGCTGAATTCTTAAAACATCATCAAAACTATTTTCCTATTCCAAGAATAACATGGAAGTAGTCGTCTTTCATGGAATATCATCAAACAAGTGTCATTGTTTCGGAGATGCCACATTAGTCAATTGACCGTTAACTCAAAAAAAAATAGTATGGCACAGCACCACGACAGCTAAATTCTCAAAACGTCATCAAAATGACTGTTGTGTTCCAAGAATACCATGGAAGTGGTCGTCTTTCTGGGAATGTCATCAAACAAGTGTCGTTGTTTCAGAAATGTCATATCTATCATTTCCTTGTTAACCGGAAGAAATAAACTTGTCAGATTTTTAGTCAAGTACCTGAATTACCCTTAGAGTAACTCTAGAGGGGACCGAACGCCTCGATTTGTAGTATTCCGCATGAACGAATCTTGGGGGAGGCCCCCATGATTCCTCCTCTTCATCCTGAGGCTTCATGCATGTTCTCAAGAAAATCAACCCCCACCGCCGGTCCAGTCCTCCTTCGGCCGAATGTCCCCATGCCAGTATTCCTTCCTGATGCCCACAAGTATAAGGGATCGCTGAAATTTTTGATGGGAAGTATTACCCAAATTTATAGTTTGACTCAAGGGAACATGAGAATACCAATAAAACTTTAGCAATTGAGACGTCACTCTCAACCACACATGTATATCAATAAACTCACAAAGCAAGTGGTGATTTTATAGCAGTTGATTCAGAGCAATAGAACAAGCAGTAAACAATAGCAACATATTTCCATGTTTCACCAAAAATAGTGATGTGTAACTTTCAGTGGCTAAAGACGTATGCACGAGGTGATAGCGGGGAGTTGCATGAATGATATTGATCATATAATGTAATCCTAATAACCAGGGCCAGCTCTGGACCAGGGCAAGAAGTGCGACCGCCCGGGGCCCAGCCTAAATAGGGGTCCAATGTGTAGTATACTGTACAATACATGGAAGGGTGGAGGAAAAAAAAAAAAGGCCCACTATCCGTGCCCAGGCCAGCGTCCAAGTCGAATCATGTATCCCCAGCTTTGTTCGTTTTACCGACTGTTCCATTTCTTCTCGATCTCGATCGAATCAAAAATTAATTCACGCACAGGCCGCATGCCCGCACGGAAGCTGAGAAGGAAATCTCCTCACCGTGTCTCCCTTATCGAAGTCCCTTCCCTAGTTCCCTAATCCTTTTCACCAGTCATGGATCAGGCTAGCTCAGTCACGGCCGCACGGGCACAAGATCGTCGGATCTCTCTCGTTCAGTCACGGCCGCACAAGAAGTATCGCGGAGCGGCGGAGCTGGAGTGCTGGCTCTAACGGAGAGTTGGAGACAGGAAGCGAACCTGCTCGGAGATATCAATCAGCAAGTTACAGAGTACAGACTTGCAAGTAATTCTCTCATCACAAATTATTTTCTTGATTACCGAAGGCTTTTGTTTTCGTGTTGTTTCTCTTTTTCTATGCGTTGTAGCTTCTATGATACTTAGTTTGGAATAGCTAAGAAAATTTATATATATGATTGTATTAAAAAAAATTACCATTGTTTATGCAATCGATTTTTTTTATCCATGGGCCCATTGGTAGAGTTCGCCCCGGGACCTTTGAAATCATAGAGCCGGCCCTGCTAATAACATAGCATTTCTCTAATTCAGTTTGTGTGTAGGTGTGTGATCCTAATATAGTTATGCATACTAACCAAGAAAATTTGCATAACATGTTTTGTCCTGCCTGCCTATTTCATCGGGGCCAACTTGGAACTACAGGCAATTAAGGTATATCCTTTCGAATAGCCCATGACAAAGCATTAACACTCCATGAACATACATTATCCTAAAATTATCGCATATTCCCATTGTTTTCCCTAATTGTTACTTTAGGGTTCACAGGTTCAACACAATAATAGGCAATACATTTTGCAGATAGATACCAAACTCATATATATGATGGACAAATAGAAGTTCAGTATTGAAATCATATCACTCGGGCCCTAGCAACAAGCATTATAAACATAACAAAGGTGTACCAACACTCATACAAGAATATCCTCAAGACAAATATCTCAAATATCGATACATGTGGATGATTACATGATTAATCTCATCCAATCCCCATACACCTCACATGACTACAGAGAACTACTCACTCATGATGATGGGGAGTGAGCACATAGTTGTTGGTGATGACGTTGATGGCGATGATTGTGAAGAAGGCCTCGATATCTCCCTCTCCGGCGTGGAGAGCAGGATAGATCTGACCCCCCGAAATGAAGATTGTGGATATGGCAGCGCTCTGTTTCGCGAAAAGCTCTGTGCTTCTGGATATTTAGGTTTTTCAGGTATATATGGGGGTATGCCAAAGGGCATGCCGAGATAATGCTCCTGGACCGGAAGGGTATGGGTGGCGCGCCCAGTAGAGGGGGGCGCGCCACATGTGCTCATTTGGGCTTCATGGCCCCTCTCATGTGTTTCCAAAGCTCCAGGCCCTTAATATTGTGAAAAACTTTTGTGGTATTTTTTCTCGATTTTATTTCCTGCGAAAACAGATAAAAAGAAGACTTTTGCTAAAAACAACGTTAGATTCAGCAGTTTTACCCAAGTATGGTGAGATTCCGGAGCAAATCATCGAGCAAAGTACTTGGAAAAGTAGGTACATTTGAGATTTATCATGTCCCCCAAGCTTAGATCGTTGGCTGTCCTCAAACAACTCAAACGCAGTGCAGAAGTGACAAAAGACTTTGAAAACAACTCAAACACAGTGTAGAAGCCACAGAAGATTTATCTGTCCCCCAAGCATAGCAGTTTAACATAGCAAGTATTTGTAACATAGCTTTATCAATGAATAGCAAAGTGTTAATAAAAGTTCACTATGTTGGTGTTCCACTATTTATACATGGTGCAAATGAGATAATATATGGAAACACTACTTAGGCATGATTAATTGATAGTAGAAACGAACAAAGTCCTCACGTCGCATTTGGTTCAATCATGAGTAAGGTTTTTAAGACCTTTAATTCCTTGAATTGTTGACTAATAATTCACCATGTTTGCACTGCGAACTAAATACTTAGGTGATGTCGTATCCTTCCAGTCTTTCAACCTTTAAACACTCATAGGGGACCTATAGATGAGTAAGTGGCTAGTATCTTTAGTTGACAAAATGGTGTAGTGGAAGTAGGATAGGTGCTTGCTTATAAGCTTTACACATTATATGAGCGACAGGGGCTTTGCCCCTTGAATGTGAGCTTGTATTTCCATTTTTCATTCAACTTCACTTGTATAGGTATTTCTTTGTTTTTTCCTTTCTTTGGCGGGCACTACTTAGTTTTTGCTCTTTCTTTGGTATAATCATAATAGCTGGCTCATTGGGTTCATTCTCTCTTTTTTTTCTTTTCGGGATAGTGGCTCATGGATATTTGCCCACCAACACAATCATAGCCATATTGGTGGAATTGGTTTAAAGGCTAGCGGAACGCTGATTGGTCAACTAAATATACTATCAACTGACTTACATATGACTCAATGATGAGGTTCACCATTTGAAAGACTAGACTGTCACACAAACATCGACCTTCATATTTCAAATACATATAGGAATATAAATATTCACCATTGAATATGTGTCACGTTCGCAGTAATAAACATAATGGGATGTATAGACTTTCATTCAAAGCTACTATCGCTCAATCAAGTCAAAATAATGTTCCTCAGTAGTATCTCATTTGCCTTATTATATAGCGAGAAGAACACAAACATGATAAACATCCATTACCACTTCCCTAAGTATTGATGAAACTATGCACAAGTACTTTCTATTGTTAAATTGCACACATAAATAAAGAAAAGGTGTCACACCTCTTTCATCAATTCATACATACTGATTCACCATTGTTGTTATTCCTCTCCCAACTTGAACTATACACTCACATATGGAATAGAGTCAAGAGAGTATAACTTGGTTCATTTAGGACATCATTTCCAAAAGATTGATCAAACTTACTGCGGGCTTCTTCATCAAATTTTTTTTATAAAATGTTCTCAAAATGGTGGTTCATAGTGGTTGTGATCCATATATATATTAATAGTACTCATTGAGGATCATTTACAAGTTCAACTAGCCACTTTTAGTGATGAAAATCAAAATCTGCCAACAAATTATTGCATCAATGCGGCCCAGTTTTGCCCTACTTAACATCCGAGGAATATTTTCCAATTTTTGTATATGTAGGGGATGAAAAGTTACAGTTGCTGTAGAATTTTCAACCTAATCAGAATTACAGAAAAAAATAAAAATAGTGAGCAATATCATGCAGATTTCTGTTACTCCTTCTACATGCTTTTCAAAAACGAAAATCTTTTTCTGGTTTTCAGTTGTGGGTGGAATACACAACTAACTAAATAGAAAGCAAGCTAAAGGAACAAGTGAAATCTTTTTTGTTTTTGGGTTTTTTCTTAGAGTAAACAACATGCAAAGGCTAAAAAGTAAGGGATTTCTATTTTTGTGCCCTCAGGTCCTTAGTTGTACTCAGTTTTCCCCAGCCCCTTAGTTTTTCCTCAGGTTTCCCCTCCTGTAGTTTGAAACACTCACAAGTGCTGGAACGGCCGGTAGCCGTCGGGTCGAGGCCTTGACCGTTAGTCCGACCGGGTGGGGCTGCACAGGGGCAGCTCCTCCCCGACCGTCTCGTGGCCGACGGGTAGGGTCAGGAGACACGTCGGAGCAGCCATCCATCTATCGCTGACATGTGGGCCGTTTTATTTCATGATTTTATAGGCGGTGCTGCCAATGACAAATGGGGCCGCTCTATAGGGCTGCCGTAGCCAATGACCTGTGGGGTCGTCTATTTTTCAGGAAAAGACATATATTGCCGCTCTGTGGGGCTGCCTCAACCAATGACCAGTGGGGTCGTCTATTTATTTTTAGAAAATCATATATTGCCGCTCGGTGGGGCCTCCGCAGGCAATGACCAGTGGGGTCGTCTATTTTTCAGGAAAAGACATATATTGCAGCTCTGTGGGGCTGCCGCAGCCAATGACCAGTGCGGTCGTCTATTTAATTTCTCTTAAGCTAGACCCATCAGGTGACTATTTTCGCAGCTTAATCTAAAGTGAATTTTATGCTAAACATGCTGGAACCTAGTGTTGCTCATTAGTCACCGGAGAACCGCTGGCAGCTCGTTCCCCACCCTCGGACGGAGCAGCCATCACCGGCGCCTCGTCGCGCCGCCGGCTCTGTCCCCCAGCGGCGTCAGACGGACTGCGGTGGTGCACGTCAACCACGGCATCAGCACTTGTTTCATCCGCACGCATTGTACCCACCGCAGGAAAGTCCGCCGCAAGCAGATCCGCCGCCCACGACGACCGGGATATGTTCCACCCCTTGGTAAGACCTCCGCTTCTGCCTCCACCGCCCCCTAATCGATTCGGTTCCCGTAATTTATTGGAGTTTGCAGGTGCGAAATAGTCCTCAATGTCTGGTCGTAGCGGGTACACCGGCGAGGGTGGGGATTCGATCATGTCGTGGCCACGTTCTATGATAACCCACAAGTATAGGGGATCGCAACAGTCTTCGAGGGAAGTAAAACCCAATTTATTGATTCGACACAAGGGGAGCCAAAGAATACTTGTAAGCCTTAACAGCGGAGTTGTCAATTCAGCTCAACTCTGGAAACAGTACTTGCTCGCAAGAGTTTATCGAGTAGGTACAGCTTTATAGCAAGTAGCAGTGGTGAAATATCGACGCAGCAGTGTAACAAAGACAAGCAGTAGTGATTATAGTAAACAGCAGGATTAAAATACTGTAGGCACAGGGATGGATGAACGGGCGTTGCATGGATGAGAGAAACTCATGTAACAATCAAGGTAGGGCATTTGCAGATAATAAGAAAACGGTATCCAAGTACTAATAAATCAATAGGCATGTGTTCCATATTTAGTCGTACGTGCTCGCAATGAGAAACTTGCACAACATCTTTTGTCCTACCAGCCGGTAGCAGCCGGGCCTCTAGGGAATCTACTGGAAATTAAGGTACTCCTTTTAATAGAGCACCGGAGCAAAGCATTAACACTCCGTGAACACATGTAATCCTCATATCACCGCCTTCCCCTCCGGTTGTCCCAATTTCTGTCACTTTGGGGCCTCGGGTTCCGGACAACAATACGTGTATACAACTTGCAGGTAAGATCATAAAGCAATGAATATCATCATGAATTGATAACATGTTCAGATCTGAGATCATGGCACTCGGGCCCTAGTGACAAGCATTAAGCATAACAAGTTGCAACAATATCATAAAAGTACCAATTACGGACACTAGGCACTATGCCCTAACAATCTTATGCTATTACATGACCAATCTCATCCAATCCCTACCATCCCCTTCAGCCTACAGCGGGGGAATTACTCACACATGGATGGGGAAATATGGCTGGTCGATGGAGAGGCGTCGGTGGTGATGATGGCGATGATCTCCTCCAATTCCCCGTCCCGGCGGAGTGCCAGAACGGAGTTTCTGGTCCCGAGACGGAGTTTCGCGACGGTGGCGGCGTACTGGATGTTTTCTCGCGACTTCGACTTCTCCTCTCGCGTTTTTAGATCGAAACCCTTAAGTAGTCCAGAGGGGGGCGTCAGAGGCTAGCCGAGGGGGCCACACGCTAGGGCGGCGTGCCCCCCTCCAGGCCGCGCCGGCCTAGTGTGTGGGTGACATAGGCATCCCAAATGGGCCTGCCTAATATAGTACCCGGGGTTTATTGAAGGCCCACTACCCGAAGAATAAGAAGACTCGAGAGCCCAAGATGTATTTAAGGAAAAGATAGAGTTGTAATAGGAAGTGTTATTTGTAATCCGGCGGGATGAGTTAGAAACCGTCCCGGACTATGTAATCCTTGTATAGCACGAATCCCTCGGCTCCACCTATATAAAGGGGGTCGAGGGACGAGAAGATCATCGAATCATTGTCCGCAAACCCTAGTTTTCATATTCGTCGAGTACTTTTCGACTGAAACCTTCGAGATCTACTTGCCCTCTACTTCTAACTAAACCCTAGCCTATAATCCATAGGCATTGACAAGTTAATCCCTTGTCAATTGGCGCCGTCTCGTGGGAATTAGAGGCGTAAGGATCCGATCTCGATGGCACGTTCAAGATCTTCGACATCGTCAACCGGGAGCAACACTATGGATCGAGGTAAACAGATCGCTACCGGTCCCGTTGATTTTGTTCCTCACCCACCCTCCCGTTTGGATGCATATGCGTATCTGGCGGAGCCCTTGGAGATGACGTTCGGAAGGTTCCACTTTCGCGTCAAGAAAGAAGGATCGTATCGTGTCGAAATTCCGATTTCGTCGGGATCGTCGGCGGTCGATTCTGAATTTTCAAGCTATGCATCATCAACCGAGTCGAAGAAGAAACTTCGGCAACACGCTACGTCAGCACTCGCAGCGAGAGAGAAACTCGCCAAAATCTTCAGCAACGCATCGTCCGGGTCATCCGCGGACTCATATATAAGCGATGGCTCAAGCGATGTCGACAGCTACAACTTCATCGACAAATCTCTCACAAGGGCAAGGTCTTCATCAATCTCAACAATGATGTCACCGAACCCAACATAGATCCGAGTACAAAATATCATCAGTATTTATGCTATCGAAGATCAAGAGGAAACATCGGAGGCTTTCGATCAATTGGGAAATCCTTTTGTCGATCCCTCGTATCTAAGGAGAGGTATGGGCACTAAATACGTCGGGCCCACACCACGCGTCGAGTTCAACTTCCACAGCAGCTCTGGGATAGAGCGGCAAAAGCCATAGATGGTTCGTAACCAATGACGACAACAGCTACAGCTCAAGAACCGCAAGCTTATCAATATATGCTCGCACGAACCGCCCGAGAAATAGAAAAACAGACAGCCTGAGCTAAACAGAGAAAGGAGGCAGCTTTCGCATCCAAGCAGAGAAGGGCAGATCTAAGTGGACAATCTAGAATTTCGGGTGATAGCCACAGGGAGGCTCTGAACAGAGGAAGATCAAGGCTACAACACATACCCGAAGCGTAAAGAGAGTACTTGGTTCAAAACCTCGACATGTCCTTTATGACGATAGATACAAGAGGAAATATTATCCCTAAGACACCAGAAGCCGGATATATGGCGACACAAGCTTACATCCTCGCATCCAAGCCGCCCCCAGGAGATCCAAGGGAAACACTATACAACATGGCATTGGCAGGAGTTGGAGCTATGGGGACAGCTGTTCGTAGCAACGCCTCCCGAAGGAGCAAGCAAGGCAAAATAGTCCACGACCCGCGGCAAGCAACGGCGGCAGCTCCGAAGGACCAAGTGGAGCAAGAGACATAGGAGCACAAGCGAGGGTCGATAGAGCAAGGCAAAGCGTAAGAGATCATCGGCAGTCCCCGGAGCTTAATGACGAGGATATGTGTGGTCTACCGTGCTTCACGAGAAGAGTCCGAAAACTCGAGTCCCCTCAGATTCAAGTTACCCGATCACTTCAAAAGTTCGACGGCTTGCAAGACCCGGAGGATCGGTTAATTGATTACCTCGAGACGGTGAAGCTAACTCGGAGGAACTAGAGCAACAACGATGCAAAGTATTCAGGTGCACTTAAGTGGAGCCGCTCGATCTTGGATCAAAAAACTTCCGCCAGATCTATCGACAACTGGGAAAGTTTCGAGGACGTTTTCGTCAAGAACTTTAGATCCACATGCAAGAAGCCCGCATCGTTGGAAGAGTTGAGGGCGTGTCGACAAAAGCCGATGAGTCAATGAGAAAATACATCCAAAGGTGGAACATCATAAAAAACTCGGCAGTAAAATATATCCGACGAGAGAGCAATAGATGCGTTTGTCGCAGAATCGTGCGCGGAGATTTTGTCGAGGACTTGGGAAGGACCAATCCAAAAACAAGTATCCGCGTTGATGGAGATAGCAAATAGATGGGCAGACGGAGAAGACGCTGTCCACAATAAACGACACAGTCGCCGTAGGAGGACCGTAGTCGAAATTATCGACGAGGCGACGATTTCCTCGACAGCATCGGAATTACGACGCCCTGTGGCAAATTTCGGCAGGATTTCGGTCAAATACAGGAGCAAGCAACAGAGATGATTATCGCAGAAGCAATGAGCAGCGAGGCGATAATAGGGACGACTCCCGTAACAGTCAAAATAGTGGGCCAAGGTTTCCACGACCTTTTATGTCTCCCGAAGAAATGCTGAACGGACCGTGCCGTATGCATTTTTTCCTCGATAGCAATGGGAAAAGACAAGTCAGACACCCGCGTAAAGATTGTCGAAATTTCCAAGCAATGTTCGGATGTGCAGTAAAACGCTCACGCACGAGCAGCACAGAGAAACCCTCGGGAGCCTAGGAGCGAAATTCATCTACCGCCACCTCCCGCGATTACAGTAAGGCAATCAACACCAGCTCGGAATAGCGGCAGCACCAAGACCACCACCCTATGTTGATCCTAACTCCAACGGAGCAAGTGTCGATGATTCGAAGGGAAGGCCATCCAATAGAGCTCAAAAAGTAATATCGCGACAGTGTTCATGGCGGAGAAAATGCCTCCACCAACAAGCTGAGTACCTCAATTGGTCGGACAAGACATCGGCTTCACCATAGCGGACCACCCGCAGCAGGTTCCTCGACCAGTGGCAGCCAGCACTCATTCTCGCCAGCCAGCTATCGCAGGATTTGACGTTTCTCGAGTATTCATAGATGGCGGCAAGAGCCTAAACCTCATGTACGCAGATACATTGAGGAAGATGAACATATCCTTAGCAAACCCGAAGCCAACGTACACAAGGTTCCACGGCATCACACCGTAAAAACCAAGTTACCCATTGGGGAAGATCAACCTCGACGTTCAGCTTTGGAACCCGAGAAAATTATAGAATCGAGAAGCCGGAGTTTGAAGTCGTGGATTTCCCATCACAAGCACCACGCTTTGTTGGGACGACCAGCATACGCTAGATTTATGGCAGTACCACACTATACATACCTGTTATGGAGATTGCCCGGACCCAAGGGACCAATCACGGTCAAAGGGAGTTTCGCTTAGCCGATAAGTGCGACAAGGATTTCCATCGATTGTCGAAACCTTCGGGATGCAAGCGGAATACTTGGCGTCGAAGAGCATGACCGATTACGACGCACCGCCGTACGTCGGAAGGCCAAACAAGGAATCAACTTTCAACACAGAGAAAAATTCCAAGGAGGTGCAGATTCACCCGACAGTATCCAAAAAAGACGACATCCATTGCAAACAACATGGATATCGCATAGGAAAGCGCGCTCGTCGAGTTCCTCCGTGAGAACCGGAAAATCTTCGCATGGTGTCCAGCCGACATGCCAGGAGTACCTGTGGAACTTGCCGAGCACCACCTAAATTTGGATCCAACAAATAAACCAATCGACAACCTTTGCGGCGTTTTTCGGAACCAAACCGCAAATCCATGCTATCGAAATAAATCGACTAGAGGAAGCTGGTTTTATCGTAGAGATATCTACGTAAGCCACATGGGTAGCTAACCCAGATGATGGTGCCGAAGAAAAACACGACAGTCCTTCGCATGTGCGTCGACTTCACGTGTCTAAACAAGCATTGCCCTAAGGATCACTTTCCCTCCCAAGGATCGATCAAATCATCGACTCCACGGCAGGCCGTGAACGTCTTTCCTTTTTGGATGCATACTCCGGTTATAACCAGATCAGATTAAAAGAAGATGATGAAGCCAAGACAGCGTTTATTACACCGTACGGCGTGTTTTGCTACAAGACAATGCCCTTCGGTCTAAAAAACGCGGGAGCAACATATCGAGGATGATGCGTAAATGTTTAGCAACACAGATCGGGAAAAACGTGCAAGTATACATCGATGATGTCGTCATCACATCAAAAAAGGGGACAACGCTGATCGAGGATCTCAAAGAAACTTTTGACAACCTCGACAAATTCTGCCTTAAGCTGAACCCGACGAAGTGTTCTTTTGGCGTCCCAACAGGAGAACTTCGGGGTTTCTAGTTTCAGCAAGAGGGATTGAAGCAAATCCCGACAAAATACAAGCCATAGTAACAATGAGGAAGCCAACAAAGTTGAAAGAAATACAGCAACTAACCGGGCGAGTCGCAGCTTTGAGCAGTATTCGTCGCTGTGTTAGGAGAAAAAGCGTTACCATTTTATGCGCCGATCAAACAAGGAGATAAATTCCAATGGAACGAAGAAGCCGATAGAGCTTTCGAGGATTTGAAGCGAAAATATCGACACCACCAATCCCGGTGGCTCCAAAGGAAAAGGAACCTCTCCCGCCGTATATTGCAGCCACACCCCAAGTGGTTAGCTCGGTGTTAGTTGTCGAAAGAGAAGAAGAAGGGAAAATCCATGGAGTACAACGACCAGCATACTTCGTGAGCGAAGTCTTGTCTCCTCAAAACAAAGGTACCCTCGCACCAAAAGCTAGCATATGGAGTGTTCACGACAAAGACGAAAATTGCGCCACTATTTTTCGGCACACCCGATCATAGTGGTCAATGAAGCTCCTTTGTCAAATATACCGAACAACCCGTGAGTTACGGGTCGTGTCTCCCTTTGGGGAATAGAACTTTCCCTCGGGACATCACGTATGAAAAAGAAAAGCAATAAAGTCGCAAATACTACCGTACTTCATCGCAGAGTGGATGGAGTTACAAAGTACAGGACCCCGCATTTATCGAGAACCCGGACTATGAACTTCGATGGGTCCAAGAGGCTTGAGGGGGCCGGCGCAGAGTAGTACTCATATCACCCGAAGGCGACAAGTTGAAGTACATCCTTCGGATGACGTTCCCTAACGCATCTAACAATGAAGCGGAATATGAGGCTCTCATACACGGGATGAAGATGGCGAAAGACTCGCGGAGCAACTCGACTAAAAATCTTTGGCGACTCGCGCTGGTAGCTCAGCAAGTTATGAACCAATGTGACGCAGTCAATGATAGCATGATGGCATACAAGGAGGTGTACAATGAGCTCGAGAAATTGTTCGATGGATGCGAAGTAAAACATATTAGCAGCATTGAGCAACGACGAAGCCGACGTTCTTGCAAACATCGGGTCGCAAGTGCCTTGCAGCCCCACCAGGTGTATTTTGGGAGGAGATAACAGAGAGATCCACCGAGACGACAAAATCAAAAAAGAAGGAGAAGAAACCCCTGGGGCTATCAAGGAGAAGCAAGAGGAAGAAGAAGAAGAGCAAGACCTGGTCCTAGTAATACGTATACCATGGATGCAGCCATACATATCATATATCCTCGGAAAGAAATACCGTATGATCCAGCTTGAGGCAAGGCGAGTAATCCGACGCTCCAAAGCTTTCACGGTGGTTAAAGGAGAATTATATAAGCGAAGTATTTCAGGCGTCTTGCAAAGGTGCGTTACACCCGAAGAAGGAAGAATAATTCTAAAGGACGTACATGAAGGAATATGTGGCCACCACGCAAGTAGTCGAGCTATCGCAGCCAAGGTTTTTCGGGCAGGATTCTACCGGTTGACAAGCAATAGAGGACGCTAAGGACATAGTACGAACTTGCGACGCGTGTCAAAGGTTTGCCGCAAAACCTCACTCTCCAAGCAGCAGTAGCTAGCACCAATACCTTTGTCATGGCCCTTTGCACAATGGGGACTCGACATGGTTGGCAAGTTACACAAATCGTCGCCAGGAGGAAAGGAATACATGCTAGTAGTCGTCGACAAATTCACAAAGTGGATAGAAGCAAAGCCGATAAATTCACCGTACGGAGCATCCGCAGTAAAATTCATAAAAGACCTCGTCTTCAGTGTTTGGAGTGCCCCACAAAGCATCGTCACGTACAACGGCAAGCAACTTCACGTCCAATGAATTCAAAGACTATTGCGAAGAGGTGGGTATCAAGCTGAACTTTGCATCGCTTGCACACCCTCAAACCAATGGGCAAGTCGAGAAAGCCAATGGCATCATCCGCAATGGCATCAAGAAGCGCTTGCTAGGACCACTAGAAAAAGCTCGACATACCTGGCCCGAAGAACTACCAAGTGTGTTGTGGAGCATCCGAACAACTCCAAATACAACGACACAGAAACTCCGTTCTTTCCGGTACATGGAGCAGTAGCAGTACTACCAATCGAGATAGAGCACAACTCTCCACGTGTCGCGGAGTATGACGAAGAAACGTCGAGGAAAGCATTAGAAGATGATGTGGATGCACTTGATGAAGCTCGAGACGAAGTATTGTCTCGAGTAACCAAATATCAACAGACTTGAAGAATTACCACAGCCGACGTTTGCGGCCAAGATCTTTTCAGTGGGCGACCTAGTTCTTCGGCTCACGCAAAAAGTCATGAAAAACTCGAGTCACCGTGGCTCGGCCCTTACATCGTCACTGAAGTAATCGGAGGAGGAGCATACAGGATAAAGGACAAGAAGACAGGGTGGAGGAGCCAAACCCCCGGAACGTGGCGCAACTCAGTGCGGTTCTACGCCTAGAGTCGAAATATAGTCCTTGTAAAACTTCAATGTAATGAAACGCCCGCGAGTTTTCGCACGCACTCTTTTCCTTTTTCGGGGCACCGAGTGGGGCCGGAGAAGGTTTTTAATGAGGCGGGCTCGCGGTGCTGCAATATAATAAAGATAGTGGCTATATCACCTTCTTCTTTGTCAACGCGACCAAAGTCATCGTTCCGACGAATTTCAATATAGTTCATCGATAAAAGAAGAAAAATCTTGCCTTGGTATTCAAATACCTCGTGAGTCAATAAAAATACAAAATAGTACTCAATAAAAGCTCGGGGGCTCACACTTGCCTTCAATATATAAATGCCTTGGTCCACAACCTCGCAAATATACAAATATAGAAAAAGTCACCGAAATACTCGGGGCTAGGCAAACATAGAAATATAATGGTTGCTTTACAATATGGTCATGGACTACAAAGAAGAAATTTCTACAAGAAGCAAATAACTAGTCTTGATTCAAGTATGTCGTCAAGAGTAACTCGTTCTCCTCAGAGCAAGCACCAAGAAAGTCGGCATAATGGCCATCGGCAAAAAAGTCGGCATCCATCCGAAGAAGGTCCTCAATCATTTCTTCGGCTATAGGTGTAACCTTCGTGTTAATCCTATCAACACCAACTCTCCGGCGTTTTACCTTTTGATGAACCCTATCGACAACTTGGGCAAGGTCAAGCTTTGAGTGACAGATCCGGAGCATGATAAGAGCAAATCCGGCACCAGCCTACCAGCTTGTGCTTTGACAAAATCGTGGATACCGCGAGCATCCTTGAATCTCTCCATCAATTCAGAAGAGTTTTTGGTGGGACATTCCGAGGAAACATGGAGTTGTAAACCATAGATAAGGTTTTGGTACGTATGAAGGAAATCACGGGTTTGAGAGGTACGATCCCGAAATCCGATAATTTGGCGGGTCCTCTCCGGAGTGGCCCAAAACAAAGAACCATGGTCCAAGGAAAGATTGACAAGGAGGTTTGTCCTAGTGTTTACCCTCTCTTCCTCGGCAAGCAAGATCAATAAAGGCACCTATCAACACAACAAAGGGACAACCTTTAGGAGACAATAGCATGAAGATGAAAGATATCACAAGACGAGACAAACATACCCGACATATCCGCACCGGCTTCATTCATTAACTCGAGCATGAAATTTTCTCGAGTGACCGCTTTTTCAGCCTTCGAAACAAGAATCTCCTTAGCAGCCATAGCCTCATGGACCCGCTCGAAGGGCAACTTTTTCGGCTTCGTATGATTTACGAGACTCGCTCCATCATCACAAGTGTTTGCTTTTTCGCATATCGAAGTTGTTGTCGAAGATCATTCAATTCTTGCGACATGGTATCATCGACAGTAGCAGATCGTTAGCAGCTCTCTCCGCGCGGGAAGAAGGCGAAGCATTGGAAGGAGTAGGAATTGGAGTATAGTTATCAAATATCAACTGAAATTTAAAACAGAACAACATTAAAAAACAAGCAAAGATAGAGTTCTTCATTAATCTCTCGAGAATAATTACAAGGGCCCTACAAAGGGGCTAGGAAATACGTGTCGCCAAAAGACTACTTTGGCGACAAGAGCAAAAGAAGCAAAAGAAAAACAGAGGCATGCAACTAGACCTCCGGCCTTGACGAACTAGGAGTCGACGTTGGCCGGATCCCGAGATACGCCAAGATTTTCTTCGTATTGGGCTTGGCCGCCTTCATCGTTGACTTCCACCTCGACCGTTCTATCGATCGGTGTCGCCAACCTTTGTCCAAGCCGAGAGTCCGCCGACCGTCAGCAACCGTAGCAACAAGCATTTTCAACCGCTACCTTCATGTTCTCATGGCGCAGCCTTCAGCCCAAGATCTTCTCGATGTATTGAACATCTTGGCGAGGTCAAGGAAAGTCGAAGGTTCCTCTTTCTTCGGGAAGAAGTAGGGGAACAACGCCGACAAAGCCCCACTGGCATTGGCCACACCTTCACGAATTTCGCGTCCATGGGACTCTAGAAGAGAAAGTGCGTCAAGGAGAGGGTCATTGACAGATTTCTCCGCATCAAAATCTTGGTTGGTTTGAGCTGCCATATAAAACAGTAATGTTAGTCGAAAACCAAGAAACAAGAAGTACAAACAAAACAGAAGGGACAAGCGATATTACTCAGCCGTGCGTCGACTTTGCGAATTCAAGCGCTTGATGATCCCTTGTTCTCGTGCAACCCGTGCAGATTTTTGCTCGTGCAAGGCAGTACTCAAGCATCTTTGAGCCTTTGCTGCAATTCTTCGACACTAGCAGCCTTTGCCTTGGCATCATCGCCTTCAGCTCGGCTTCGCTAGCGGCAAGTTCAGCCTTCTTGCGAGCCGTTTCACTTTTCTCGAGATTCCGAGAAAGTGTCTCGGCACGTTTGTTAGCCTCTCGCAAGTTTTTCTCGTTGAGAAAGGAAAAGAAAGAGAAGAAAGATTCAAAATAGCGACAAGCGTATGAGTAAAAATTCAAGGAAAAACAGCAAGTACAACAGCCGTTACCTTCGGCTCGTCGGCATACTCGCGGTACCCAATAAATTGGGACCCGATGCGGATGAGATCCTTGATCATAGGCTGTCAAAGAAAAAAGTAAGAAGGGGAAAAACTTCGGCATTACAAGAGTAAGGGTCCGCAAAAGCAAAATAGAGGAAATATAGATCTCGATAAACTTACATCATCTAAGAGCGGCGACGAAGAGCTGCCCAATTGAGGAGGAGGCTCAACGACCATTTCAACCCTTGCCCTTTTTGGCGAAGGGACAAGGGGGCTTGACGGTGGAGTAGTAGTGACGACGTTTTGTTGGGGAGACGATGTTTCATCTCCTTCAACTAACGTGTCTGAAACAAGCACAAGACGTGACGTGCTGGTCCGAGGAGCTACGTCGCAGCCGGTACTTCCTCCTCATCACTAGTAAACAAAAATCGACATGATAAAAAGCAAGACAGAGTTAAACTTTTCGAGTACATCAAAAAAGGAGGAGAGATAAAATTGACTTACGAGCTGATGAGGGACTCAAAATAAGGATCATAAGCTGCCTTCGGATCCGAAGGAACAACTTCTTCAGCCTTAGAAATGCCGTAATCCTCGACTTCAGTCCTTTTCCTTTTGTTCTTCGGAGAAACAAGCAGGAGGAAGGGATTCAGCCGACTCACCGGCCTCGTACTCAGCCTCTCTCTCATGAGAAGCCGCAGATTTGTGAGAACCCGCAACTTCACTTTCGTGAACGTAAGAAGCTTGAGTATCGTCGGCAACGATGGTCATTTCTTCGACCTCTCCACCCTCGTGAAGAGGAGGAAGGGAAGTTATACTAGGATGATCCCGAAAAAATAGAAACCAAAGAAAAAGTAAAGACATGACAAGACAATGAGATGCAAGAAAAAAGGTGCAACAAGATAAAAACGCGGAAAGACAAAATACCTTGGGGAGTGGATTGGTGGAGCTGTATGGTTCCACACGACAAGAAGAAGGAACCGGATCTTTGCCCGTGCGAGAAAGCCTTCGAACCAACTTCTCCAAGTCCTTGGTGGAAAGGTCACCGGAGATTCGGTTGGCGTCATTTTCACCGTAGTACGTCCACAGGGGATTTTTGCGAGCCCGAAGAGGCTGCACTCTAATCCTAAGGAAGTAAGCAAGTGATTTGAACACCAGTATAGCTCCTCGCCTCGAGTATTTTGAAGCCGGCGAATGCGAGACATGAGCGCCTCTGTCGCCTTTTTCTCTTCCTCGAAGCTTCGGCATCCCGTGAGCAACGGCGCTGAATTTTGGCACTCCCGTCGAAGGGAATTATGTTGTGCTCAACGGAGTTGGCGCTTTCTTCGTGAATGTAAAGCCACTTCTTGCGCCATCCTTGGACAGAATCGTGAAACTTGACGTCGAAATAATCGACATCAGCACGAATACAGATAACAACGCCACCTATGTTATAAGTGACGTTGTGGGAGCCATTGCGGCGGAGGCGTAAGATGCGTTTCCAAAGAGCCCAATTAGGAGCAACTCCAAGAAAGCATTCGCAAAGGGTGATAAAAATAGAAATGTGAAGGATGGAATTGGGGGTCGATGATGCAGCTTGAATCCCATAGACAAAGAGAAGACCGCGGAGGAAATCATGGATTGGGGTAGAGAGGCCGCGGATAAGATGATCAACGAAACTAACCCGATACTCCATTGGAGGCTTGGGATAGCTTTCTTCACCGGGAAAGCGGATGGCGCCTTCCTTCTTCATCGTGCCAAGCCTTTTCATCAGAGTTGGAGTCTTGGTTGGAGATCTTGGATCTCTCCCACTCAAAATCTTCAGCCGGCCATCGCGGACTCGGAGTGCCGTGGCGGGTCAAACGCGCACGCGGCGGCATCCACGGAAGCGGGTTGAGCAATGTATGCGAGAGCGGGAAATCGGCGAAGATTGGGCGCAGAGGAAGATTTGCGAAGAGGAACAGTGAGCGGCGCAAGCGAGGGGATGAACGGAGGTTGAAGACAGGTTTATATAAGAATTGGGTGAAGCAAGTGTACCGTTGGATGAGGAAATCGTGTGGTGAGAATTGATCTTCTCGGTTACAAGGGCAAAAAGTATTTTTACCGGGACAAGCGTTACCGCACGAGCACCGTAAAAGCGGAGGACGTGTGTCCCCCACTTGCACGACGTGTCAACATGGTGGGAACGACGGACCCACAAAGCAGGAAAATATCGACCAGTGGATAGAGTTGAAGAAAATTTGACAAGGGAAAGTATGTCGACAAGTTAAAGGAGAATGGCGACAGGATAAGTTATTTGAATGCATCGGGAGCTTTTGGTCGAAACAAGTTTTTGCCCAAATGCTCGGGGCTACTTTGAAAAAAGAAAAATTTCGACAATGGCAAATATAGAAAATGTTGAGTCTACAACCAAGCACAAGTTCTTGGCCGTAGCCTCGGGGCTACTCCCATCGGAGCGCCGTTCGCGCATCCGATAAAAAAAAGGAAAAACAAAAAAGAAAGAGAGAAGAAGGAGGAAAGAATATCAAGAGATAATGGCAATATAGTGACAAGGTGGACTAAAATGTTGAGCCTACAACCAAGCACAAGTTCTTGGCCGTAGCCTCGGGCTACTCCCATCGGGAACGCCGTTCGCGTGCCCGATGAAATTGACAAAGGAAAAATAGAACAAGCAAGAGAATATATTTCGAGTTATCATTAACTCTCCATATACTCCCATCGGGAAAGCAATATAAGTCATATTTGACTCAATAAAATGTGCCATTCCAACAGACCTGAAAAGCACTCGACAATATATTCTCGTAACGCCGAAGTTGCGATCAATTTCTCGAATGCCGCAAAATTGCGAAGGTAAGACCCCGTACCTATTCTCGCCGGGCGTGGCATCGCCGAAGACCGCGCTCTGCTACTTTTATCCGTATCAACAGATACGAAGAAAAATCCCGACGGACGCGTTAGGTACTCGATAAATTTAACCGGGACTCGACTGAATGGTAAGACCTTAAGCGGCGCCCGTCGAAGTTTACACCCGCATCCCGAAATCATGTCCGGGGACGTGATTTTGAAGTAGGTTTTTGCGGATTGCCACTAGAGCAGTTAACTAGTACCCGATCCGTCGATGAACTAGCCCCAACTACCAATATCCCCGTACAATATAGAATTTTGTGAGAAAAAGTATGAAAGTTAGAGCTTTCGAGTAAAAATAAACAAGAGAGATTTTCCCCGACTCTATGATTCAAGCAAAATCTCGGGGCTACCGACATAGGCATCCCAAATGGGCCTGCCTAATATAGTACCCGGGTTTATTGAAGGCCCACTACCCGAAGAATAAGAAGACTCGAGAGCCCAAGATGTATTTAAGGAAAAGATAGAGTTGTAATAGGAAGTGTTATTTGTAATCCGGCGGGATGAGTTAGAAACCGTCCCGACTATGTAATCCTTGTATAGCACGAATCCCTCGGCTCCACCTATATAAAGGGGGGTCGAGGGACGAGAAGATCATCGAATCATTGTCCGCAAACCCTAGTTTTCATATTCGTCGAGTACTTTTCGGCTGAAACCTTCGAGATCTACTTGCCCTCTACTTCTAACTAAACCCTAGCCTATAATCCATAGGCATTGACAAGTTAATCCCTTGTCGGTGGGGGCCCCGGGCCTCCCCAGGCCTGCCCTTCCGGCTCCGTGATTCTTCCGGAAAAATAAGCCCTTCGACATAAATTCCGAGGATTTTCCCGAAAGTTGAATTTCGCACAAAAATGAGACACTGTGAGCAATTCTGCTGAAAACAGCGTTAGTCTGTGTTAGTTGTATCCAAAATACACAAATTAGAGGCAAAACAATAGCAGGGAAAGTAGATACGTTTTGGACGTATCAACTCCCCCCAAGCTTAGCTTATTGCTTGTCCTCAAGCAATTCAGTTAACAACTGAGTGCGATAAAAGAACTTTCACGAACACATTTGTTCATATGATGTAAATATTCTCATGATATGGCAAGTACTTAAGCAATTCATAATAAGATACATGCAAATAAAATCATCTAACAACTATGTCAATCATGGGAAAGGTACCAACAAATTAACAATAAGCATCATGAATCATGTCTATCAGCAGGATTGCAATGTTCATAAAAGGATATGATAAAGTGGTATCTCGCTTGCCCGTATTTGTACAAAGAAACATAAATGCCCGGGCACCTTTGAAGTTCATGGAAAGATCTGAAGTAGAGATTATCAAAGATAAAAGCATCAAAGTTATACCACAGTTAATCACATTTTGGGACAAGCATATTATTCTAAGAATGACAGATTGTGCTCTCAAGAAAGTGCTCAAAGAAAGGATGGAGACTCAATGTAAAAGTAAAAGATTGACCCTTCGCAGAGGGAAGCAGGGATTAACATGTGCTAGAGCTTTTCATTTGTAAAACAGGAGTAAAATTATTTTGAGAAGTGTTTGTTGTTGTCAACGAATGATAGTGGGTACTCTAACTACCTCGTCAACCGTACTTTCAAGAGCGGATCCCATGAAGGACGTTATCTCTACCAAGCAAGGTAAATCATCCCTCTTCTCTTTTGTTTACACACGTACTTTAGTTTTATTATGGATGACACTCCCCCAACCTTTGCTTACACAAGCCATGGCTAACCGAATCCTCGGGTGCCTTCCATCAATCACATACCATGGAGGAGTGTCTATTTGCAATTTAAGTTGCTTACTGATAAATCAGGGCAAAACATGTGAAGAGAATTATTAATGAAAGTTGATTAACTGGGGCTGGGAACCCCGTTGCCAGCTCTTTTTGCAAAATTATTGGATAAGCGCATGTGCCACTAATCCATTATGAAAGTCTGTCAGGTAGCACATATTTCCTCATGAGCTATAAAACATCAACACAAATTAGAAGTATTTTGAAAGTTTAAAGGTAGCACATGAGAATTTACTTGGAATGGTTTGAAATGCCATGCATAGGTATTTATGGTGGACACTCTGGAATAATTTGGTTTTCAGGGGTTTGGAAGCACGAGCAGCGTTCCCGCTCAGTACAAGTGAAGGCTAGCAATAGACTGGGAAGCGACAATCAAGAGAGCAATAACTGTCATAATCATGCTTGCGACAAAATAAATTAACAGAGGCATAAAAGTGATACAAGAACTCTGAGGTAAAGTAAATCATCGAGGCTTAATTGACTTCTTGTTCAGTCATATGCATGCGTGAACATGTGCCAAGTTGATTCAAGCGAATTATTCAGAGGAGGATACCACAATGTCATACTTATCTATGAATAAAGCAATGCAAGCAAATATTTATGACATGCTACTTATATTAATAAATTGGAGCTAAGCATGAGAGATCATGAACAACTAGACTTTCTTAAATGACATATACCTCACATGAACCGACTAAGCATGCTCACATGGATGAGTATATGTACAAAAATGAAAACAAATAGAGTTCATACCAGCCTCTCACCACAGTCGAATTGTCGTAGATCGTCATTATTGCCTTTCACTTGTGTAGCTTGAATAATATGGAATGAAAACCAAGCTCCCACCACCGAAGACCACTGAACTCCATAATGAACTTTACAAAACCAAAGAAGAACAGCAAATATTTTTGGTGTTTTCGAATTGGAAACAAGAACAAAAGGAAACAAGCAAACAAAGCAAAATCTTTTTGGATTTTCTTATAGCAAACCAACGATAGCAAATAAAGCAAAATAAAAGCAAGAAACCAAAATAAACAAATGGTAAAGAGAAACAACCGAAATATTTTTGGTCTTTTTGTGTTTTAGGAAAGAAACAAAGCAAAAACGAGAAAATGAAAACTAAAAGAGTCACATAAACACAAAGCGACAGAAATTCGTCAAACTTGACAAGATAGCATGGTAATCTATTTTTAAGAAATTCTTCCGCTGCTCAGCTCGAAAAGTGTTCAACTAATAAAAGTTAGATAATAACCTGGGGAACATGCACAAAAATTTGCTTCGCAAAATAACGTTCTGGCTGTTTTTGAGAATTTTTTTGGTATCAGTCTAGAATCTGTTTTCAATCAGCACTTCCCTAAATATCATCTCCCTCTTATTAGAAAACCACTTAAAGAAGCTAAACAAGTATGTACAAGTATCCAGCAACTATAATATGCAATGAATGAGTGATGCCGGTATACCTCCCCCCAAGCTTAGGCTTTTGGCCTAAGTGGAGTTCAATCCCATGGTGCCCATGAAGTAGCACCTCCGTAGTACGACGAAGATGGATCCTGTTCTGGGTATGTGCTGGAAGAAGCACCAGGATACGTGACGGTGTAGTCGTGGGAGGGCTCGGCGTCCTCGGAGTCATGCTGCCGGTGGAACCCATGTATCCTCAGCCTGCTCATCCACCTCCTCCTTAGAGCGCGACCACGGTTTCCCGTGAATACCGAACAAATCTAGCCGCGGCAAAGGGATTTCCCTCTCATCCCCGTCGACAGAACAACATTCTATAGACAATATTATCTAAACTAGAGTCAGCTTGTAACAAATTGATGACTCTTCATAGCAGCAATATCAAGCCTTAAAGGAGTTAATTTCACATCAGTAGGGTCAAGAGGAAGATCTAGATATGCTAACATGCGTGAGGCAACAATTCCTCCAAAAATAGGCCCCTTGTTAGACAGACGGCGAGCAACAAGAGCACCAAGATGATAAGGTGTCTCTTCGACGAAGTGCAAGCAACTAAGAAAGCAAGATGATAACTAGAAATATTGCTAGTGTTCTCCCTACCAAGAATGCTAGTAGCAAGATAATAAGCGAAATATTTAATGGCAGGGAGTTGAATGTTTCTTATCTTGCCGCGTTGAATGGTGCGACAATCATCATTGGTGATTCCTCGATAGAGCTCCAGCAAATCCTTGGGATTGCTCTCGATCTTCTTTGCTGTACCTACAGGGGCAATATCCAATGCAGTGCAAAAATCCTTCAACTTCATAGTGATAGGATTACCATAGATCCTGAATGCAACTGATGGTTGATAGTGCTTGTTGATAAACTGCAAGCTCTCAACAAAGATTTTAGTAAGCATGTAGTATTGATCCCTCTCGTCCTCCATGTAGGCGGTTAAGCCCACATTACCGACGAGGACCAAGAAATCATCCAACAACCCTGCATTACTCAAAAAGTTATAACATGGAAAAGATGAAGCGTTATGGACTCCATTGTCCTCTTCGGCTTCGAAGCTCGGTGCGATGACATCCTCATTATAGGACCGTCTAATCCGAGTGAATGACCTTGAGGGCCTCTCCGTGCTTGTCGTCTCTCTTTCAAACACTTCTCCAAAGTTATAGTTATCCATCTTCCTTTTCTGAAATTTTTCAACAAACATTATAAAATTTGATTTGGTGACATATAATTGAGGGAAACTACTATAGGAACTTGCTAGGGTACTAAACATGCATTAAAACTAGTTTTTACCACTTAGAACAAGCATGCAAGCTCACTAAACATGTTACCTACAGCAGCAAAATATTCAAGATATACCCAACCAAAAAAAATTCTACTTGGATAATCGGAGGAGTCACATACCGGAGAGCAAATGTGCCAAATTTCAGACAGAAATCTGGGCTGAGCAAAGAGATCGAGAAATCTTGAGCTCTTAAGCAGAAACGCGAGTGAGAGAAAGTGAGTACGAGTTTTTTCGGGAGAGAGAGTGAGATGAGAGGAAGAGATGAAGAAGTGGGGCAAGGAGGGGCCCACACAACAGGATGGCGCGCCCCCCTTGTTGGCCGCGCCGGCCTGTGTGGTGCCACCCTGGGGTGCCCCACTGGTCATCCCCAGGTGCTCCCAGGTGCCTCTTCGAAAAATAAGACCAACGGTATAATTTTTGTGAATTTTTGAAAACTTTGAAAAATGCACATTTCTGGGTATTAAATTTATTATTACTGGGCAGAAAAAGATTTTTGAAATCTCTAATTAACTAAAGAACTTTGCAAAACAAAAAGTGCTACAGCAAGTAGAACAAGTGGAGGAAGAAAGAGATGTTGTTTAGCTCTTCTATGCATATAAAATGAATTTGTTAACAAGGTTGATCAAGTCTTGCCACCAAATAAATTTTACATAGCATAAGAAGAAATAAACCTCAAATCAATCATGTTACCTTGAATTGTATTGATATGGATCCAATCATAATATTTTGATATCCTTGCTTAGGCTCATATATAGGACAATCAATAGTTCCCACTTTGATAGTTCTCACATTAGAGATTGTATTAACTCCACATACTTTATCAATCCTCTTGGGAAAATAAATGGTATGCTCCTTGTCATCGACAATGAAAATAACTTTTCCTTTATTGCAATCAATAACAGCCCCTGCGGTGTTAACAAAAGGTCTCCCAAGAATAATAGACATATTATCATCTTCAGGCATTTCCAACACAACAAAATCAGTTAATATTAAGCAATTAGTAGTAACTTGAACAGGAACATCCTCACATATATCAAGAGGAATAGCAGTAGATTTATCAGCCATTTGCAAAGATATATCAGTTGGTATCAACTTATCTAAATAAAGTCTCTTATAAAGAGAGAAAGGCATAACACTAACACCTGCTCCCAAATCACATAGAGCAGTTCTAACATAATTATTCTTAATAGAACAAGGAATAGTCGGTATACCCGGGTCGCCAAGCTTCTTTGGAACTTTGCCATTGAAAGAGTAATTAGCAAGCATAGTGGAAATCTCCTCATTAGGAATTTTCCTTTTGTTAGAGACAATATCTTTCATATACTTTGAATAAGGAGGCAATTTAATAGCATCGGTCAAAGGTATTTGCAGGAATAAAGGTTTCATCCAATCACGAGAATTTGTTATAGTGTTCTTCTTCCTTTGATTTTAGTTTCTTAGCAGGAAAAGGCATTTGCTTTTGAACCCAAGGTTCTCTTTCATTACCATGTTTCTTAGCAATAAAATATTCTTTAGTATACTTTTTATTTTTAGCATGCTTTTCGAGTTCTTCTTCAACCTCTTCTTTATCGAAGCATCATTCTTATCATTATCTTTATCATGTTCATTACCACTTTCGGCTTCAAGCATCGTAAATAGAAATACTATTAGGATCATTAACGTGCTCGAGAGAATTCTACAACAGCTTTATGTTTCTTTTTCTTTTTCTTAGATGGAGCACTAGTTTCAGTTTGTTGAGAATCTTGTTCAACTCTTTTGGGATGCCCTTCAGGATATAGAGGATCCTGGGTAGAAACACCGCCTCTAGTTGTTACTTCATAAGCATGTTTTTCTTTAGAATTATTTTTTAACAAGTCATTTTGCACTTTAGTGAGTTGATCTATTTGAGTTTGAATCATATGAAAATGTTTAACAAGCATCTTAACATCATTGGAGGTTCTCTCCACAATACCATGCAATTCACTAATAGCTCGAGAATTTTCCATTAAATGATTCTCTACTCTCATATTGAAATTATTTTGCTTAACAATATAATTATCAAACTCATCTAAGCATTGAGCAGGAGGTTTTGAATACGGAATATCTTCTCTAGTAAAGCGTTCAAGAGAGTGTACCTCAATCATGGATGAAGGGGGAGTGATCTTACATAAATCTTCTATGGGAGGTAAATTCTTCACATCTTCGGTTTTAATACCCTTCTCTTTAAGAGATTTCTTGGCTTCCCTCATATCTTCATCATTTAATTTAATCATACCCATCTTCTTCATTATTGGTGTCGGGGTTGGTTCAGGTGTAGACCAATCATCATGATTCCGGCCTATTCTAGCCAATAATTCTTCAGCGTCGTCTGGAGTTCTTTCCTGAAAACACAACCAGAACAACTATCCAGGTATGCCCTAGACTCAATGGTTAGTCCACTATAAAATATATCAAGTAAATCATGCTTTTCCAAATCATGTCCAGGCCGAGCTCTAATAAGAGAGCAAAATCTCGCCCAAGCCTCATGCAATTTCTCTCCATCTTCCTGGTCAAAATTATAAATTTTCTGCAAAGCAATATGTTGAGCACTAGCAGGAAAGTATTTCCGGAAGAAAACATCAAGCAATTCTCTTGGACTATCAATAGAATCAAGAGGCAAACTATTATACCAAGTTTTAGCATCATCCTTTAATGAGAATGGAAAAATTTTAGCAACAAAATAAGTACGCATCTTGACATCATCAGAAAACAAGCTACTCAAAGTTGAAAGCTCATTCATGTGTTCTACATCACTTTCTTTTTTAGTACCACAAAAAGGTGTTTTCTCAACAATAGATATATGAGATAAATCAAGAGAAAAATCATAATCCTTATCCTTAATGTTTACAGGAGATGTGGCAAATTTAGGATCAGGATACAGTTTATATCTAACAGTATGTTGTGCAAGAAGCTTTTTAATATTACTTGTACCAGTAGTAGCATTGCATTTATCAATAAAATCATCATCAAGTTCTACATAATCTTCATCAAGATCATCACTAGAGTATTCAACAGACTCGGGTGAATTAACAGGTGTAGCAGCATTTTCATTAGGAGTTTCAGTACTTTCAATTTGTCTAGACCTAGAAATTGTAGCATCTAGAAAAGATCCTAGAGAACCATCATTATCAAGCACAGCAGAAGCATCATCAAAATTATAAGAGGAATTTTTAGATCTAGCAGAAGTACCAGCATGTGAAGCTTGTGGTGGTGAAACAAGTTTACTTATCACGTATGGTGAATCAAGAGCAGACAGATGTACTCGCAGTTGTACCTTTTCTTGTAGTGGATGGTAATATGGCGACTTCAAGTATCGCGAGGTTTACCCATGATGGAGAATTTGCAGCGAAAAATATCAATCCAAGTGAACTTGCAAATAAAGCTATGCTCCCGGCAACGGCGCCGTAAAATAGTCTTGATAACCCACAAGTATAGGGGATCGCAACTGGTCTTCGAGGGAAGTAAAACCCAATTTATTGATTCGACACAAGGGGAGCCAAAGAATACTTGTAAGCCTTAACAGCGGAGTTGTCAATTCAGCTGCACTGGAAACAGACTTGCTCGCAAGAGTTTATCGATGAGTAACAGTTTTATAGCGATAGCAGTGGTGAAATATCGAAGCAGCAGTGTAACAAAGACAGCAGTAGTGATTATAGTAAACAGCAGGATTAAAATACTGTAGGCACAAGGATGGATGAACGGGCGTTGCATGGATGAGAGAAACTCATGTAACAATCAAGGTAGGGCATTTGCAGATAATAATAAAACGGTATCCAAGTACTAATAAATCAATAGGCATGTGTTCCATATTTAGTCGTACGTGCTCGCAATGAGAAACTTGCACAACATCTTTTGTCCTACCAGCCTGTAGCAGGCCGGGCCTCTAGGGAATCTACTGGAAATTAAGGTACTCCTTTTAATAGAGCACCGGAGCAAAGCATTAACACTCCGTGAACACATGTAATCCTCATATCACCGCCTTCCCCTCCGGTTGTCCCAATTTCTGTCACTTTGGGACCTCGGGTTCCGGACAACAATACGTGTATACAACTTGCAGGTAAGATCATAAAGCAATGAATATCATCATGAATTGATAACATGTTCAGATCTGAGATCATGGCACTCGGGCCCTAGTGACAAGCATTAAGCATAACAAGTTGCAACAATATCATAAAAGTACCAATTACGGACACTAGGCACTATGCCCTAACAATCTTATGCTATTACATGACCAATCTCATCCAATCCCTACCATCCCTTCAGCCTACAGCAGGGGAATTACTCACACATGGATGGGGAAATATGGCTGGTCGATGGAGAGGCGTCGGTGGTGATGATGGCGATGATCTCCTCCAATTCCCCATCACGGCGGAGTGCCAGAACGGAGTTTCTGGTCCCGAGACGGAGTTTCGCGACGGTGGCGGCGTACTGGATGTTTTCTGGCGACTTCGACTTCTCCTCTCGCGTTTTTAGATCGAAACCCTTAAGTAGTCCAGAGGGGGGCGTCAGAGGCTGGCCGAGGGGGCCACACGCTAGGGCGGCGCGCCCCCCCTCCAGGCCTCGCCGGCCTAGTGTGGGGGGGCCCTGGGCCTCCCCCAGGCCTGCCCTTCTGGCTCCGTGATTCTTCTGGGAAAATAAGCCCTTCGACATAAATTCCGAGGATTTTCCTGAAAGTTGAATTTCTGCACAAAAACGAGACACCAGAGCAATTATGCTGAAAACAGCGTTAGTCCGTGTTAGTTGTATCCAAAATACACAAATTAGAGGCAAAACAATAGCAAAAGTGTTCGGGAAAGTAGATACGTTTTAGACGTATCATTCTACTTCTCCTACCTCATCGGAAGTGCAGGTATCTAGCTTCTTCTCTCTGTACTACCGTTTAATTTGAAGAGCCGCCATGGCCTGTTGGAGTGATTTCAGTTGTTCTTTTTTCCATTATTGTTACAGTTAGCCAGGCAAGCCGATGATCCATGGTACATTGCATACCGAGATGAATCAACCCAGTGGTGTAGCCAGAGGATGGATTTGGAGGAGAAGGTGGCCAATTTAGGTGATGAATTGGCCCGCAAAAACCTGATGATATTCGAGCTGAAGCGTACTGTGGAGGAAGAAAAGAAAAATTCAGAGCTTATTCGCAAGGAGAAGTTGAGAGTTGAGACAGATCTTGCCGTATTTGATCAAGTGGTAGAAAATCTAGAACTTGAACTTCAAGTGATTGCCTAGGAGAAAAGTAGATTCATCTGGGCAGTTTTATTAGTTGTCATCCCTGTCCTAGCAGTTATGTGGTTGTGGTAGACGATTTAGATAGCTCTAACCACTGTATTTTGTTGTGGCTCTAACCACTGTATTTTGGCGTACAATTTCCTAGTTGTGCTAAGTAATGCGCGCGATGATTTTAGCATGTACCAGCCTCTCGGATCAAATACATATCAAGTTGGGATAGAATTCAAATCATACATACGGATGTACATGCACACATCAAGAACATGGAGAAGTTTTTTTTAAGACGGAGGTAGTAGATCGAACAATTTTACTCCAATTGAAATTGAAAAATACAAATTTATCATAATTTATCCCAATTTGCATCATCGAACACGGCCGCGCAGCGATGGGCAAGAAGGGCCGGGACGACGGGCGCCCGAGGGGTGGTCATCTGCGCCATCCGCCGTCGAAGCGATGTTGTAGGCGATGGCTTCAATGTTCGTGGCATCGATGACCACTGTCGGCACCGCCGCTGTCTTGGTATACTTCATGAGCGACGGATCTGCGGAGGGCTGGATCGGCGGCTTCGCAGCGCGTTTGTAGACGATGGCTTCAATCGTCTTGGCATCGATTCGCACTCTCGGCACCGGAAGAGAGACATCAACAGGCTCCAACATTGAAGGCTGGATCTGCGCCGTCGAAGCAATGTTGTAGGTGATGGCTTCAATGTTCGTGGCATCGATGACCACTGTCGGCACGGCCGTCGTCTTGGTGTCCTTCATCGGCAATGGATCTGAGGAGGGCAACGGAAGTGAGACATCAACAGGCTCCGACATTGAAGGCTGGATCTGCACCGTCGAAGCGATGTTGTAGGCGATGGCTTCAATGATCTTGCCATCGATGACCACTGTCGGCACGGCCGCCGTCTTGGTGTTCTTCATCATCAACAGATCTGAGAAGAGAATCGAAAGTGAGACAGAGAGAGACATTTCAACTATTTCTGAGGGTTAGATCCTCACCAGCACTCTTAGATCCACGCCACCGCACGGTTAGATCCGCGCCGCCGCATGGTTAGATCCGCGCCGCCGCACGGTTAGATCCACGCCGCCGCACGGTTAGATCCGCGCCACCGCACGCACGGTTAGATCCGCGCTGTCGCGACCGCCGGAGTAAGAGAGGAAATAGGAGAGAGGAACATGCGACTGGAACATGTGACTGCCAGGGTTGGTAGGTATGTGCTCTGCTCTTCTCTCTGTATGCGTCCATCGTGGTAGAGAGAGATATACAGGCCGTCCGATCATAAAAGATCGAACGATGCAAGCGTTCGTTGAGCTTTCAACTAACCAAGATCTGTGTGACATACATCTCGACCAATCAGAGATCAGCCAGTGAGTACAACTGAGGAAAACTGAGTAGAACTAAGAGGGGGAAAAGTGAGGAAATGTTTATCGGAAGGGCAAAACTGAGTACGACTGAGGAAAACAAGTGGGCCCAGAGGGGGAAAACTGAGTAACACTAAGTAAAACAGGGGCACCTAAATAATAAATGGACTAAGGGAAATTGAAGCTTTTGGCATAAAAATTGTAAAATTGTGTTATTTGAACAGTATAGTACATTTTGGCCAACGTGATATTGTTTGCAATTCAAAGATACACAAGTGTGACGAATTTGGACTCATTTGGACAAAGTTTGTAAGCATAGTGGGTATTTGGGAGGTGTGTTGAGTAGAAAGCCCTGCATCTTCATAGCTAGTAGCTCATGGACTAGGAAGTGGTTTTGAAGTTTTTGGCATAAAACTTCATATCTCTATATTTCCTTTTCCATTATTATTTCTCTAGGTTGTAGGTAACATAACAAGACTCCATGGGAAGGTTCCACCATGTTCAAGGGATCCCTACACCCTAAAACCCTAAAACCCTAAACCCTAAAACCCTAAAACCCTAAACCCTAGAGAAAATGATAAATGTGGCTTAAATGTGGCTTAACACATACATTCAAGGGATCCCTACATTCAAATTGTTCAATACAAAGGGAACCCCAATACAAAGGGAACCCCAGTACAAATTGTTCATACAAATTCAAATTATTCAATACAAAGGGATCATACAAATTCAAATTGTTCAATACAAAGGGATCCCCAATACAAAGGGATCATACAAATTCAAATTGTTCATACAAATTAAAATTAGTTGTTCAGAATAAAATCTTTCTCTTGCTCCTGGTGTGTCTCGCTGGGGCCACCACCTTACTCCGGGTAACCCTACCAGGGATATTACCGGTGTCTACCTTCCTTTTGCCCTCTTTCTTGTTCTTCTTGTTCTACGAAGCTTGTGCTTTTTCTTCTGCAATCTGCTCTTCGAAGTTAGCACTTAGTTGGGCGCTAGTAAATTCAAGGCAATCTCTCTCATACTTTTCCCTCTCCTCTAGACTCATCGGTTCAAGCAGCTCTCGATCCATCGGTTCAATTTCCTCGTGTTGAATTGCTGCTTCAATCTCCTCATGCTGAATTGCTGCTTCAACCTCCTCATGCTGAGTTGCTCCTTCAATCTCCTCATGCTGAATTGTTGCTTCAATCTCCTCATGTTGAATCGCTGCTTCATTCTCCTCTACATTTGCTGCTCCCGCCTGATCTTCCATTCCATGAGCTGGGTCAACACCATTTTTACAAAGCCTAGCAATGTGTCCAGGGATTCCACAACGTTTGCACTTACGTCTTCAAATCGGTGCACCACCCTCTTCACTAGCTCTGATCCTATTCTTCCTCGGCCTACCTGCCGGTCTAGTCAAAACTGGAGAGTACAGTTTGAACCCTGGATCGACTATCATCCATTGGTCTTTTCCCAACAAGGTAGGAACATTCATAGCATATGCAGCCCTAAATTTGGCAACAGAGAAATAATCTGACACATACTGATCAACTTCACCTTCTTCACCCCCTATAACACTCATGAAAAACAATGCGTGTATGCAGTGGTATCCCATGGATCTCGCCATCCCCTACAATGGCATTTCCTATCAACCAAACTCACCGGATACCTCCACCGCATGTTTTTACCGTCGATGTAGGTTACCTCAGCCTCCATTCCTTTTCTCGACGCATTGCATCTTCAATTGTTTTGCCCTCGTCATGCAAAGACTTAATCAAAGATGGGAGCATGAGATGGCCAAGCATATTGTGTGGATGCAATTCTTTGACGCAGATCGATCTTTATCATGATCATCCGCCTAATCTTATCAAATATTTGCCACAACATAAGCCCTTTCAATGACTTGACCTTTGAATTGAAACTCTCCGCAAGGTTACTTGTTACATAGTCTACCTTGCAAATTTCATTGAATTGGCTTCTTGACCACACCCTACCATGATGTTCATCCAAGTACTCCTTCACCCCAGGTTTTTGTTTATACAACACATTCAAATGAAACAGATGCTTCCTACAGCTGCATGTGTATGAAGCTGGCCATAGGTTGTCAGTAAAAACTTTACCCTTGAATTTCTTTGTAAAATCATGTACCAAGTGTCGCATACATTCCCTATGCCCCACTCCAGGGAATACTGCTTCTACCGCACTCTCCAAACCCTTGCAAGTGTCTGTGTGGATAACAAGTCCTGTTGGATGACCTATAAGGTCGCGCAAATTCTGCAGAAACCAAGTCCAACTTTCCTCTGACTCAACCTCCAAAACTCCATAAGCAACAGGGAACATCCAACTGCAGTAGCAGCAACTAGCTGTCCTTTAAACCTGCCATGAAGAGTTGTTGCATCCACGGCCAAATAAGTCCTGCAACCTTCCAGAAAGCCTTTCCAGTAAGCTTTGAAACAAACAAAAGCCCTTCTAAAACATTCCTTGTGCATTACCTTCCCGCTTTTCAATTTGTAGGGAACTGTATGTTTGTCTATCGCTACAACACTGCTCGGACTAGCCATCTCCACTTCAGCTTTGAAAGTGTAAAGCAACTGAAAGCTTTCATTCCATGGACCATTGATCTTGTCAAGAGCCATTTTCTTTGCATAGAACATCCTCATGTAAGGTACTTTTATATCAAACTTCTCAACCATCTTTTTCTGGAGTGCTGTTGGACCAAGTGAAGGAGTTTCTCTCAGCCAATCTATGATTCTATCTACTAACCACCTAGTCTTCGCTAGCTTTGTTTTTACCTCTGGTTCTCCCCCTCGAGGTGGACACCTATGGACCTCCTCATTCTTCTTTATCTGAAACATAATGATAAGGGATGTCAGTAATGCGTTAACAAATTTTACACCGTGATCTAAAATACACAACTGGCTGGCGTAGTACCTGAACCAAGCTGCTTCTGCACATTGTGGATGCATGCAGCCTCCACCTACACCTCTTGTATGGGCATTTAACTATGAACCTACCTGGCTCACTTTTAATAACCTCATATTATTCTTAGAGAGAAGGCAATATGTAGTAATTGCATTACGGCAGTCCATCATCGTTTGAAATACGGTGCCTGCTGCAAGCTGAGGATCCTCCCTGTTCCACTCAATTGTTGGCAAGTCATCACCTTCGTAATCAGCTAAAACGAGGCTATCATTGCTCTCATTCCTCTCTTCATCATCAGTGTCATCAAATCTGGCACCAAACGCAATATCTTCCATGTATTGATCCTGCATTGCCCGCTTACTGCATCGATCTACCAATTCAGGAAACATCAACTCATCCTCATCATCTTCAGGAGACTAATCCCCAATCTCTGCATGGTCCTCCACATCTACCACAGGAACGATCTGGCTACCACTAGCACTGGGGGCAGATGGTGCTGCTATGGACCTACAAGGAGCACTGTGGCGCACACTATTAGCAGAGGCAGCAGCAGTAGAGAGACATGATGCCCGACCACATGATGATGCCCCAGCACCAGATGATGCCTGGCCCCTGTCCACATGGATAAGAATTTTACTGAACCGGCAAGAAGCATTCAAAGCAAAAATAATTCCCATATCGTCTTCGGAAATTAGTGGAACAAATCTTCGCTCTGGGCTGTTGAAATATTCGAAATGAACTGCATCGAAAGAGCTCCAGGTGTACTTATCGTAGATGTTAGCTTTGAAATCCCTCAACGAGATGGTGGTTGCAACCACCGCAGGGAAGTAAAACCCATTCTTATAGCGTTTAGAATCACGCGTAAAGCTAGAATCCAGCCTAACCACCAGCCGAAAAGCCAGCGTTGGATCCATCCTATTCGGAAAGCAACGCAGTTAGTTGAGCAACAACGATTGGCGCTCAAAAACTGCCTACTATTAATTCACATAGGCATACGATGCTTACCCAGATGGAATCCATGCGTTAGATCCCTCCGATTCCCAATCTTCTCCACGGTTGATGGGAATAGGCGGCACACCAGACGGAATTACAAAGAGGACATGGTTAGATCCAGATCTGGTGGAGGCGGAGCCCTCTCCGCCTCCCGGGGGTGGTGGTGGGGGCGGGGCCGGCTCGGCGGTGGACGACGCCATAAGGTAGGTGGGCAGGACGGTGTGGCGGCGGAGGGGCGGTGTGTGAGCTCCTCCAGTCTCGGGCGGAGGGGAAAGCTTTGGGCCAGCTCTTCCAGTCAACATTCAACACATTTCGCAAGCAACGGTCAAGTCAAAACCACCGCGGCTCCCTAGCCGTCACCGGTAACGGAAGGCCTCTGACCAGACGGCAACCCTCCCGTCCGAGCGTCTGCGAGGGGTTTGAAACTAGAGGGAGGGGAAAACTGAGGAAAAGTTAAGAGGCTGGGCAAAACTTAGTACAACTAACGAACCAGGGGCACGAGAACAAAAAACCCAAAAAGTAAATATCTTTTTGGGTTTTCAAATTGTTGGGACAACAAAACTACAAGTCAAACAACTTAGACAATACTAGCATGGCATATACAATGGAAAGGAAGGAAATAAATCATACTCCCCCAAGCTTCGGTGGAAGCTAGTAGTCAGGATAGTGGGTGTATGACCCCCAACCTTGCGATCCATCATCATAATAGGGCATCGGCTGCTCCCATGGTGCCCACTCCAGAGGCGCGACCTCATTCCCCATGTGAGAAGAAGAGCCTTCCCCCGGGTGATACTCATGTGTTGCAGGTGCACCATCCCAGGTGAGGTATGTTGGTGGTGCAAGAACATCACTCCATGAAGGCTCGTCCACCGGCGTTATCCATTTGTTTGATAACTTGTCAGAATATTCAAGACGAACACCAAGAGCAGCATTTTTCTCACACTACAAAGCATGATATCAAAAAATAAATTGGATGGGTGGAGGAGTCACATACAAAGGAGTAATCCCTCCAAAGGGATTTTAAAATATTTTCCCAAACTTGGAGATCGAAAATGGAGCAGCAGGGGAGCAAGAGAAAAAAATTCGAGTGGCACCTGGTCGGGTTCTGTGAGGAAGGGGTGAACCTGGGAGCTTGGATGCCACCTAACTCCGCATGTGGGATCCACAAGGGTAGGTGGTGCGCCTTGGTGAAGTGGTGCGCCTTGGTGAAGTGGGCGCGCCATTAGGTCCCTTTTGGTTCATGTTTGATGTTTTGCCTCGTCCATTCGTGTGGTGGATCTTCTATGTGGAAAATGACATGTGAATATTTTCGTGAATTTGGGAGAATATTTTCTGTGTAGGATTTTTCAAAACTCAAAAGATGTCAGAACAAGCATAAAATAATTAAAGGAACTTAAATTTAGTGAAAGAATTCAAGTAAACTTTGATGCTACTGCAGCAATATTTCAATGGAAATCATTATCTTATCACTATCATGTTAAGAAAGAGGTTGATCAAGTCTCAATATTACTATGATAAGGATGCAAACAATGATTCTTTTATATATATGAGAGAAATTTTTAGTATACCTCACAATAGAGTGGAATTGTTCCAACCATTATTGTTTGATATTTAAGACTTTGAGGAGGAATGGGTATTTCAAAGCTTCCAATTGTAAGAACCCTTGGTTCAATGGCATTAACACTCTTCTTTGGTGATTCACCAGAATTCTTATTTGGAAAATATATAGTGTGCTCCTTCCCTTTTACATTGAATATAACCTTGCTTTCAGTATAATTAATCACAACCCCTGCAGTATTTAGAAAAGGTCTACCAAAAATAATAGATAAGTTATCATATTTGGGAATTTCTAATATCACAGAGTCTGTAGAGCACATTAGCAATCATGATAAGAACATCTTCACATGTACATATAGGAATAGTAGTGGATTTATCATCCATTTGAAGTGAAACCTCGGTGGGGACTAACTTGTTTAAATTGAGTTTCTTATAAAGAGAGAAAGGCATGACACTTACTCCAGCTACAAGGTCACATAGATCATACTTCACATAGGTATTTTTGATTGTGCAAGGAATAGTTGGAATACTGGATCTCCACGCTTTTCAGGTAGCTTTCCCTTAAAAGAATAGTCACCAAGCATGGCAGTGATAGCTTCATTGGGTGTTTTCCTTTTGTTACTAACAATATCTTTCATGTAAATAAAATAAGGAGGAATCTTGATAGCATCAACTAAAGGAATTTTCAAATATAAAGTATCTAACAATTCAATAAACTTTTCAAACCTTGCATCATCTAAAGTTTTCATTACCTCTTGAGGATATGGTATGGGTCTTTGCACCCGTGGATCCTTTTCCTTACATTTTGGTTCTTGGGGAGACTTATTATTCTTTACTTTCATCCTTCGAGGATTGAGGGTCTTCCCTTGAAGTAGGCTCAGATTCTTCATTATTCTCATCTTCTTGTGGCTCTTCATGTGGTTGAGACATTTCCACATCATATTCTTCATTATTAGTATCTTCAGTTTCAGCATCAGAGATAGGTACATCATTTTCTTGTTCTTCGAAATTTCAAATATTGTCACTTTTATTGGGAGATTCTCCTGCAAAAGATTTCTTCTTAAGAGCCTCTTGCTCTTTTCTCTTTGGATGTCCATCAGGATAATCAGGATCGTGAGTGGTGGAGCCTCCCGTAGTGTTAACTCCACAGACTTGCCTCTTCTCAGCAAGAAGGTGTAGGATAACGTTGCATAGAAAACAAAAATTTTCCTACCGCGAACACGCAATCCAAGCCAAGATGCAATCTAGAAGACGGTAGCAACGAGGGGGTATCGAGTCTCACCCTTGAAGAGATTCCAAAGCCTACAAGATGAGGCTCTTGTTGCTGCGGTAGACGTTCACTTGCCGCTTGCAAAAGCGCGTAGAAGATCTTGATCACGATCGGTTCCGGCGCCACGAACGGGCAGCACCTCCGTACTCGGTCACACGTTCGGTTGTTGATGAAGACGACGTCCACCTCCCCGTTCCAGCGGGCAGCGGAAGTAGTAGCTCCTCTTGAATCCGACAACACGACGGCGTGGTGTCGGTGGTGGTGGAGAAGTCCGGTGGAGCTTCGCTAAGCGTGCGGGAAGTGGAGGAGCGGGGCGGCTAGGGTTTGGGGAGAGGGGGGCGCCGGCCACTATGGGGTGCGGCCACCTTGGTGGTGTTTGAGGTGGCCGGCCCCCTCCCCCTCTGCCCTCATTATATAGGTGGAACCCCAAGAGTTGGTCTCCAAGTCTTCGAATAAGACCCGAACAAAAAACCTTCCATAGGGAGGGGGAAACCTAGCCTAGCTAGGACTCCCACCAAGGTGGGAGTTCCACCTCCCATATGGGGGGGGTGGCCGGCCCCCAAGGGGAGTCCACTTGGGACTCCTCCCCCACTAGGGTTGGCCGGCCATGGAGGTGGAGTCCCATGTGGACTCCACCTTCCTTGGTGGTTTCTTCCGGACTTTTCTAGAACCTTCTAGAACCTTCCATAGAACCTTCCGCGACATTTTATTCACATAAAATGACATCCTATATATGAATCTTATTCTCCGGACCATTCCGGAACTCCTCGTGATGTCCGGGATCACATCCGGGACTTCGAACAAATATTCCAACTCCATTCCATATTCAAGAACTACCATTTCAACATCCAACTTTAAGTGTGTCACCCTACGGTTCGTGAACTATGCGGACATGGTTGAGTACTCACTCCGACCAATAACCAATAGCGGGATCCGGAGATCCATAATGGCTCCCACATATTCAACGATGACTTTAGTGATCGAATGAACCATTCACATACGATACCAATTCCTTTTGTCACGCGATATTTTACTTGTCCGAGGTTTGATCTTCGGTATCACTCCATACCTTGTTCAACCTCGTTTCCTGACAAGTACTCTTTACTCGTACCGTGGTATGTGGTCTCTTATGAACTCATTCATATGCTTGCAAGACATTAGACGACATTCCACCGAGAGGGCCCGGAGTATATCTATCCGTCATCGGGATGGACAAATCCCACTCGTTGATCCATATGCCTCAACTCATACTTTCCGGATACTTAATCCCACCTTTATAGTCACCCATTTACGCAGTGGTGTTTGGTGTAATCAAAGTACCTTTCCGGTATAAGTGATTTACATGATCTCATGGTCATAAGGACTAGGTAACTATGTATCGAAAGCTTATAGCAAATAACTTAATGACGAGATCTTATGCTACGCTTAATTGGGTGTGTCCATTACATCATTCATATAATGACATAACCTTGTTATTAATAACATCCAATGTTCATGATTATGAAACTAATCATCCATTAATCAACAAGCTAGTTTAAGAGGCATACTAGGGACTTCTTGTTGTCTATATATCACACATGTACTAATGTTTCGGTTAATACAATTATAGCATGACATATAAACATTTATCATAAACATAGAGATATAAATAATAACCACTTTTATTATTGCCTCTAGGGCATATCTCCTTCAGTCTCCCACTTGCACTAGAGTCAATAATCTAGATTACATTGTAATATACCTAACACCCATGGCATTCTGGTGTTGGTCATGCTTTGCCCTAGGGAGAGCTTTAGTCAACGGATCTGCTACATTCGGATCGGTGTGTACTTTGCAAATCTTTACTTCTCCATCTTCGATGTACTCGCGAATCGAGTGGTAACGCAGCTTGATATGCTTCAGCCTCTTGTGTGACCTTGGCTCTTGTGCATTGGCGATGGCACCCATGTTATCACAAGTAAATGATTAATGGGTCCAATGCACTAGGAACCACACCGAGCTCTACAATGAACCTCTTCATCCATACCGCTTCCGATGAAGCCTCCGAAGCCGCTATGTACTCGATTCCGTTGAAGACTTCGCCACCGTGCACCGCTTCGAGCTTGCCCAGCTTATCTGCAGCACCATTCAATATAAACACGTACCCGGATCGTGACTTAGAGTCATCGGGATCGGTGTTCCAACTTGCATCGGTGTAACCATTTACAACGAGCTCTTGGTCACCTCCATAACAAAGAAACATATCCTTAGTTCTTTTCAAGTACTTCAGGATATTCTTGACCGCTGTCCAGATGTTCCATTCCTGGATCACTTTGATATCTCGCTAGTCAAACTAACAAGCATGTGCTATATCCGGTCTAGTACATAGCATGGCATACATGATAGATCCTACTCGCCGAGGCATAGGGGATATTACTCATCCTTTCTCTTTCTTCGTCGTAGCCGGTCCTTGAGTCTTACTCAAGACCTTGCCTCGGTAACATAGGTAAGAACCCTTTCTTACTTTCGTCCATTCTAAACTTCTTTAGAATCTTGTCCAGATATGTACTCGCGATAGCCCTATTAGGCGTCTTGATCTATCTCTATAAATCTTGATGCCTAATATATATGATGCTTCACCAAGGTCTTTCATTGAAAAACTATTATTCAAATAACCTTTAACACTGCTTAATAGTTCTATATCATTCCCGATCAATAATATGTCATCTACATATAATATCGGGAATGCTACGGAGCTCCCACTCACTTTCTTGTAAATACAGGCCTCTCCATGACACTCGTATAAACCCGAAGTCTTTGATCACCTTATCAAAGCGTCGGTTCCAACTTCTCGATGCTTGCTTCAGTCCATAGATTGAACGCTGAAGTTTGCATACTTTGTCAGCATTTTTAGGATCGACAAAACCTTTGGGTTGTACCATATACAACTCTTCCTCAATGTCTCCATTAAGGAACGCCGTTTTGACATCCATCTCGCCAAATCTCATAATCGAAAAATGCAGCTATTGCTAACAAAATCCTCACAGATTTTAGCTTCGCTACAGTGTGAGAAAGTCTCATCGTAGTCAACTCCTTGAATTTGTCGGAAACCCTTTGCGACAAGTCGAGCTTTATAGACAGTAATATTACCATCAGCATCCGTTTTTCTCTTGAAGATCCATTTATTCTCGACAGCCTTTCGGCTATCAGGTAAGTCTACCAAAGTCCATACTTTGTTATCATACATGGATCCCATTTCGGATTTCATGGCTTCTAGCCATTTGTTGGAATCTGGGCTCATCATCGCTTCTTCATACGTCGCAGGGTCCTCATCATTGTTATCCACAATCATGACATTTAGACAAGGATCAAACCAATCAGGAGTGTTACGTTCCCTTGTCGATCTGCGAGGTTCAGTAGTTTCCTCGTTCGAAGTTTCATGATCATTATCATTAGCTTCCTCTCGTTGCCGGTGTAGGCGGTACAGTGCACAACTTCCGGTACTGCGCTACTCTAATCAACGAGTATAGATTCATCAATCTCATCGATTTCTACTTTTCTTCCAGTCACTTCTTTAGTGAGAAATTCTTTCTCAAGAAAGGTTCCGTTCTTAGCAACAAATATTTTGCCTTCGGATTTGTGATAGAAAGTATACCCTATAGTTTCCTTAGGGTATCCTATGAAGATGCATTTCTCCGCTTTGGGTTCTAGCTTGTCCGGTTGTAACTTTTTTACATAGGCTTCGCAACCCCAAACTTTCGAGAACGACGACTTAGGTTTCTTATTAAACCATAATTCATACGGTGTCGTTTCTACGGATTTTGATGGTGCTCTATTTAAAGTGAATGCGGCTGTCTCTAATGCATAACTCCAAAATGATAATGGCAAATCAGTAAGAGACATCATAGAACGAACCATATCTAAGAGAGTTTGATTACGACGTTCGGACACACCGTTTCGTTGTGGTGTTCCCGGCGGTGTCAATTGTGAAAGTATTCCGCATTTCTTTAAATGCATGCCAAACTCATAACTCAGATATTCACCTCCACGATCGGATCGTAGAAATTTAATCTTCTTGTTACATTGATTTTCTACTTCACTTTGGAATTCCTTAAACTTCTCGAAAGTTTTGGATTTATGGTTCATGAAATAGATATACCCATATCTACTCGGATCATCCGTGAAGGTTAGAACATAACGATAACCACCGCGCGATGCTACGCTCATTGGTCCGCACACATCGGTATGTATGATTTCCAATAAGTCGTAGCTCGCTCCATCATACCGAGAAAATGGAGTCTTAGTCATTTTTCCCATCGGACATGCTTCGCATCTATCAAGTGACTCAAAGTCAAGTGATTCTAGTAATCCATCAGTATGGAGTTTCTTCATGCGTTTCACTCCAATATGACCAAGACGACAGTGCCACATATAAGTAGAATTATCATTCAATTTAATTCGCTTAGCATCAGTGTTATGTATATGCGTATCACTACTATCGAGATCTAACAGAAATAAGTCATTCTTTTGTGGTGCTCGACCATAAAAGATATTATTCATAAAAATAGAACAACCATTATTCTCAGACTTGAATGAATAACCGTCTTGCATTAAACAAGATCCAGATATAATGTTCATGCTCAACGCGGGTACAAAATAACAATTATTTAGGCTTAAAACTAATCCCGAAGGTAGATGTAGAGGAAGTGTGCCGACAGCGATCACATCGACTTTGGATCCATTTCCAACGCGCATCGTCACTTCATCTTTCAGTAGTCTTCGTTTATTCTTTAGTTCCTGTTTCGAGTTACGGATATGAGCAACCGAACCGAGTATCAAATACCCGGGTACTAGAACGAGAACCAAGTGAGATAAACATCTATAACATGTATATCGGATATACCTTCTTTCTTCTTCTTGACAAGGCCGTTCTTCAGATCAGCCAGATACTTGGAGCAATTACGCTTCCAGTGTCCCTTCTCCTTGCGGTAATAGCACTCAGCATCAGGCTTAGGGCCGTTCTTAGGTTTCATAGGAGGCGTGGCAGCTTTCTTGCCACCCTTCTTGAATTTTCCCTTAGACTTGCCCTCGTTTCTTGAAACTAGTGGTCTTGTTGACCATCAACACTTGGTGCTCTTTCTTGATCTCAATCTCTGCAGCTTTTAGCCTCGCCAAAGAGTTCGAGTAACTCCTTGTTCATGTTCCGCATATTGTAGTTCATCACAAAGTTCTTGTAACTTGGTGGCGGTGATTGAAGGACACGATTAATCCCCGATCCGTTAGGAATCACTATTCCCAAGTCACTGAGTTTCTTCGCATGCCCGGTCATGGCGAGCATGTGCTCACTAACGGAGCTACCTTCTTCCATCATGCAGCTGAAAAATTGTTTCGATGCTTCATAGCATTCCACGGCCGCATGAGTCTCAAAAATAGTCTTCAACTCTTTCATCAACTCATGAGGATCGTGGTGCTCAAAACGTTTTTGAAGATCGGATTCCGGATCGCATAAGATGGCACACCGAACTTGAGAGTACCGAGTTTTCCGAGTCGCGTAAACAGCTTTTACTTCATCGGTTTCAGTTTCTGCAGGAGGGTCACCTAGAGGTGCATCAAGCACATATTGCAGATTTCCGCCGGAGAGGAAGATCCTGACATGACGGAACCGGTCGGTGAAGTTGCTACCGTTGCTCTTAAGCTTTTCTTTCTCTAGGAACCGGTTAAAATTGATTGGGGACGCCATCTCTACAACATATATTTGCAATAGTTTAGACTAAGTTTATGACAAATTGAGTTCAAATTTTAATTCTACATAATTAAAAATCTAGGTGAACTCCCACTCAAAACAATATCCCTCGTATTGTCTTAGTGATCACACGAACCAAATCCACCACACCATAGTCCGATCATCACGAGACAAGGTGTGATTTCAATGGCGAACACTCAAAGTGTTCATCATATCAACCATATGATTCATGCTCTACCTTTCGGTATCACGTGTTCCGAGACCATGTCTGTACATGCTAGGCTCGTCAAGGCCACCTTAGTATCCGCATGTGCAAAACTGTCTTGCACCCGTTGTATGCACTTGTTGATTCTATCACACCCGATCATCACGAGATGCTTCGAAACGACAAGTCTTGGCAACGGTGCTACTAAGGATGAACACTTTATTATCTTGAGATTTTAGTGAGGGATCATCTTATAATGCTACCGTCGCGATCTAAGCAAAATAAGATGCATAAAAGGATTAACATCACATGCAGTTCATATGTGATATGATATGGCCCTTTTTGTCTTGCGCCTTTGATCTTCATCTCCAAAGCACGGACATGATCTCCATCATCTTCGGGCATGATCTCCATCATCATCGGCGTAGCGTCAAGGTCAATGGCGCCGTCTTCATGATTGTCCTCCATGTAGCAACTATTACAACTACGTTGAAATACTACTCAACATGAAATTTAAAGACAACCATAAGGCTCCTGCCGGTTGCCACAATACAATAAGGATCATCTCATACATATTCATCATCATATTATGGCCATATCACATCACCAAACCCCGCAAAAACAAGTTAGACGCTCTCTAATTTGGTTTGCATATTTTACGTGGTTTAGGGTTTTCGATATAGATCTAATCTACCTACGAACATGAACCACAACGTTGATACTAATGTTGTCAATAGAAGAGTAAATTGAATCTTTACTATAGTAGGAGAGACGGACACCCGCAAAGCCTCTTATGCAATACAAGTTGCATGTCGAACGAGGAACAAGTCTCATGAACGCGGTCATGTAAAGTTAGTCCGAGCCGCTTCATCCCACTATGCCATAAAGATGCAAAGTACTCAACTAAAGATAACAAGAGCATCAACGCCCACAAACCATTGTGTTCTACTCGTACAACCATCTATGCATAGACACGGCTCTGATACCACTGTAGGATAACGTTGCATAGAAAACAAAAAATTTCCTACCGCGAACACGCAATCCAAGCCAAGATGCAATCTAGAAGACGGTAGCAACGAGGGGGTATCGAGTCTCACCCTTGAAGAGATTCCAAAGCCTACAAGATGAGGCTCTTGTTGCTGCGGTAGACGTTCACTTGCCGCTTGCAAAAGCGCGTAGAAGATCTTGATCACGATCGGTTCCGGTGCCACGAACGGGCAGCACCTCCGTACTCGGTCACACGTTCGGTTGTTGATGAAGACGACGTCCACCTCCCCGTTCCAGCGGGCAGCGGAAGTAGTAGCTCCTCTTGAATCCGACAGCACGACGGCGTGGTGTCGGTGGTGGTGGAGAAGTCCGGCGGAGCTTCGCTAAGCGTGCGGGAAGTGGAGGAGCGGGGCGGCTAGGGTTTGGGGAGAGGGGCGCCGGCCACTATGGGGTGCGGCCACCTTGGTGGTGTTTGAGGTGGTCGGCCCCCTCCCCCTTGGCCCTCATTATATAGGTGGAACCCCAAGAGTTGGTCTCCAAGTCTTCGAATAAGACCCGAACAAAAAACCTTCCATAGGGAGGGGGAAACCTAGCCTAGCTAGGACTCCCACCAAGGTGGGAGTTCCACCTCCCATATGGGGGTGGCCGGCCCCCTAAGGGGAGTCCACTTGGGACTCCTCCCCCACTAGGGTTGGCCGGCCATGGAGGTGGAGTCCCATGTGGACTCCACCTTCCTTGGTGGTTTCTTCCGGACTTTTCTAGAACCTTCTAGAACCTTCCGCGACATTTTATTCACATAAAATGACATCCTATATATGAATCTTATTCTCCGGACCATTCCGGAACTCCTCGTGATGTCCGGGATCACATCCGGGACTTCGAACAAATATTCCAACTCCATTCCATATTCAAGAACTACCATTTCAACATCCAACTTTAAGTGTGTCACCCTACGGTTCGTGAACTATGCGGACATGGTTGAGTACTCACTCCGACCAATAACCAATAGCGGGATCTGGAGATCCATAATGGCTCCCACATATTCAACGATGACTTTAGTGATCGAATGAACCATTCACATATGATACCAATTCCTTTTGTCACGCGATATTTTACTTGTCCGAGGTTTGATCTTCGGTATCACTCCATACCTTGTTCAACCTCGTTTCCTGACAAGTACTCTTTACTCGTACCGTGGTATGTGGTCTCTTATGAACTCATTCATATGCTTGCAAGACATTAGACGACATTCCACCGAGAGGGCCCGGAGTATATCTATCCGTCATCGGGATGGACAAATCCCATCGTTGATCCATATGCCTCAACTCATACTTTCCGGATACTTAATCCCACCTTTATAGCCACCCATTTACGCAGTGGTGTTTGGTGTAATCAAAGTACCTTTCCGGTATAAGTGATTTACATGATCTCATGGTCATAAGGACTAGGTAACTATGTATCGAAAGCTTATAGCAAATAACTTAATGACGAGATCTTATGCTACGCTTAATTGGGTGTGTCCATTACATCATTCATATAATGACATAACCTTGTTATTAATAACATCCAATGTTCATGATTATGAAACTAATCATCCATTAATCAACAAGCTAGTTTAAGAGGCATACTAGGGACTTCTTGTTGTCTATATATCACACATGTACTAATGTTTCGGTTAATACAATTATAGCATGACATATAAACATTTATCATAAACATAGAGATATAAATAATAACCACTTTTATTATTGCCTCTAGGGCATATCTCCTTCAGAAGGTTCTCATATAATTTATTTTCAAGAGAAATCATTGGCTCCACTTGATTATTCACCATTTTGCAATGCTTAACAGTCATCTTAATAGAATCTACACAAGAACTTACCCTTTCATGAAGGACTTTGATTTCTTTAGAGTTCTAAATTATATCCCTTTCATTATCATTGCCAAAGGCTTTATGATTATAAGTAAAGTCATCTAAATGATCAACATAGGATATTTCGGTAGGAGGTAATACCTTTCCATTACCTTCAACAGAACATATAGCATGAACTTGGATAGGAAAACATGGTTAATCGATAGGGAACTTGACACCCATTTCAGGGAGTTCCTACAGGTTAGAAGTTTTAATTCCCCTTTCTTTGATAGACCTTGATGCTTCTTTCATGACTTCATTGGATAATTTATGAATACCTCTCTGATTATGGATTATTTCAATTTTATGTCCCTCTTCAATATGTCAATCATTATAATTTTGATTGATGGTGTTCAATATTTTTTTAGCTTCCTCAACAGTCATGTGCCTGAAATATTGATGACGTTCGGACTCCAAGTGCAGAGTGTTGTGTCAGCAGAGTATTTTCCCCACAAGGATGACTCGAGGGTTTATATTGAACTTGCGGGGAACTGAGCAAAGAGTTTTCTCTCCCTCCCTTCTTCTAGCAATCCTGCAAAGTAAAATAAAAGCCTTGTGTCCCCAACTCCACCGTGTGGTTGTCAAGCACAAGGTTTCACGTAAGTACATAAAATACAAGTAATAATAAAACTAGTAAAACTAGATAGAATAAAGTAACTAAGTAAAAACCAGTAAAAGGGTTGATTGTTTTGGTGTTTTGGATGCAAATAAGAAAAGTAAATATTTTTGTATTTTCGAATTAAAATAGTGCAGCAAATAGAAAACAAGATAAAAGCAATATAAAGGTGTTTCTTATGATAAAAATTGGACCGGGGTTCATGGGTTCACTTGTCTATTCTCTCTTTTAAATTGTAGTGGACAATAGCAATTCATCAATAAGATATGAAGATGCAAAATAATAACATATGAAAGATACACATTCATATGGGCATCACATCCTAACATAGAGATGATGCAACACATCTCTATTACACTCCACAAGAAAGAGAAAAGTCCACACAATCTCGTATTAAGAATTAACAGAGCATAGTCATAAGTACTTTGACATGATGTTTGAATATCAAATATGCTACATTGAACAAACAAGATCATCACTTTTGTTACGTGATGAACATAGCACATGCATTCACTTTATCCCTAATGAGGTAGAAAAAGAAAAGGCAAAATCATAATAGATCATGAATTTGTTGTCACTATCAAATCACTAAAACCATGCTAATCCATCTAATACACACATCACCCCACACACACTCTTGCATATAAGTTTGATCAGAACAAATACTTAAGAACGGGGTACATAATATGCATCTACCAATACATCTTGCACATAATATGATCAGATCTCATAGCACAATATCATATAATAAGGATCCACCACATAGGTATTACAAATATGGCCATAATCATGTAGGGTAGCTCATATGCACTAATAACTATGAAGAGCATGAGAGAAATAAATCAAGGTACTGCCACAAACCCGTAGTCCAGAGGTGGACTACTCCCCATTGATCATGGCGATGATGATGAAGACGTTGGAGAAGGTGGAGATCCCTCCGGCGGTGACCATGGTGGAGTTTCCCCCTCCAATCTTCGTTGTTGCGACCTCTATTTTTGTGTTTCTGTCTTCTGCGACGCTCTCCTCCCGATAACTCTTCGGGGCCATATATATAGTGATTTTTAGGTCAAAATACGCCGGTGGGAGAAAGAATCAAGTGGATTGGATAATCGACGGTCGAAAGAGACCTGGTGGCGCGCCCTATCTTGCTTGGCGCGCCACCTGGTGTCTTTTGGGCCTCAGGCCCATCCAGGTGTGCTTCCAGGCTCCAGGGTGCTTCTCCTGATGAAAAAATGACACTCCAAAAATCTCATGTCAATTTGACTCCATATAGGTCTCTGAAAGTGACAAATACGCAAAATAGGGAATTCTTGTTCTGCAGAGTTATAAACCAAATAAAGGGGATCACTGGTAAATCCCCATAAATCAATGTAAAAGATGATATTATCATCATATATGTTGCAAATATGTGGGAATTAAATATAATAAAGGACAAAGTTCATGTATGCATTTTACATGCATCAACATCCCCAAGCTTAACATATGCTCGTCCCGAGCATAAAGGTGATAAAACTAACATAAACTTTAAAGTTTATTATATATAGCTTCTAAATAATCATTTAAAGTATCACAAGGTTCAGTTAATAAAGAATGATAATAAGTAATATGAACTCATAAAGTGATAACTCTTACATTCTACAAAGCATGCATAATGGTAAATACAATTGTAAGAAACGTGAATGATAAGTAGTATGAATCATAAAGCATGCTTAGGAGAATCCTATAGAATTGATGGAAGACTCTTTGTCCTCTCTTTTCTTGGATATTTTTGACTCCTGAACACAAGAAAATAAGCAGGAAATATATGTGCTAAACCTCCAAAAAAATAAAAAGTAGAGAGAATAAAACAAGATTTTGAGATATGCAATTGATGACGACTACTAGCAACGCCAAAAAGATCTTGATATGCTGTGACTCCAAGTGCAGAGTGTTGTATCAAGGGGACAAGGGTCCGGGTGGCACCCGCCGGGTATGGAGGCGGGTATGCCACCTCCATACCCGCCTCCGCCACCTCTCCCCGGCACCACCACCCGCCTCCATACCCGCCGGCGGGTCTAAAACTCCACCATACCCGCCCCGTGGCGGGTACCCACGACCCGATGGGTACCCTCTTCCCTTTGTTCTGTTGCTGTGGTGCGTCACTATCGGCGGAAGGCAGCCGTCCCAGCAGCTTTCGGGTGCTCCAAATCCTTGCTCCCACGGCCAGCGGCGCACTGCCCTTGATGCCGAGCGTGAGTCACCGGAATCACGAGGGTGCCACGCCGAGAAGGAAACCCAGCTGCGCCCAGCTCCCCGCGACGGGATCTCCAGATGCGGGAGTCGGCTCCAAGAAGTGGCGGCGCCGCTGCTTGTTCTCTCCCCTCGTCGACCTCGACCAGCACAACCTCCATGGCGGCGGCCGGGGGCAGTTTGTAGGAGGGAGAGCAAAGACGCGGGCGTGCGAGCGGTGTGTCGAGAGACGAGAGGAGGGGATTGGGGCTGGCGACGCCGCGGGGTGGGGTGGGATGGGAAATGGGATTAGGTTTGGGGGGTGTCCAGTTGGGTGTATTAGGCTTTCCTTTTATTTAATGATAGCTGGGCTCCACATGTCTGAGACGGGTCTACGGGTTAACGGGTATGGGTTTCATACCTCCATACCCGCCTCCGCTAGACCCGTTGGGTCAAATAATTTACCATTAAGAGACCCATGGGGATTTTTTTCCACCATACCCTCCTCCATTTGATGCGGGTACCCGCCGGGTTAACGGGTGGCGGGTACCCATTGCCATCGTGAGACAAGGGTGACTGAGGATTTATATCGAACTCTCGGAGAACTGGATGGAAGAGTATTCTCTTCTCTCTTCTTCAAGCAGTCCTGCAAGTAAAATAAATATCTTGTGTCCCCAACTCCACCGTGTGGTTGTCAAGCACAAGGTTTTGCGTAAATAAATAACACAAGTAGTAATAAAACAAGTAGAAACTAAACTAGATAAAATAACTAAGTAAAAACTGTAAAGATATTGATTATTTTTGGTGTTTTGGATGCAAATAATTTTTTTTTTGTATTTCCAGAATAAAATAGTGCAGCAAATAGAAACAATGTAAAAGCAATATAAAGGTGTTTCTTATGATAAAAAATGGACCGGGGTTAATGGGTTCTCTCTAATGCTCGTGTATCTAGTTTTGAGCACTCCGAACCATGTTGTGGAGATGCTATTAGTAGGTGCTAGTGTATTTGTGATCCTTTTTTATGGATGTTCACATCTTCCCATGGGCGAAAGCTGCAAAACCCAAACATCCTTTTGTTATAGAAAATATAGGATTTATGTACGATTTATGTAGAAGCTGTGTAGGATTTGAATTGTATGGAAAAACTTCTTTGTAAATACATTGTTTGATTAATATGACCATATTTGATGGGAACTAATTCTATAAAAATCTTGCAGCGTAAATTCTATAGGAAAAATACATTACTCATATCTCATAAAACAATTATTTGCTACAATCAAAGACACCTTCACTTGAGTTTTTGTAGTGTTCAAGTAAACATGACATCTCAATTTTAAAATAAAGGCCGTGTACATCGATTGATGCAGACACTAGGATATACCTCCATTTCGAAAGAAAAAAAAGTAACATAACAACTCAATCCTACAAATTTTTCCGTTTCTATATATTTTTTAGCATGTGAGAGCCCTAAGTGGGCATCAGCCTTCATTAGTCAGTCGTAGACATCCGCGTTTGACTACCCGGTGACGTGGCAGCTGACCTTCTGCGTGTTACGCTACATAGGTCGTGATCCGACGGTATCCGGTCCCTGCTACATAAAGCTTGCCTCCCGAGTCCCAACCACAGCGCCGCCGCCGCCGCCGCCACAGCAGCCAACCCCCGGTCCTTCGCCTCCTGCGCATCCCTCGTGAGAAATTCCTTCTCCTTCCGCCTCGACCCGCGGGAGGCGGCGATGGAGCACGGTTCGGTCACGGATTCGACCTCGTCGACCTTCTCCATTATGGAGGAGGATCACACCCTCGCCAACTCCGTCAGATTTGTCCTCAACCAGGAGTGAGTGACGCTTCTTCATCTTCTTCCGTTCCCGTTTTCTGAAATACTCCAGCTCTACTTGTGGGGTGTTCCTAGTCCTACGGTGGAGGCGTGCTTAGAGAAGAGAAATCGTGTTCTTGTAGTAGACCGCTGGCTGTTTTTCTAGTTTCTTGCGATGTGGGATACAGTAAAAACCAAAGATTGACATGGATTTTTTGATGAATATTATCAAATTTAGTGCGAAAATGCTTGGCTAGAGGCATAGAGCAACTGTACATCCTGTTCAACGCAAACTGCGAATAATAATATGCCATCTGTTGACCAAGGTTTTGATGTTTTCTGCATGTAATGAGAGCAAGGGGCGAGAGGGCTAAGTATGCATGTTTTCTAGGACCTTCGTCCCTGCGCCAATGATTCTTTACCATGAACTGTATTTGTCAGCTGATCCTGTTCCTCGCCAGTTTGCAGCTATATGAATCCTGCTGTAATGAGCCTTCAACAGAAATAACTCGTCTTGTTAGCTTTTCTTTTCCTGGGAAGCTATTGATGAGTATATTACTTTTATTTGATTACCTAGGCATGGTGATAATCTCCAGTTTCTCCCACTTCGTTTTCTCATCACCAAAAACTGAGAGAGGAAAAGCTTTAGGCCATATGATGAAACAACCATTTTGATCTGTTGATATAATTGTCAAATGATGTTAATCTAGGGTCATGTATTTGGAGTATAAACTTTGTTATGATCAACATAGTATCACATAGTAAGTTACACGGCCCAATATTAGACTATCAAACATCTTGGCGTTTGTTGATAAACTCAGGTACATGTTCTGCTTGGCATTTTCTTTTCCCCTCGCAGATGGCCGTCTGATGTTAATGGGACCACTAGTTCTAGTACAATTCTGAATAAATAGAAAATATCTATGACTCCCAAGTGGAACTCTTGATATGTGTAATCAGAAGTCATATTGTTTTGCTTTACTGTTTCTGTTTGGTAGAATTCGCAAAGGTGTCGACGGTCTTCAGTTATACTTCTACCAGAAGCTAAAACCTCACAAATACCATTCAATTTCCAGAAACAAATGTGAATATATGAATTCAAGATTCTCATTTCTATCTTTCTGATTCCATTTTCTATCCACAGCCCAAGGGTGGCATTTTGTGGATATAGCATCCCTCATCCTGCTGACAAGAAGGTCAACATAAGAGTTCAGACTACAGGTACTGTATTGTGTCATATTATCCTGATATTTCATTTGAAATTCCCAGCAGACTTAACTGTTGCTTTTATACATTCTTTATTTTTAATGCTGGTTGAATGAAATGGAAAGAATCACATTCATTGTGCTACTTCATGCGGTTGTATCTCGAGTAGGTACTTGGTTTCTAATACATAGGCCCTGTAATCTGTTTGGTAGAGCTCAGGATCCTTATTTTTCAGCTCCCTGCTCCTGATTCTCCAATACTCTTCTTTGAGAATCTAGATCCAGCCCAATAAAATTTCTGGCTGTACATTAGCTCCATAAATACAAGAAAATAATTTTGTGGTCACATAGACCATGATACCCTTGTTTTCTGTCTGCACACTGTACGGGAAATTCGGCAGCAAGAAGACATACATATTCTAGCAGTTAACCAATTATTAACTAGATGATATGGTCATTTCTTTTGGTTGTGTTTAGGCTTGACATTAGGACAAGCATCTAGAAATAACAAGTTGATTTAGCTGAACAAAGATTGACTTCAAAAGGGGTGATGTAGCAGGGAGCGCTACCCCCCTACTCGTGTATCATCACTGCAGATGTGGTAGTGCTTATGTTGCCAGGATTATGAGACAATAGCGCTACACCTTAAACATATAGCACGATGCTTTATTGGGTGCGCTCTTTTCCTGCGGCTGAAGCTATTCAACGCAACATTCTTCATTATGTTCATGCTCAACAGAAATCCACTTCGCCTCAGAACCTACCTCTCATAAAATATATTTCAAAATGTCTAAAAATTTCGAAAAAGATATCCAGGTGTACATCTAGACATTCTATGTTCGCATACAAAGTTTTGTGATAAAAACTCATTTTGTATGGCATGTGCGGAAAAGAAAATTTTCGATGCTACAAAATAGATTTTCAACATAGATTTTTTTTGTCTCTCTTACACTTGCCACAAAAATGACTTATTTCCCTGTCAAACTGTGTGTGCGAACATATAATGTCCTGATGTACACGTGTGATTTTTTTGAATTTTTTAGCATTTTGAAGTATATTTAAAGTGCAATTTTCATAATAGGTGCATCTAGACCTATGAGCCAACATACTGTGTCCCCTACTCAATCCCTGTGGCATCACCTTGACAGTTTCGCTGCGGGTTCCTGATATTAGAACACTCCATTCTCATTTCCATTCAGGACACATAAGCCACTAATACATAGATAGTCGAAGCAACAGATGCGGAAAATTATTAAAGCTGAAATACCTTAACTTAGACTTGGTCAGGCGCTCCTCATACACGTCCAACACCTTCAGTTTCACAAGGCTCATTAACTAAGTTTAGACAAGCCAGATAGCTAGGTGGGCGTTCCACCATTTGTTGGTGACTCCTGTGTATGGCTGGCCGGTACTTGCGGCATGCAGATCTAGTAGCTTGGTCTGTCACCAGACACTGGTGCAGGCTTTGCCTGTACTTATATACCCATGGAACAACTGGTTAGCGCCAAGAGGCACATATATCTTGCATTCACTCTCCGCCACCATTCCCTTCCACGTCTCGTGCCTCTCGGTGTCATCTTTCTTGCTGCCCGTGCCAAGAAGAATCGCGTGGGGTGGAACTTGAGAGGTGTCACAACGGCGAGTCCACGAAGAAAGTCGATGCCATCTCCAAGGGCAACAACCTGAAGAAGATCATGGATGATGGCAATTGATCGAGCGGCTTATTGTTTGGTGGCATGGTTGACGAGCGCGGACAGGATAGCCATGGTTTTCTTGAGATTGTTGCCCTTGGAGATATCATCGACTTTTTGGACTCTCCTTGGCGGCACCTCTCGCAGTTCCACTCAACGTGCTTCTTCTTGGCCACGATGGTGAAGCTGCATGTTGTGTTTTTCGTGTTTTTCAGGTCCAACCTCATGCATCATTAGGCGTATTCTTGATATGGCTCGGCCCTGCAAATGGTGCGCACAACCTACACACGCTCCTCCCTCGCCTCTCGCGAAAGTTAGTACTCCTCTGTATCGAAAAGGATGTCGCAGATTTGTCTAAATTTGGACGTATCTATATACTAAATAGTGTCTGGATACATCCAAATTTAGACAAATCTGCGACATCTTTATCAGGACGGACCTCTGTAATTAGACTGAGCTTACACACGCATTAGAAAGTACTCCCTCCGACCCATAATAAGATGTTATTACAACCAATATACCCATATATTATATTATGGTACGGAGGGAGTAGCAGGTAACGAGTTTAACTGATCCAAGCAAATACATGAATCTCACGAACACATAAGCATACTGGAGCCCATGAATCGACAATAAATCAGCACATAAACAACCATTGGCCTGATGAATACGTGAACACATAAGCATACTGGACCCCATGAATCGACAATAATTCAGCACATAAACAACCATTGGCCTGATGAATAAGTGAATGCAAACGCAGACACACAGAGATCTTAGGAATCGGCAGAACAAATAAACACACGTGGATTTCATGGACAAACACGGATGGCCTGATTCATTCAGGTCCACAAAAATAAGCTGCAGGTTGCTCCACTCATGTGAGCCGAATTCACAAAAAACACGCAGCCAAGAGAGTTTGGCTTGGCTCTGGCTGCTATAGCTGAGGATCAGGAGATGAACCAAACAGGCCCTAGTAAATCTATTTTCATATAGGATGTTGCAATATGTTTGGGCTAGCTTGTTAGATCTTCATCTTTACACTTTACTCCACGAACCGTATAATTAAAATCTATCTTCATATAGTAGGATGTTGCAATGTGTTTGGGGTAGCTTGTTAGGTCTTCGTCTTTACTCCATGAACCGTATAGTTAAACCGATGTCTCTGTAGAGTAAATTCAACTCGAGTACCAAAACTATTGCTACCATCTCATTGCCACTAACTACTTCCCAGATTCCTTATTCTTCTAATCCCTTAAAGAAAGTGCTCACACTTCTGATGTGTGTTTGTTATTTTTTCAGGAGATCCAGCAAAGGATGTAATGAAAGATGCTTTACAGGACTTGATGGTGATGGGGCAGCATGTTAGAGGGACTTTTGACAGAGCAGTGGCTGATTTTAAATCAAACATGCCAGCAGAACAAATGGATGTTGATTCGAACCAGCAATGAAGTTTTGCGGCACCCCCTATTCATCAGGATCAAGACGATGTGTAACCAGCTTATCATCAGAAGGCGGATCAACTGTGATTTCTGCCATTTAAGGTGTCTATCTACGAGGGATGTGTGGACATTGGTTTTAAAGCTGTAATTTGTCCATGTACTGTTACTGATTTTGTTAGCTGAACACTGAAATGTTGCAGTTTGTTATGAATTTATAATGAGCTGGATTTTGGCTGGGATTGAGAGAATGGTCGCACTAAAATGCTGTATTGTTGGATTCCAGAACCGACAGATGGTACAATTTGGGGTTCCAGTCCTCAGGAAATTTTGAAATGATGTGTAAAATCCATACTCCCTCTGATCCATAATAAGTGTAAATCAGCGACACTTATTATGGATTGGAGGGAGTAGAAAATATCATCATCACTTTAGTATATTGTAATGTGCTGATTTGCCTAGGACAAAAGCATATTTTCTGTTGGCAAATTTGTTTGCATTCGTTCCAAATATCTATTTATCTGTTTCTAATTACTAGTACGAAAACATTAATTCTATACAAAATGTCAGACAAAATTCGTTTTATCATGAGGAATGATAAATCAAATGCGAAGAGAAGTTATCTGGACGAAACTGTACCTTGTGTTTCTTCCAACTCACAGTGAATTTTAAGTTGAACTTAGTACTGTACTATAACACTCACACGCACGGTGCACAATTGTTCGGTATCTTCATGCCAATCTTTCGCCCAGTAGAATTTGATTGCATGAGTTGATCACGATGGGTGATTAACTCGTACGTTTTGCCAACGTGGCTTTCCATTATACAAGACAAGAAAATGTGATAACAATCTTTTTAACAAGCGTATCAAATGAAACAGATGGCATAACGGAATTTCATAGTAAAGTTGCAGCATTTGAACATCAGTCTGCAAATAGCTTATTGAATTACCAACTATGCAACATACAATTCTGAAAGATGTCAGGATGTGGCACATTTTAAAGCATCTGTATCAGATACTGACTAGTGCTCCACATTCCGTTGACAAAGCGGACTAAATGCAAATAAAAGCTAAGATGCACGAAGAAGACGGCATAGAGAAACAAGACCACGGGAACAAATGAGAACCCTAGGATCCGAAATGGTACAACGATGCATGAAAAGCATCCGACTACAAAGAAAACCCTAAACACCTCCGACTGGTCGAGCATCAACAATCGCAGTGAGTTGAGGATGACCGCCAGGTGCATATTCCCAAAGAATGAAAGATCAGATCCACGGTTATAGCCTTTCCAGAGTTATTCACCAAGTGACAGGGACACGATTCCAAGTGTGCTCCTCCTTTCCTGATGCTTTTTTCTTTAAGGATTCTTGGTGCAGATTCACAGCCACCAGACAGGTGGTCTAGGGAGTGGTGGCAACTGATGCGGAACACGCAAGAACAAAAGGCTGAAACAACTAAGTACGAAGAGGGCCAGAGATGGTATCGCGCCCAGAGTTGGTGTCTTTGTGTTTCAAAGACATGTTCGCAAACTGCGAGTCAAGGTCTCTACTGTTACTACGACCAAGAGTACCAGGTTGCGGTGGCTGTTGCTGCTGCTGATACAACGACCTGAGACGGCCAATTTCCCGCTCAAACATTTCCTGTTGAACTGCAATGTTAAAGGGGAAATGGTCAGATGTTATTCAGTTTTCAGTAAAGAAATCCACTTCTCATTCCATTTGTGGGAATTTGATGATTTATAAACCGTCCCCAACGAGCGCTGGGCGTCTTTAAAAACTGATCGACATAGTTAAACTGAATCTTGCACAAAAGATGTTTGTGTAATATCACAAATTTCTCACTAAGGCATCAATCTCTCAACTTCTTTTAGGAAATGAAAGCTCCTTAGGCTACCAATGAGTCCTTTAGCTAGCAATTCATTATTTGAAATAAAGAAGTTGCGACAAGTTAATTATAAATGTTGACTATGTATTTGAAATGTTTTTTTTAACAGGATGTATTTGAAATGTGAATGGACCCATAGTGCTACACAAATCATATACATGAATATACAGAAGTTTAACTCAAAGTCTAATAGAAATATACTTGTGCATTTAGAATTTCAGCAACCATTGGTTCCATCAGTGTTGTCCATGACGCTGATATGTTCGAGAAATTGTCAAAGAAAGATAGGCTATTTGTAAACTCTCCAAGGCTTGCTAAGGTCCACGTACCAACCTATTAAGACCAAGCTGGAACCTAATTTGTTTCTAACTTGTAAAATTCAAGGTTCATTGGGTCTTAGAACAATAAACAAATATTAGCTGTTGTTTAAGTTCATTTAGAACAGTAAAGTTTGGTATCAAACTTTTCTAAGGCAACCTCGGCCTAAAGTTCAAGCAGACTTTTTTTACAGAAAGTACCAAGTGAAGACATCTCTTCTGAATTTGAGCACCATCTATATTTAACAGTAGTTCCATATTTCTCCCATCCAGAAGAAATTGTGTAGAAAATTCTATAAAATAAGAAAATAAAATTCAGGTCAGCATACTTACCACGTTTAATTACTTGCTCCTGAGCTATACTCTCCAACCTTTGCTTCAAGGCTTTATTTTCCAAGTCTAGCATTATATTTTGTTGATTAAGAAACTCCATTTCAGCAGACACTTCTATCCCTTCTGACTGCATTATCCAGAGATGAATATTTTCTATTTGTCAAATACAACACTGAATCGTGGAACAGAAACCAAAAACCATTTGTTGCCATGAGCTTACCTGTAATGATTGGACTTTACCCTCAAGCTCTGCAATATACTGGAGCTTCCGAACACGAGACCTCTGCGCATATTGCCTGCAAGTGATGTGATATAAAAAATAATCAGATGCATTAAAATTTGGAAATGTTCAACCATGCTATCGCAAACTTGCAGGTTGGTAATATTGAAATGCCCTACGGTGAAAAATACAAAATCTTGAAATCATAGCACCCTAATTCCGATCACTATAGATAAGCAATGTACAGAGCAGAGTCCCTTGAGGCTTTTTGCAAATGTCACATTCCAATTTAAGACTCACTCATAAAGTAGCAATTTTTAGGGGAAAAAAATCAAATGTTTTTTTTGCATTTATATTGTCACAGGACAATATATCCATTATGTCCGGTGTGACCTTGATCAAATGCACCATAACTAATGAAATAAGTAAATATTTTCTCTATTAGGTGCGACCATCAGCGGTGGATGGGGACTGGCAGGGATCAGGGCTTCCCCCATTTTCTCCTAAGTACATGCATATCATTTTGTTAATACTTAAAATCCATTTTTTTGGGTGTGAGGTTGGTTTTACCTTTATAATATAAAAATCTATACCGTAGGGTTTTTCCCTACGGTTCCATATGGTAAAAAAAAAACTTAAAATCCAAATGAATTGTCTAGTATTACATACTTAGGCCCCTCCTAGTAATAGTGTTATTTTTTAGGGGAAAAATAGAGGATTTCTCTAACTTATGCAATTAATACTGTTATAATGTATTGATTCATTTGGCAGACCTCTAACTCTACTTTCTGGAGCCACCACTGGCGACCATGATCAAATGTGCCATGCAGCTATACAGAAGAATTATTAAATGACTACACTGCTTGCTTTACCTCGATGAACTTCAGAATAGCAAAATCAGCAGAGCATGTTATGATTCTAAATTCTAATCTAACCTACAGAAAACAGCTGGCTCTGTTGTTATGTCGTCAGTAAATCGCACTCCTCGGGCTATCAACGTTAATGGTTCTCAATTTTAAAATCTAGCACGGATAGTAGTTCTTGGAAGTGATAGCATGGATGCAATCATGCAGCAGAAGTATACTCACTGTTTAGCACGCTTGGTGTCCGCTTCCGACTGTGCGTACTTTGGCAGCACACCCTCCTTCCTCTCTATCCCGAGTTCATCAAGAGCTCTTTTGTCCATGGCATGCTCATGATCCCTCAACCCACTTGGTGGCCCGTGATGCCCACCAACTTTCTCCCTCACCGGCATCGGCGGGCCTGGCCTGTAACCTGCCAAATTCGGCATGCCTTGCTCCCACGGCCGGCCCTGGGGCCTCACATATGAGGTTGGCTTGGCATAGTACTCCTGCACGCCGCCCCATGGCGCAGCCTGCCCTCCTCCGCCCATCTCCTCGAAACTATTGGCAAATGAGCCAGATGCAGCACTTCCATCAAACAGTGCAAATGAGTCGCTCGACGACCTGCGGTGCCCGGCACGGCGCACAGGTGTCTCGGGCTCGTCGAGGAGGTCGTCGAGCCACGACGGCTGCTCCTCAATGATGCTCTCAGACGAGGTGCGCTGGTGGTGCCCATGGCCGTGGCCATGCCCGAAGCGGTGGTGCGCGGCACCCTGTGGCCTGGAGATCGGGCCGTGGTCCGCGTACGGCGACGCCACCGTCGGGAAAGGGCTGCGAGGAGGCAGCAGCGCCTGTTTCTGGAGCTTCGGGTTCGCCATCATCATTTGCTCGACCAAACTGCACACAGCAAAAAGCAAATCTGTGAGATAACTCAAGATTTGAGCGAATTTAACACCAAACGAACACGAGCTTGCATCAATCAAGGCGGTCCAATTCACAGCTGTACCCACAGATCTCAGCGAATGCTATGCCAAAATAATTCGAGTCGTGTTCCTCTACGGCGAATTCGCGTCAAAGATTCGAATCTTTCTTCGACCGCAAGCATCCAATTGTACCAGGAAGCGGTCAAGATCCGAGCTAAGCATAAGGACCGAGCTGGAAGATGTAATTTGGCAGACGAAGCGCGGCAGAATCAAGCTAATACAGTACAAATCAAGGCGGATCAAGACCAAGGGCAAGGCCGCACCAAGAATCGTAGAAAGGAAGAACCAAACCCCCCACCACCAAGAGAGAAACTCACCAATTCGGCGGCGATTCCTCCGGCCACCCCACCACCAATTGCCGGTACCAAACCCTTGTACTAATCCTCAACTGTTTGGATGTATATCAGAGCTAATCTTCGGGGGATTAGAGCCTACGAAGAAGAGGAGAGATGAGGAGGACGGGAGAAGGAGGGGGAGGAGACGGGAGGAGAAATTGTATAGTGAGGGGAGAAAAATATCAATTAAATAGTGTCACGTTAGCGTTTTTATAATAATGCAACAGCGACAAAATTTTGTTTTGGGTGAAAAGCAGCCGTCAATTCAGGGATCAACGGCGAGAGATTCCGATGAGAATTATTGTCTTCGATGTGGGGAAACGAGTGGCCGATACTAGTGGGCAGAGAGGTAATTGCTCTGCGTACCCGGGTGTAGCCATGTCAAATGAACATTTGATCTTTCTAATAATATATGTTTTGTAATATGTACATTATATTATCATGATTAAATTTATAATCTAAGAATACGTGTAAGCCCTATGAACAGGGATAGAAAGAGCAGTGGTGTCTCGTAAAGTCAGAGTTTTCTTTTATTAGGAGCCGACGTTTTTGTCGACAACAGGACATTTTGTGGTGGCTTCGTCAATCTTAAGATTTGCTGGATTAATTTTTTAGACTAGTATCTCGAACGTGCTCATAGAGATAAGATATATGTGGGTGCGTTCACGGAGATGAGTATATGTACGTATTTGTGAGCATTACGTATGTACTATGTAGATCGCTGGATTTTTGTAGCTCGAGCTATACTTATTTTTCTGAAAATTAAAAATAATATTTTAAAGTTTTAAAAAAATCTAAAAATAAATTTTGATGTAAACAATGTTGTGATCTATGTATGTGCAAATTTCAACTCAAAATACCCTATATTGTGGGCTGCACAAAAATAACAAAATCTGACAGATTTTCATGTTTTAAAATCTTGGACTGTTCACTACTATAGATGTCAGATTTTGTCATTTTTGCACATCCCACAATATAAGGTATTTCGAGTTGAAATTTTGCATGTATGTGGATCACAACATTGTCTATATCAAGATTTATTTTCAGATTTTTTAAAAAACTTAAACTGGTGATTTTGAATATAAATACCAAACTTTTCCGTATATTGATGGTTATACATAATTAGGAATAGTATTAATGGATTCGCGTTATAGTGTCGTATAGGCATATCCTAAAGCACACAAAAGATGAGGTTATTGCCAGTGTAGTTCAGTTCGATTTTTTATATTATTATAGGTACTATGGTTTCAAGACATGTACCTGCAAATGTGGATGATTTGCTATATAGAGTTAGAGACTATCGGCGACTTCTAAATTATTGCTATGGTTAAAGTTGAACACATACGGTTGTGAGTAATTTAAATTCTTAAATTCTCAAGAGATATTTAGATTCTCTTCCGTTGCAAAGAAGAAATAATCTTTGGCAAAATAAAGGAGAGAAATGAAATAAATAATATCCATGAGCTAGCAATGGAGCTGGTCTGTTGGTGCATGTGGCAAAAACAGCTTGGATGGCGTTGTTTAAGTGCAGCCCATATTGGGTAGTGGGGGCAAACGGAAAACAGAAAACAACTCATGCCACCAACAGGACAGCTCAGGTTCCAGCTGCGACCACGCCACGATCTGGTGGTGTCCTGCTGTCTTTATGCCCCTACCTATGTCCTCCTCTCTATTCTTGCCCTCGTGGCCTGCTTGTCTATGCTTTTTTTTCTTTTATGATCAGCCCGTTGGCCTATTTGGACAGTGAATAAAAAAAGAAAAGCTCTCTTGCTAGACTAGAAAAATGTTTGCCTATTCAGAAATCAATATTTATTTCTAAACTAGTCTGATTTCCCTCTCCTCTAATTTTGTTCACCAATCCCCAATCTAATTTTGTGTTCGGCAGCATCATCACCTCTCGCTTCCTGGTTGCGGTTAACCGCAACCGCTGAATTAAGGTTCAAGGTTGGGCCAGCTATCATAGAGGCAAGCTAGTGAATGCCCTCAGGAGATGACAGACAGGTTATGAGTATTGTGTGTCAAAATGGTACATCGATGTTGTAGAACATGTCGAGAGAAGACATGGACGATGAAAGCGGGCGCAGTAGACGAAGGAAGAAGCAATTGATATGATGACACTATAAATTAGAAACACTAGTTAGATCGATGCCACTGTTTTGCCACGGCCTCCGCAGATTCTTTTTTCCTTGATGCACATGTAAACATAATACATAAAGAAATTCACATGTATAGAAAAGGATAGTTGCATTATATTCCAAGAGCAATAAGATTTACTTTGCTTCAAATAAAATTCCATAAAAATATTTAACTCGGCAGCATATGCATAAAAGCAACACTCCAACATCAAGATGTTCATGCACCGGTAGGAAGAATCACGAAGATAAGAAGATACATCGATTAGTAGACATTCCATTTTGAAAAGATACCCCCTGCGCCGCTCGAGGCTTCCACTCAAGCAGCCCGTGTGGAAACTAAACCATTCCCGGCTCGGAGCCGTGTCGACTTGAAATTGTTTATACTCTTTTGTACAATCAAGGAATTTTGAGTCTGAATCACAAAGTATAGGAGCGGAAAACAGTGTTGAGAACTGAATAAAATATCAGGCAAAAATAAAATGCACAAGCATGTAGTACTCAGGCCATCATCAAAATACTAAGAGTAGCATAAAAAGCAAATGAGGTAGTATACTGCATTAGACTGATAGTACTTCGTCAATTTAATGTCAGACCATCACGCAGCTAGATGACAATCTTTCCAAAACTGGTGGATGCCAACAGTTGGAAATGACTTCATCAAGCCAGAGATGCTACTGCAATTGGTGCTGTCTAGGATGTTAGTTCAACCATAGTGTCTCTGTGTGCCTGGACGTAATCGCCCTATCCTACAAAATTACTTACTAAACCGTGAGATTGACGTTGTGAGGAAAATATTTCAGAAACATTAGCAACTGTTCGTGGCCCCAGTACTTCCCTGCTTTTTTGGGTGACCCTATCTGTGGGCAAGTGAACCAGCCGTCCAAGCAAATCATGGTTGCTTCGATGCTGCTACTTGACAACGCTTTTCATTAGTCTATGTGATTGTTCATAGCTCTGCTACCTGACCCATCGGCTGCTAAATTAGACTTAACCCATCGCCTGAATTTTCAGAATTGGCGCATACTGTAATTTCCTGAAGAACTGCACAAGATTTCGATGGTGTCGAGGAACAGAACAGCAGCCCACACGAGGGTAGAAAGCTCATCGTGCTATCGAGTAACGGCTAAGTCGACCGGCTCCCGATGATTGGATACATCGAACGCTTGGGACGGCAAGCCAGCTCTTGCCAGGCAAAGCTTAATCGCCTGGATGGAACCCATACTCCAGTAGTACAGCAAGCAGCATGAAGGGTCTCTATCCAAACGGTTGCTCTGGAGCTCTCGAATTTGGCGTCAAGTCCCAGTCCCAGTGAGACCGCGAAGCAACTTTCATTACACGTCAGCCGGCTTGTATTTTCCTTGGTCTTGGATGACCAGTCTACGAGCTTCACACGTCTGGACTGAAACTGTCTGTGTAGAGCTCCGGTGGCTGTGCTCACTCGATGGACAACACGCCTATCCGGCTGGTCCTAGGATAGTCATTTTTTTTTAAATATATAATATATTAAACTAGCAAGCCGCCTCATTAAAAACCTTCCAGTCCCCTTAAGCACCTTGGTAAGGAAAAGAGTATGTCTGAAAGTTGTTGCCACCACATGAGAATTCAGTTACATCGTTTATCAAATTGCTAACAATAAACCTAGGTGCCTCAGCCTCCCAACTACTAGAACTATTACTGATGAAACTATCCCTAGATATCTCATGAGCCACTTGATTAGCATCTATCGGACAGTACTCGAAAGATACGGATCCTAATTGTGATCGCATGTCAGTGCAATCCGCAAATACTGTTGCTTCATTCCACCATGTTTCTTCTCCCATGCATGCTTGGATCACCTCCATAGAGTTCGACTCCGCCACGACATTGTTGCAGCCCATCTTGATCGCTAGTGATAGACCCTCTCTCATAGCAATTGCTTCCGCCATCAGTGGTGAGGTTACATATTGCAGAAAGGAGCTTGATGCCGCCACAAATCCACCTTGATGATCACGAATTATAGCCCCAGTCGAACCTGCATAAGAATCAACATGAAATGATGCGTCAACGTTCAGCTTCACCTCTCGAGGTCCTGGCTTAGTCCACTTCTTATCAGTTATCAAATTTTGGCCTCGGGCGGATATCTTTGCCGCATTAGCAACTATGGAGAGGATGGATATCATGCATCGATATGGTGTAGGGACATGTTCTTCTCGGGTTCTTCTTCTTCGAATCCACCATAGATACCAACTTGTAACACAAACAAGTTCTTTAAGCCCCACATTTTCCAAACCTTGGATAGTATTATCTTGCACCATCAGCAAATGCTCCAGGACTGCAGAACCTAACCGATCCGCCCCTTCGTTATGTTGAATGTAAATATAGTCCATATCCTCTTTTTATCGGTTCGAACTTTTGGAAAGCATGGCTAGTCCATCAATATTATACGCTGGCTTTCTTAGTGCCTACTTGCATGGATGTTGTTTGCCAACCGGTATTTAGCTCAGACATGAACTAAAAAATATCGGGAGCACGCAGAGTTTATACTCAATCCAAAGATGCCTTAGTTGAATTTTTTTTCGAACCATGCATGAGAACTATGTGTATATATACTAGGAAGAAGAAAGAATCTTTTGTATTAGTTGGAAATTATTATTCTTGAGCAATATCGAGTTGGCTTGTGCCGGCCCAAAAACAGAGCTAATTTGGGTATTTTTTTCAGTGACAACTATACAAAAGTGATGGAGTAGGAGGTGCATACTCTATCTAGTATTGAGGTCGAGGCTCTGGCTAAAAAATACTTGGGATTTCCAACAACTCTAGGCCGGTCTAGAATCAATCAGTTTGTGTTGGAGATATGCCCGAGAGGCAATAATAAATTAATTATTGTTATATCTTAGTGTTCATGATAAATGTTTGCATCCCATGCTATAATTGTATTAACCGAAACATTGATATATGTGTGTTATGTAAACAACAAGGAGTCCCTAGAAAGTCTCTTGTATAACTAGCTTGTTGATTAATAGATGTTCATGGTTTCGTGATCATGAACATTGGATGTTGTTAATAACAAGGTTATGTCATTGGGTGAATGATATAATGGACATACACCCATATAAGCGTAGCATGAGATCAAGTCATTAAGTTCATCTTGCTATAAGCTTTCGATACATAGTTACCTAGTCCTTCGATCATGAGATCATGTAAATCACTTACACCGGAAGGATGCTTTGATTACATCAAACGCCATTGCGTAAATGGGTGGTTATAAAAATGGGATTGAGTATTCAGAAAGTGTGAGTTGAGGCATATGTATCAAGAGTGGGATTTGTCCATCCCAACGACGGATAGATATACTCTGGGCCCTCTCGGTGGAGTGTCGTCTAATTAGCTTGCAAGCATGTGACTAGGTCACAAGAGATGACATACCATGGTACGAGTAAAGATTACTTGTCGGAAAAACAAGGTTGAACTAGGTATGGAGTTACCGATGATCGAACCTCGGACATGTAAAGTATCGCATGACAAAGGGAACCGGTATCGTATGCAAATGGTTCAATCGACCACTAAGTTATCGCTGAATGTGTGGGAGCCATTGTGGATCTCCATGTCCCGCTATTGGTTATTGATCGGAGAGGAGTCTCGATCATGTCCGCATAGTTCACGAACCGTAGGGTGACGCGCTTAAGGTTCGATGTTGCATAAGTAGATTCGGAATATGAGATGGAGACCGAAGTTTGTTCGGAGTCTCGGATGAGATCCAGGACATCACGAGGAGGTCCGGAATTGTCCGGAGAATAAAGTTCATATAAGGGAAGTTGATTTCTAGGTTTCGGAAAAGTTTGTAGTGACGATGGATCGTGTGCCACTAAACAACTATGAGGGATGTTGTGTTAAGTGAGAGTTCATAAGTAATTAGATTAAAACTTGAACTAATTAACATGAACATAGTCTGAATAATATTTTGAATTAAATTGTAGAATTGGCATCCGTTATCTACCATGCGCTAGTCTTGTAATTGAGATAGAAACACTGTTAAGTCTGATAAGTAACTTTACAGACTGGTACCGTATTGTTAAAGAATCAAGAAATAATTAAGTCATATTGCAAACTTTTGGTAAACCTCACATTGCTGATTCAAAGAGCAATGGTTTCAATTAGTACCTAAAAACATCTTGTCTCCGTGAAACTTGAAGTTCAAATCCGTTTGAAAAGTAAGGAGCTGGAAATTTTGTTTTCAGAAATAAGCGAAGTATGAGATATATGTGATATCTATGACCTTATTGCAAGATGATAGAATATAATCTAGTGAGACTACATAAACTCATAAGTTTTATGGGAATGTACGAAGGTTGGAGACGCTAGGCGTCCCGATCCTCCAACTAGTTGGACATTAACGATATTCGCATATCCATGAAGTGGTCGTCCTTAGTATGCACCGTTGCTAAGACTCGTCATTTCGAAGCATCACGTGATGATCGAGTGTTCTAGATTCTACGTATGCATACAACGGGTGCAAGCCAGGTTTGCACATGCGAATACTGAGGTTAAACTTTACGAGCCTAGCATGTACAGACATGGTCTCAGAAAGTCGTCATGATTTGATGGATAATATTATGAGTGAAATTGTTCATCACATTAAAAAGTTACTAATAGTGAAATCTGGAACACTTGTCATGTGATGATCAACTTCAAAGTAAGAATCTCAAAGTTATTGGTATTTGACCAACAAACCTAGAAGTTGTTGATGTTGAAGTGTTTTCTGAATAATAAGGAAAGCCAAAAGAGAAACTACAAAAGTTTTTGGCAGAAAGAAAGGAAAGACTATAAAGTCTAGCTCAGATGTATATAGTGATATACATGTTATGAATGTATTCCTTGTTTGGTCACATAATGAAGTTCTTAGGTATTTGTACCATACTGGTTGGTATGAGATGTCATACAACACAACGCAATAAAAGAATATTATGGCCTAAGTGACTGACAAGGAATGTGGTGATAATGCACGTCTGGAACAAAAATAAAGAGTTATTATGTTCGTCGTTGGCATTATACCTAGCCCTTCAGATTTATAATAAAGAACTTTATAATTGTTATTTTGTTCTGGTCAAATGAAAACAATGAGTTGTTCAAATTATGACAGTATTCCATGTACGATGGATAAGTTATTATAAGTCTTTATGGTGAAACACACATGCATAACACTGACGCTAAAATGACATAAGGCAGATGTTGTGAATTCCACTTATTAGTGGAACCGCCATTTAGGCCATGTTAGAAAGAAACGCATGAAGGAACTCCATGCAAATGGATTTTTGGATTCATTCGATTTTTGAATCGTTTGGCGCTTGCAAATCTCTTCTAAAGAGAATGACTGAAATATCATTCATAGGCCAAGAGTTGAACGGGCAACTAACTTAGTGGAAACATACATGATGATGTATGTGATTCATTGGGCATAGTTGTGTGCGGGAGATTCTTCTACTTCATGAAAACTTCCAATAATAAATTGAGTGTATATATAAGGATATATTTATTCGATGAGGAATAATTTTGAAACATTTGAATAGCTTCAAATAAATTTCAGCATGAAGTGGAAATCATCATAATAGAAAAGTCAAATATCTACGATTGGATGATTTTGGAAATATTTTTACGAGTTTTAGTGAACATCTAAGAGAGTGAAGAAATTGTTCTACAACTCACGTCTCTTGGAGTATCATAGTGATGATGGAGTATCCGAGAGACGTATCCAAACCAAAATCGGATGAATATCTTTGTTGGTTATCCCAGAGAATTGATTAGGAATTCTTTCCACTATGGAGTCAAAGACAAAAGTGTTTGTCGATGTTTCTTACTTATTTCCAATAAATTGTTTCTAGTGAAGTATTTGAGTGGGAGGACAATGGAACTTGATAAGGTTTATGAACCTGAACATGATGATCAGAGTAGCGCAACATCGGAAATGGTTCCGGAAGAGGCCACGACGATCATAGCTCCCATGTCTACAAAGAGTTATAGTCATGGAGATCAAAGTACCCATTGAACCTTGTAGGTATGGTTTACTTTGTGATCAAATAAATGATTTATGGACAAAGGATTGATTTTAAACAATAATGAACCAACTACATACAAAGAAGTTATGATGGGCCCTGACTCCATTAAAATGGCTGAGTGTCATGAATACTTTTTTGAAAGTGAAAATACCTATAAAATTGATGGACTTGGATGCAATATCCTTGAAAAAGCTCGACTTGCCGAAAAGTTGTTTACGACAAAGTTCAAAGAGTTGACTACGATAAGATTAGATCTTCTGTAGCGATGTTTATAGTCTATGTGGATTATTCTAGTAATCACTACATATTTCTTTTACGATATATGTTAATAGGATGGCAAAAATACATTCCTTACCAGAAGTGTGTATTTGTATACTAGATACAACCAAGAGTTTTGCTGGTCCGTGGAATACTAGATAGGTATACAAACTTCAATTGGATGAGTATCGCGAAGTTGGAATCTTCACCGGATGAAATAGTCAAAGAATTTTTTATTTCATCAGAAACAATGAAGATGCTTGCATTTGCAAGAAATTAAGTGGGAGCGTTGAGACATAGTTATAATATCATGTGTGGATGACATATCATCGACATGTAATTATGCACTTGATGTGAATAAAAGGTTTCATTGAGAATTAATTTCAATAAAAGGATATGGACTAAAACATATTTAGCGTAAAAATCTATGAAGATAGATTGAATCGCATAGTAAGTTTAAGTCAAAGTTAAGAAGGTGTTCTTTTCCATGCGAAGGTTTAACAAGACTTGAGTGTATTTGGCACTCAATGAGTAAAAACACATGAGTGATTTTAGATCACGAATAATATGTACAAAATCAGATGTCATGTGCTTTAAAGTGTTATGAGCATATACCAGAATGATTCATGTGATGATTATTGGACGACAGTAAGAATATCCTTGAGTACTTTAGAAGAGCCAAGGATATATATAGTTTTATATGGGGTAATGACAAACAAACGATGTAAGTTGTTGCACCGATATTAGTTTGGTCACATATAAAAATAAATTTCAATCTCAATTAGGCTAAGTGTTGATTAAAAGGTAGCACAATGAGCCATAAGAAGTCTATGCTAGATTTAGATGAGTTCTAAATATTGTGACGGATTCTACAAACAAAGGCAGAGTATGTCATTTTTTTGACAATGACTGAGGATGTTTAAGTCGATGAGTTCTTTGAGAACTTGGTGTAGTTCCGATAGTGTCAGAACTTTGAAGCTATATTGTGTGTGACAATATTAGTGACTTATTTCAGACCGTGAAATTAAGGTTCCACCAGAGGACTAAGCATATACGATTAATGCCGACTCATTTGGAAAATGAGTGATGCGTGCAGATGCAAATGAATTGCAAAATATATACGTTTCTGAGCGTGTCAGATTCGTTGACTGAAACCTCTCCCGTGAGCAAAACATGATAAGCACCAGAAGGCCAAGGTGTTATATCTTTACAAATGTAAAATAGATTATTGACTATAGTGCAAGTGGGAGACTGTTGGAGATATACCCGAGAGGCAATAATAAATTATTTATTGTTATATCTTAGTGTTCATGATAAATGTTTGCATCCCATGCTATAATTGTATTAACCGAAACATTGATACATGTGTGTTATGTAAACAACAAGGAGTCCCTAGTAAGCCTCTTGTATAACTAGCTAGCTTGTTGATTAATAGATGATCATGGTTTCATGATCATGAACATTGGATGTTGTTAATAACAAGGTTATGTCATTGGGTGAGTGATATAATGGACATACACCCATATAAGCGTAGCATGAGATCAAGTCATTAAGTTCATCTTGCTAGAAGCTTTCGATACATAGTTACCTAGTCCTTCGACCATGAGATCATCTAAATCACTTACACCGGAAGGATGCTTTGGTTACATCAAACACCATTGCGTAAATGGGTGGTTATAAAGATGGGATTGAGTATTCAGAAAGTGTGAGTTGAGGCATATGGATCAAGAGTGGGATTTGTCCATCCCGATGACGGATAGATATACTCCGGGCCCTCTCGATGTAGTGTCGTATAATTAGTTTGCAAGCATGTGACTAGGTCACAAGATATGACATACCACGGTACGAGTAAGAGTACTTATCGGAAACGAGGATGAACTAGGTATGGAGATACCGATGAACGAACCTCGAACAAGTAAAGTATCGCGTGACAAAGGGAATCGGTATCGTATGTAAATGGTTCAATCGATCACTAAGTTATCGCTGAATGTGTGGGAGCCATTATGGATCTCTAGGTCCCGTTATTGGTTATTGATCGGAGAGGATTCTCGATCATGTCCGCATAGTTCACGAACCGTAGGGTGACGCGCTTAAGGTTCGATGTCGCATAAGTAGATTCGGAATATGAGATGGAGCCCGAAGTTTGTTCGGAGTCTCGGATGGGATCCATGACATCACGAGGAGGTCCAGAATGGTCCGGAGAATAATATTCATATAAGGGAAGTTGATTTCTAGGTTTCGGAAAAGTTCGGAATTTTTCCGGTGAAAGACCGGGAAGGCTCTGGAAGGTTCCGGGGGTCCTACCTGTGGGCCCACGACGCTAGGAGGGCTAGCATGGGCCAAGGGGATGCACCCTAGCCTAATGGTCCAGGGGCACATGCCCCTCAAGGCCCAGCCGGCCAACCCCTTTAGGGTTTCCCCAAACCCTAGGGGGAATCAACTTGGGGGGGGGGGGGGGGGGGGAAGAAATCCCCTTCCCCCACTTACTTGGCCGCCGGCCCTAGCCCTAGATGGGCTTGGGGGGGGGAACCCCAACCGACCTCCCCCCTATATAAAAGGGGAGGGGGCAGGGGCGCAGCCACCCCTTCATACCAAGCTCTGGCCGCCCCCTCTCTCCTCCATAGTGCTGCTCCGGCTTAGGCGAAGCCCTGCAGCTTTTCTCCTCCACCACCACCACCACGCCGTCGTGCTGCTAGGATTCCGAGGAGATCTACCACACCTCCGCTGCCCGCTGGAACAGGGAGAGGACGACTTCATCGACACTGTACGCACGACCGAGTACGGAAGTACTGCCGGATTGCAGCACCGGATGATCGACTACATCAACAACGATATCTAATCTCGTAGGCTTTGGAATCTTCAAGGGTTAGTCTCACATACATCTCGTTGCTTCAATCTTGTAGATTAGATCTTGCTTCTTCCTAGATTGGATCTTGATTTTTTTTCATGTTCACGATAGAAATTTTTTGTTTTCCATGCAACGAACCCATCAGTTTGAGTATATTGTTGCAAGGTTAAAGAAGATTGTTAATGGGTATACAACAACGAAAATGAGTGGTGCAGCTCGGGAAGTATCAGTGAAAGTTGTGTGTCAAGCCATACTAACATACTCTATGAGCTGGTTCTGCCTCTCAAAGAAGATGTGCAAGAAAATCACAAATATTGTTGCAAGGTTTTGGTGGTGAGGGCGCCAATTGAAACAGAAGATTCCTTCGAGAAAATGGTGTGATATGGATATTCCTAAATCCATTAGTGGCATGGGTTTTCAAAATTTCTATATCTTCAACTAAGCTATCCTTGCTATACATGGTTGGATGCTATTGACTTATGTGCATGGGTATTGAAGAGCAAGAGGATTACAATGATTTAGAAGACATCTGGTTGATATGTGTGGGTATCTGATGGAGCTAAACAACACCAACAAAAACTCTTGAAATATTGGGACTCCAAGTGCAGAGTGTGTAGTTTAGCAAGCAAATTTCCTCACAAGGGTGACTCGAGGTTTAATATTGAACTCTCGGGGCACTGAGCAAAGAGTTGTCTCTCCCTCTCTTCTTCTAGCAATCCTGCAAAATAAAATAAAGCCTTGTGTTCATGAACATTGGATGTTGTTAATAACAATTCATCAATGAGAAGTGAAGATGCAAAATAATAACATGTGAAAGATACACATTCATATGGGCATCACGTACTAACATAGAGATGATGCAACACATCTCTCTTATACTATAGAAGAAAGGGAAAACTCCATGCAATCTTGTATTAAGAATTAACAGAGCATATGCATAGGTACTTTGACATGATGTTTGAATATAAAAAATGCTACGTTGAACAAATAAGATCATCACTTTTGTCACGTGACGAACATAGCACATGCATTCACTTTATCTCTAGTGAGGTAGCAAAAGAAAAGGCAAAACCATAATAGATCATGAATTTATTATCACTATTCAATCACTAAAACCATGCTACTCCATCTAATACACACATCACCCTACACACGCTCTTGCGTATAAGTTGAATCAGAACAAATACTTAAGAACGGGGTACATAATATGCATCTATCAATACATCTTACACATAATATGATCAAATTTCATAGCACAATATCATAGAATAAGGAACCACCACATAGGTATTATAAATATGACCATAATCATGGGGCAGCTCATATGGCACTAAGAACTACGAAAAACACGAGAGAAATAGATAAAACTATTGCCACAAACCCGTAGTCTAGAGGTGAACTACCCCCTTGATCCTGGTGATGATGATGAAGACGTTGGAGAAGGTGGAGATCCCTATGGCGGTGATTCCGGCGGAGTTTCCCCCTTCAATCTTCGTTGTTGCATCCTCTATTTTCGTATTTCTGTCTTCTGCGGCGCTCTCCTCCCGAGAACTCTTCGGGGCCATATATATAATGATTTTTAGGTCAAAATACGTCGGCGGGCGAAAGAATCAAGTGAATTGAAGGATCGACGGCCGAAAGAGGTTGGGTGGCGCGCCCTACATGTTTGGGCGCGCCACCTGGTCTCTTTTGTGCCTCAGGCCCATCCAGGTGTGTTTCCATGTTCCAGGGTGCTTCTCCCGATGAAAAAAATGACGCTCCAAAAATCCCAGATCAATTTGAGAAAATCATGTTCTGCAGAGTAATAAACCAAATATATGTTGGTAAATACACGCAAATTGGTAATCCCCAATGTAAAACATGGTATTATCATCATATATGTTGCAAATAAGTGGGAATTCAATATGATAAAAGACAAAGTTCATGTATGAATTTTCCATGCATCAGTATCATACTTGTTTCAATATTTTGCTAATCCCTTCCTGTTGCCACAAATTCAGCTTCTTCTACTCACCTACCAGATCAAGGCTTTGCTCCAATTCTACCAGTCTCTCCAATTATGCAGTCCTCTCCAAAATTGGGCTTTTATTCGCTTTGGCACTTCCCCTTGTAGTGCACTTCACTAGGTTCTTAACCCATTCGAATTCTTAACCTGACTTCCTATCAACAAGAGATAAGAACAACTCACATCGTATATGGTGGGCTATATTACATGGACGCGAGGCTCTAAAGACCCCAATCATACGAGTTGGAGATGGATCATCCATATGAGCCTTCGAAGACCCTGGATTTCAACATGGACGCTCGATCATTATGTAAGCCTCCTGGAGCTGAAATCACAGTCTTAGACGAGTTGAATGATACATAGGTCATGTGTTGGAGGGAAGATAAATTGGAGTGGAATTTTATTGAGATACATAGAAGAGAAATTCGCCAAATACCCTAGGTAGGTCGACGGACAATGATTGCGGTTGGACACAACACACAAGAATCGAATAATGAGTTCTCTATCTGTTCATCCTACTATCTAATGGCGTCATCACCACTGGTTAACCATGTGTTAGGTTCCGAAGAAGAAGCAAAAAACCATGCTGGAAGAAACTGCGGAGGTTGCTGAGTCCTCCAAGGTGCAATAGAGAGTAATTCAAAAGTTTATTCCAACTAGAAAACCCTTCAAGTAGAGGCATGGACAAAATTTCCTATCGTGAAGCTTGCCTTGTTCAGGCACACTTATTTTGGGAGGAGATGAAGGGAGCATCCGTGATCAAGATCCCAATCTTCTACTTGAATTCAAGGGCTATGGACATGATCGACAACAACTTAATAAGGGAAGAAGAAGCATATATGCTTTTATGTGGTTGTTGGCTGGTCTAGAATGAGAGGAATAGTTTAAACATCGAGAATGAGGCCGGTCAGTGCTTGAATTGGTAGATCTCGCTGAGTGATAAAGGAAAGGGTGGACGAAACTAGTGAGACGGAAGGGTAGTTGGAAACCGCATGAGCAAAGGATCGAGTAAGATCCACACCGATGTGCGCTTCATGTAGGAGTCCCCATGTCAGGAAGCACGGGTTTGGTCGTGAGAGATCATCATAGTAATCTAATTAGGGCGCAACGATATGATATCAACATACTTTTAATGTCTATATTATAGAAGCCCCGACTATAAGAGACGGTGCAACACTACCCTTTGAGAAGCAGATTCCCTGCGTGGTGTTCGACCGCTCGAGCGTTCGGTTCGTCTGGCTCGGAGCGCTTGCGCTCGCACGAATACAATTCCCTTTCTTTCCTTAATTAGTACTTTATCTAGCTTTGTCCTTTTGTGCTCTGTTGATTAGCTAATTACTATTCGCTTGCAAGCTGCGAGGAGGAGACAGATGGACGCCATGTGCATATACTGATGGGATTCGTAGCATAGAAAACAAAAAAATTCCTACCGCAAGAACGAATAACAAGCCAAGATCCAATCTATAAGATGGTAGCAACGAGAAGATCATGAGACTAACCCTCGAAGATTTCCAAAGCCTACGAGATTAGATCTCGTTGTTGCTGTAGTCGATCACTTGCCGCTTTCAAAAGCGCGTAGAAGATTGATGTCTACGCACGCTTCTATTCATGTAGACAGTGTTGGGCCTACAAGGATAATTTCTGAAGTGACATGCTACTATCATAATCTTGATCAATACTAATGTAAAACATATGAGATGAATGAAGTGATTCTAAGCAATGGTAAAGATAATGACTAAACAACTGAATCATATAGCAAAGACTTTTCATGAATAGTACTTTCAAGACAAGCATCAATAAGTCTTGCATAAGAGTTAACTCATAAAGCAATAGATTCTTAATAGAAGGTTTTGAAGCAACACAGAGGAAGATATAAGTTTCAGCAGTTGCTTTCAACTTCAACATGTCTATCTCATGGATAATTGTCAACACAAAGTAATATGATGAATGCAAATAAGCAAGTATGTAAGAATCAATGCACACAGTTGACACAAGTGTTTGCTTCTAAGATGGAAAGAAGTAGGTAAACTGACTCAACATAAGGTAAAAGAAAGGCCCTTCGCAGAGGGAAGCAGGGATTACTCATGTGCTAGAGCTTTTTATTTTGAAAACATGGAAACAATTTTGTCAACGGTAGTAATAATTCATATGTGTTATGCATAAAACCTCCTATAAGTTGCAAGCCTCATGCATCGAATACCAATAGTGCTCGCACCTTGTCCTAGTTAGCTCGGATTTCCATGGATTATCATTGCATTACATATGTTTCAACCAAGTGTCACAAAGGGGTACCTCTATGTCACCTGTACAAAGGTCCAAGGAGATAGATCGCATTCGATTTCTCAATTTTGATAGATCTCAACTTAAGGACATCCATACCGGGACAACATAGATAACAGATAATGGACTCCTCTTTAATGCTTAAGCATTCAACAACAGATAATATTCTCATAGGATATTGAGGATTAATGTCCAAGCTGAAACTTCCACCATGATACATGGCTTTGGTTGCCGGCCCAATGTTCTTCTCTAACAATATGCATACTCAAACCATTTAATCATGACAAATCACCCTTACTTCAGACAAGACGAACATGCATAGCAACTCACATGATATTCAACAAAAGTGTAACAGTTGATGGCGTCCCCAGAAACATGGTTAAACAAGCAACTTATAAGAAATAAGATACATAAGCGACATATTCTTTACCACAATAGTTTTTAAGCTATTTTCCCATGAGCTATATATTGCAAAGACAAGGAATGAAATTTTAAAGGTAGCACGCAAGCAATTTACTTGGAATGGCAGAGAAATACCACATGATAGGTAGTTATGGTGGACACAAATGGCATAAGTTTTGGCTCAAGGATTTGGATGCACGAGAAGCATTCCCTCTTCGTACAAGGCTTTGGCTAGCAAGGTTGTTTGAAGAAAACACAAGTATGAACCGGTACAACAAAACTTACATAAGAACATATTGCAACTCTACACTATCTCCTTGTTGTTCAAACACTTTTACCAGAAAATATCTAGACTTTAGAGAGACCAATCATGCAAACCAAATTTCAACAAGCTCTACAGTAATTCTCCACTAATAGGTTTAAACTACATGATGCAAGAGCTTAAACATGATCTATTTGAGAGCTCAAAACAATTGCCAAGTATCAAATTATTCAAGACCATATACCAATTACCACATGAAGCATTTTCTGTTTCCAACCAAATAGCAATGAATGAAGCGGCTTTAAACCTTCGCCAAGAACATTAAAAGTAAAACGAAGAACACAAGTGTTCATATGAAAAAGCGGAGCGTGTCTCTCTCCCACACATGGATTGCTAGGATCCGAATTTATTCAAATACAAACAAAAATAAAAGCACACAGACGCTCCAAGTAAAGCACATAAGATGTGACGGAATAAAAATATTGTTTCACTAGAGGTGACCTGATAAGTTGTTGATGAAGAAGGGGATGCCTTGGGCATCCCCAAGCTTAGATGCTTGAGTCTTCTTGAAATATGCAGGGATGAACCACGGGGCATCCCCAAGCTTAGACTTTTCACTCTTCTTGATCACATTATATCATCCTCCTCTCTTGATCTTTGAAAACTTCCTCCACACCAAACTCAAAACAATCTCATTAGAGGGTTAGTGCATAATCAAAAATTCACATGTTCAGCAAGGACACAATCATTCCCAACACTTCTGGACATTACCCAAGGTTACTGAAATTTAATGGAGCAAAGAAATCCACTCAAACACAGTAAAAGAGGCAATGCGAAATAAAAGGCAGAATCTGTCAAAACAGAACAGTCCGTACAGACGATTTTTTTAGAGGCACTTAGCATGCTCAGATGAAGAAGCTCAAATTGAATGAAAGTTGCGTACATATCTGTGGATTACTCATGAATTTTCGCTGATTTTTCTGAGTTTCCTACAGAGAGATCTACTCAAATTCGTGACAGCTAGAAATACGTTTCTACGCGTAAATCCAAATCTAGTATCAACTTTACTATCAAAGACTTTACTTGGCACAACAATGCAATAAAGTAAATATAAGGAGAGGTTGCTACAGTAGGAACAACTTCCAAGACACAACAAAACAGTAGCAAAAATAAAAACATGGGTTATCTCCCAAGAAGTGCTTTCTTTATAGCCATTAAGATGGGCTCAGTAATTTTAATGATGCTCTCGCAAGAAATAAGAGTTGAAGCAAAAGAGAGCATCAAAAGCAAATAAGAAACACTTTTAAGTCTAACCCACTTCCTATGAAAAGGAATCTTGTAAATAAACAAGTTATGTAAGCATAACGCAACAAGCATAGAAAGGCAACACAAGCGCAACTTCAAGATTCTCAACATAAAGAGGGGAAACTTAATATTATTAAGATGCGTATAACCATGTTTCTCTCTCTCATAATAACTTTCAGTAGCATTATTGATGAAATCCACAATATAACCATCACTTTAAACATTCTTATCATGGTTCATATGCATGAAAGTATCATTATTTTTGGCATAAGAAAAACTCTTCTCATTAATAGTAATTGGAGCAGGATCATTATCAAGAATTTGAACATGGTAAACAAGTTGCATACTAAGGGAATGGTTTTTGGCAATCCCATCATAACTATGACAAGTTTCATAAGGATAATTATAACACTGTGTCATAGCCATCTCTATAACGATTATCTAAGCCCGAAGATATAATATCATCATTTAAGGAAACATGGATAGTGCTAACATCATTACTTTCATAATCGGTACCAAAGAGATTTTTAGTATCAAAAGTAGTGTCCTCTTCCAAATCATAATCACTAATATAAGTAAAGGGCATAGGAAGATCATTGTATTCAGATTCATTATCATAATAATCATTAGGAGCAACATACTTACGGTTACCTATCGTTATCTCGTACACACGGGGATATGTTGTTACCTCTTTCTTTTTATTCCCCCTCTTCTTCTTCTTCTTCTTCTTCTTCTTCTTCGTTTCCTTCTTCTTCTTCTTCTTCTTCTTCTTCTTCTTCTTCTTCTTCTTCTTCTTTTCCTTCTCCTTGTTCCCTTCTTTAGGAGGAAGAGGCTTGAAGGGAGGCTTTTCCACATAACCTGATTTATTTCCAGAAACAATAGAAGAAACTTGGGAGGATTCCTCCTTTTCATTAATAAGTTCAAAACACACAGCGGTCCTATCATATTTTGGCAGAGTGTCATCTTCTAAAATATTTTGTATGTAAGTATTTGTGTGGCAATTATCAATGCAATAAGAAAGACACCCATGCAAGACACTATTAATATCAAGAGCACTCATATCCACCAAAGAAGTTTTTCTCAATAACTCTTCACACCCCAAAAATAAAGTAAGTTCATCATGCTGATTAGGAGTGATTTCATCATCACAATACAAATTTGCAGCACTCATAAGGTTCGAATTAACATTGAAGGAGCATTGAAAATTAAAATGACCCACTCTATGGCAAAGTTCACACATAAAAGGATAGAGGGCACAAACTTTTTCACCAAGATCATCTAGAGCCCTAGACCACTTTCTAGTTTTTTCATTCCTGTGATGGATACAATATTCTTCTTCAATTTTATTCTTTTCACAAGGTCTATGAACTCCACAAAAATTAACATGCTTATAGGAAATAGCATTCTCAGAAGTTTGAGCATGTTCATTGCAATCATTAACAACAATTTCATTTTCCATGCAAGTGTCTTTAAAAGGTTCATGATACATGTACACATTTTCTTTAGGAACACTAATATGAGAAGCAAAGGCTCTATAGCAATCGACCATAATTTGAGGATCAAAACCATATTTAGCACTAAGCTCTTGAAAATCAGCAGTTTGAGCGAAAGACTTAATGCAATCATACTCGTAGTTTATACCTAATTCTTTACCTTTGTCATTCTCCCAATCTTCAGTATTGTTTTGAATTCTTTCAAGAAGATCCCATCTAGCTTCAACCTCCTTGCTTGTGAAAGATCCCTCCAAACAGGCATCTAGATAGTCCTTGTGATGTCCTAAAAGCCTTGCATAAAAATTATTAATAATAACATTACGGGGGAGCTCATGAATGGGATATTTGAGCATTAGTGACTTCAATCTCCCCCATGCTTGGGAAATACTCTCTCCATCACGAGGATAAAAGTTATAAATGTAATTCCTATCAACATGCACTTCATGAGGAGGATAAAATTTAGAATAAAAGAGAGGTACAATTTCCTCCCAACCAATAGATCGACCATTCTTCGAGCATCTTATACCATTCTGCAGCTACTGCCCTTCGGAGATATAGAGAATAGCTTCCTCTTAACTTGGTCCTTTGAAATACCTGCATTCTCGAACAACTCGCATAATTCATGTATAAAGAGTAAATGATCACTAGGATGGACAGTCCCAACTCCAAAATAGCAATTGTTCGTAGCAAGTTCAACAATTTTCATAGGTATCTTGAAAGGAATACTTTCAGCAGGTGGATTTAAAATATCACAAGCATCATTAGAGTTATCGCATATGGGAGATAAAGTATTATCAGAGCAAATTTTCTCCCCTAAAGATGGGAAGCTAAAAAGATCATAAGAACTAGCTTCCCCAAGCTTAGACTTTTCCATAGCATTAGTAGTAATTGCATTCATACTAATAACATTGCTACTATCATGCAGATAAGGTTCCATAGGTTTTTTAATTTTCGCATCAAACCATTCATGTCTTAGCTCAGGAAAAAGATTAAAAAGCTCACTAAATTTTGTGTTGTTTTCCATTGTGCCTAACTAATGAAAAATAAAAACAAAAAAACAAAAAGATGCAATTGCAGGATCTAAAGGAAATAGCTTCGAGCACTCACACACCGGCAACAGTGCTAGGAAATAGCTTAGTAGTCGGAGGATGTGAATACCTTTTACCTTACCTCCCCGACAACGGCGCTAGAAAATTTCCTACCGCAAGAACGAATAACAAGCCAAGATCGAATCTATAAGATGGTAGCAACGAGAAGATCATGAGACTAACCCTTGAAGATTTCCAAAGCCTACGAGATTAGATCTCGTTGTTGCCGAAGTCGATCACTTGCCGCTTTCAAAAGCGCGTAGAAGATTGATGTCTACGCACGCTTCTATTCCTGTAGACAGTGTTGGGCCTCCAAGAGCAGAAGTTTGTAGAACAGCAGCAAGTTTCCCTTAAGTGAATCACCCAAGATTTATCGAACTCAGGGAGGTAGAGGTCAAAGATATCCCTCTCAAGCAACCACCGCAATTACGATACAAGAAGTCTCTTGTGTCCCCAACACACCTAATACACTTGTCAGATGTATAGGTGCACTAGTTCGGCGAAGAGATAGTGAAATACAAGTAATATGGATGATTGTAAGTTGTAATTGCAATCTGAAATAAAGATGGCAGCAAGCGAACATGTAACAAAACTTGTTGGAAACGGTGTTTCAATGCTTAGAAACAAGGCCTAGGGATCATACTTTCACTAGTGGACACTCTCAACGATGATCACATAAATAAATAACTTCTCTTCACTTGTGCTACTCTGAATTACTCTCCTATTGGAATCACTAATCATGTAGTGGCTACAAAAGCTCCGCTCAAAGTTCATCAAGTACTTGACAAACACCACTCATAGGGATATCCTCATCAAATCATAATCCAAGACAATACCGTTGCAATTTAGACCGAGTACTAACATAGCATACACACCGTCAACAATAGCTATGAAAGGGGAATAGATCACTTCAATACTATCATAATAATAGTTAACTTCATAATCCACAAGAGATTACAATCATAACCTACGCCAAGTACTACATGATGCACACGCTCGTCAACTTTACATCATGAAGGAGGAATAGACTACTTTAATAACATCACTAGAGTAGCACATAGATTAATTGTGATACAAAGCTCATGATCACATAAAGATCACACCATGGGAGAGAGAGATGAACCACATAGCTACCGGTAGAGCCCTCAGCCTCGGGGGAGAACTACTCCCTCCTCATCATGGGAGACAGCAACGGCGATGAAGATGGCGGTGGTGTAATGTCCCAGGTTTAGAGACGATCGAGGGGTAGATTTTAGAAAGGGATGTGCATTGCATAGTAAATTCTGGGGAAATTTCGCGCTTTTAAACAAAAACTGCATCGAAGGGGGACAAGTTTCTCTCTCGACACCTTACAGGGTTAGGGTTTTGAGAGTGCGATAAACTTGCATCTCACTTCACTAGTTTAGGGTTTTGAGAAGAGAGGGGAGAGTTTACATGATTGAATTCTAAATGATATGACATGGTTGAATTCAAACCAAGGTTGAATTTGAATTTCAAATTCAAACATTAAATAATTACCTTAAATAATTCAATTGAGGAAATTCATTAAGTAAATAATCAATAATAAACAAGATGAACAATTATAATAAAGTGGAGCTCATTAGGGAAAACCTTGAGCTTTATTGAATAACACACAAGATACATTGTCTTTACATTATTCATAATGGAAATAAATGAATTACAACACATTACATAAATGGGCAGAATATAAGAAAGAAAAATAAAGAAAAATTACAATTTAATGATCCTAGACTAAATTCTACAAGATCATCTTCATTTGATCTTGAACTTGATGAATTCCAAGTCCATTTTGAGCCATGGTTGATCCCTGCACAAAAACACAACAAAGAGAAGTTATGCCAAGTGGCAAAGCCACTTGGCCAGTCGAAAATCAAATGGAAAGGTGAAATGAGCGAGATAAGCTCAATGTGGCCGAGCTGATCCAGGCCAAAGCCAAGTTCCGGGTTCGAGTGCACGAGCACTTGACGACACACACACACAGCCTGCTCACAGGGCTGTGTGCATGCTGCACACACACACACAGTGAGTCACTAAGGTGACAAGCAGGAGCTGTCGACCAGGGATGCAAGAGAGCACCATATATAACCTTTTCAGAGCCAAACCCTAGTCATTTGTTCATCCATCGACGGCAGCAGTGGTAAGTTCATCAAGAACACCAAGAACACTTAGAACAGGAAAAATCACAAGCCATCGAAACCATCCAGGGACAGTTTCACCAAGAAGCGTCAGTGTGAGACAAGTACCGAGATGGAGTAAAGCACCACAAGCTTGTAAGGAGGAGAAGGACAAGCAAACCAAGCATCACGAAGCAATCCTCTACAACAACACTCAATCCTAGGAGCTGGAGTGAGGTATACCACACAAGAGCTCGAGCAAGATTATATCTTGCTCATAATTAAGCATGCTTGCATCAACTGGAGCACGGAAGGGTAGAATACCCGTGTGTGTCATCATTTGGCTACCGAGGCCATTTGGTGCAAGCATAGATGGGTAAGACCACTAGGTAAACATCCTATGGGAACAACGAGTTATGCAAATCCATGCATAACTAGAGGAATCCAGCCAAGAATGCAACCATAGCTAGCCTAACCCACTCACTAAACACCTACAGCTAGCTAGGCCATCAGACTATAGACAAAATCTTGTCTATAGAATTTCTCAACATCAAAAGCCACTGGAAGTCCAGTATTGGATCAAGCCGGTGAGCATCTATCCATCACGAGAAAGCCACCAAACGAGGGAGCCATCCCGGGGCAGCACATAAATACGCCGGGATCACCTCAACCACTTAACCAATTCCAACAAAGAAACCATGCACGAGATATCATCACCCGAGTAGGGTTCAAAGGAGGGCTAGGGTACCCAACCGGTGGTTGGCATCCTGCTAGCCCTAACGAATTCATTGAAATGATCATCACTTGAATCTCAGTTCACATTATTTATCCATTTAATCAAGCAAGGATAAACGGATAAATAAAACGAGACAAGCAATTGATGCACCGGGGTCTTGCAAATGATCAAATGGATCATTACGGGCATCAATTGATGCTTAAGCAAGCAACAACACACATCGAGGCCCAGGCATGTGTGATACACATGTGAGCAACAGTAAGGCACAGACACCAAAGAGCAGCTGTTACAAGCAACTGGTGATCATAAGGACACCAGAAGCTTGTTAGAGCATGCTACTGCATGCTAGAACTCAGTCTAAGCAGTTAACACATGAACGGATAATTAATAAGCTGAACAACCGCATCACGGATAGGGCATCGGGCAATATAATTGTATCCGGAAGCACATCAAAGGCTTGATGAACCAAAGGATCATAATACACAAGAAAAGCACATATCAATTCATCAACTGAATCACCTTGCTAAGCCAACGGTAATGCTCAATTGAGCATAATCATGAATCCGAACTAAATGAACTAGCCCGGAGGCACGGCACTTGCAAGTATGCAAGGATTAACCACCACAATCAAGCCGAGGGACAAGATTAAGCACACACGGTATGCCCAAGTGACGATAAAAAGAATAGGAGCATGCCGGTAGGCCATGAGCATCACTTGGATGCTCATGAGCAATCACGGGAGGACCACGGCCGGAGATTACAATGAACAGAAATAGCTAGGAAGCACGGTGAGCAATTGAGCAAGAACGAGTACAGCACAACAAGCTAGGATCTATGGCGACAGCCGATAAGCCAAGCACGGCAGAGCATCACCAACGGCGAGGCCAGCACCTCCACAAGGAGGGAAGCCATGGCCGGGGGTACTAGAGGAGGAAGAAGAGAGGCACATGAGAAAGAGGGTGGCGGAACATTTACCGGAGCGAGCGGACGGCGAGGCGTAGCCGTGGCGGCCACGGCGGCGCGCGCCGAAGACACGGCGGCACTGGCCGGGCCATGCCGAGGCCGGCGAGCGCCGCGGCCGCTCCGCATCTTGGCGGCGGCCGGCCGCGGCGTCATCACGCACGAGGTGCGGTGAGCACCGCACCACCGTGCGGTCAAACGAGAAGGGGATCGGCGTAGGGGCGGCTTAAAACCAGATCTATGCCGTGGATCTGGTGCGCCGTCTCGTGGCGGTGCGGATGCGCCCCATGGCGGGGGCCATGGCGGGTGATCGCGGAATCGGC
>NC_061510.1:286344787-286548215 GCF_022539505.1 Lolium rigidum
GGTGTTTGGTGTAATCAAAGTACCTTTCCGGTATAAGTGATTTACATGATCTCATGGTCATAAGGACTAGGTAACTATGTATCGAAAGCTTATAGCAAAAAACTTAATGACGAGATCTTATGCTACGCTTAATTGGGTGTGTCCATTATATCATTCATACAATGACATAACCTTGTTATTAATAACATCCAATGTTCATGATTATGAAACTAATCATCCATTAATCAACAAGCTAGTTTAAGAGGCATACTAGGGACTTCTTGTTTGTCTACATATCACACATGTACTAATGTTTCGGTTAATACAATTATAGCATGACATATAAACATTTATCATAAACATAAAGATATAAATAATAACCACTTTATTATTGCCTCTAGGGCATATCTCCTTCATCCGCTTCATCCCACCATCCCGCAAGATGCAAAGTACACGAACTAAAGACAACAAAAGCATCAACGCCCACAAAACCATTGTGTTCTACTCGTGCAACCAATCTATAAATAGACACGGCTCTGATACCACTGATGGGATTCGTAGCATAGCAAACAAAAAATTTCCTACCGCAAGAACGAATAACAAGCCAAGATCCAATCTAGAAGATGGTAGCAACGAGAAGATCATGAGACTAACCCTCGAAGATTTCCAAAGCCTACGAGATTAGATCTCGTTGTTGCTGTAGTCGATCACTTGCCGCTTTCAAAAGCGCGTATAAGATCTTGACGGTGCCACAGTCGGGCAGCACCTCCGTACTCGGTCACACGTTCGGTGTTGATGACGACATCCTTCTCCCCGTTCCAGCGGGCAGCGGAAGTAGTAGATCCTCCTCGGAATCCCGGCAGCACGACGGCATGGTGGCGGTGGTGGTGGAGATCTCCGGCAGTGCTTCGCCAAAGCGTATGCGGGAGAGGTGGAGGAGGAGGGCGGCTAGGGTTTGGGGAGAGGTGGCGCCGGCCTTGGTGCCTCTAGGGGTGCGGCCAAGGTGGTGGCTTGAGTGGCCGGCCCCCTCCCCTTGTCCCTCCTTTTATAGGTGGAACCCCCAAGAGTTGGACTACAAGTCTTCGAATAAGACCCCAACACAAAACTTGCCATAAGGTGGGAAACCTACCCAAGGTGGGACTCCTACTCAAGGTGGGACTCCCACCCCTTCCTTGGGGTGGTGGCCGGCCACCATGGAGTGGAGTCCACCTAGGACTCCTTCCCCCTTAGGATGGCCGGCCATGCTAGGTGGAGTCCCTCCGCCCTCCGGGACTCCACCTTCCATGCTGATTTCTTCTAGAACCTTCTAGAACCTTCTATAAATGCACCGGATCATTTTCAAACTTGGAAAATGACTTTCTATACATGAATCTTATTCTCCGGACCATTTCGGAACTCCTCGTGATGTCCTGGATCCCATCCGAGACTCCGAACAAAACTTCGAACTCCATTCCATATTCCATATCTATTTAAACGACATCAAACCTTAAGTGTGTCACCCTACGGTTCGTGAACTATGCAGACATGGTTGAGACCTCTCTCCGACCAATAACCAATAGCGGGATCTGGAGATCCATAATGGCTCCCACATATTCAACGATGACTTAGTGATCAATTGAACCATTTACATACGATACCGATTCCCTTTGTCACGCGATATTTTACTTGTCCGAGGTTTGTTCATCGGTATCTCTATACCTCGTTCAACCTCGTCTCCTGACAAGTACTCTTTACTCGTACCGTGGTATGTCATCTCTTATGAACCATTCATATGCTTGCAAGCTAATTAGACGACATTCCACCGAGAGGGCCCAGAGTATATCTATCTGTCATCGGGATGGACAATATCCCACTCTTGATCCATATGCCTCAACTCATACTTTCCGAATACTTAATCCCACCTTTATAACCCCCATTTACGCAGTGGCGTTTGATGTAATCAAAGTACCCTTCCGACATAAGTGATTTATATGATCTCATAGTCGAAGGACTAGGTAACTATGTATCGAAAGCTTATAGCAAATGAACTTAATGACGCGATCTTATGCTACGCTTAATTAGGTGTGTCCATTACATCATTCATCAATGACATAACCTTGTTATTAATAACATCCAATGTTCATGATCACGAAACGATGATCATCTATTAATCAACAAGCTAGTTATACAAGAGGCTTACTAGGGACTCCTTGTTGTTCACATAACACACATGTATCAATGTTTCGGTTCATACAATTATAGCATGGTATGTAAACATTTATCATAAACATGAAGATATATAATAACCACTTTATTATTGCCTCTTGGGCATATCTCGAACATATACTAATCACATCTGACATGAAGTGCCATATGACCCCAACATGCAACTCGATTTTTCTATTACTGCATTCTGACCATGTCTTGGCTGTATATACTTGTTGCTTTTTTTTCATTCCTTTTTTCCATTCTTCTCTATTATTTTTTATGAAAGACTTATTTTATATAATTTGTTTTTTCAATTCCATTTATATTTTCTTTGTTCTTACTTTGTATCAAATTTTATATTATTTGGGCTAATTTTTTCAATTCCCTTTTTTTCGTTCCATTATTTATCTGTTACAATTATTTTTTTGCAATTCCATTTTTGTTGTTATTTCGTATGGTAATTCATGTGTTTTTTGGATTAATTTTTATAATTTCCTTTTTCGGGCTAGTGATTTTTAGGGGGGAAATAACGGGTGGGGGATTCACTTGCAACTCAAATGAACTACCACTTGCTACTCAAATTAAGTATTATTTTAAGTTGTATGCTAAATTTTTTTGCTAAAATATTCTAAATGAAATTTACTTTTTAGGGTTGCTAGGTATTTAAATTTAGCGTTGATAAAGAACGGGCACCATGTTGGTAAAAAAAGTCGCTAAAATATTCTAATCAAAATTAACTTTTTAGGGTTTGATAGTTATTTATATTTACCATTGATAAATAACAGGTCACTAATCAACTTGACATAGTATTCCATATTCATCGGATCCCAACAAACACAACATGTAGCATTACAAATAGATGATCTTGATCATGATAGGCAGCTCACAAGATCTAACATGATAGCACAATGAGGAGAAGACAACCATCTAGCTACTGCTATGGGCCCATAGTCCAAGGATGAACTACTCACACATCAATCCGGAGGCGATCATGGTGATGAAGAGTCCTCCGGGAGATGATTCCCCTCTCCGGCAGGGTGCCGAAGGCGATCTCCTGAATCCCCCGTGATGGGATTGGCGGCGGCGGCGTCTCTGGAAGGTTTTCCATATCGTGGCTCTCGGTACAGGGGTTTTCGCGACGAAGGCTATAAGTAGGCGAAAGGGCAGAGTCGGAGGGCTGACGAGGGGCCCACACCATAGGGCGGCGCGGGCCCCTCCCTGGCCGCGCCGGCCTATGGTCTGGCCACCTCGTGGCCCCACTTCGTATGCTCTTCGGTCTTCTGGAAGCTCCGTGGAAAAATAAGACCACGGGCGTTGATTTCGTCCAATTCCGAGAATATTTCCTTTGTAGGATTTACGAAACCAAAAACGAGCAGAAAATAGCAACTGGCTCTTCGGCATCTCGTCAATAGGTTAGTGCCGGAAAATGCATAATAATGACATAAAGTGTGTATAAAACATGTGAGTATCATCATAAAAGTAGCATGGAACATAAGAAATTATAGATACGTTTGAGACGTATCAAGCATCCCCAAGCTTAGTTCCTACTCGCCCTCGAGTAGGTAAACGATAACAAGGATAATTTCGAAGTGACATGCTATCATAATCTTGATCAATACTATTGTAAAGCATATGAGATGAATGCAGTGATTCGAAGCAATGGTAAAGACAATGATTAAACAACTGAATCATATAGCAAAGACTTTTCATGAATAGTACTTTCAAGACAAGCATCAATAGGACTTGCATAAGTGTTAACTCATAAAGCAATAGATTCTTAGTAGAAAGGTTTGAAGCAACACAAAGGAAGATATAAGTTTCAGCAGTTACTTTCAACTTCAACATGTATATCTCATGGATAATTGTCAACACAAAGTAATATGATGAATGCAAATAAGCAAGTATGTAGGAATCAATGCACAGAGTTGATACAAGTGTTTGCTTCTAAGATAGAAAGAAGTAGGTAAACTGACTCAACATAAAGTAAAAGAAAGGCCCTTCGCAGAGGGAAGCATGGATTACTATTTTGTGCTAGAGCTTTTCATTTTGAAAACATAGAAACAATTTTGTCAACGGTAGTAATAAATCATATGTGTTATGTATAAGACATCTTATAAGTTGCAAGCCTCATGCATAGATTACCAATAGTGCTTGCACCTTGTCCTAATTAGCTTGGATTTACATGGATTATCATTGCATAACATATGTTTCAACCAAGTGTCACAAAAGGGTACCTCTATGTCGCATGTACAAAGGTCCAAGGAGATAGATCGCATTTGATTTCTCGTTTTTGATAGATCTCAACTAAGGACATCCATACCGGGACAACATAGAAAACAGATAATGGACTCCTCTTTAATGCATAAGCATTCAACAACAGATAATATTCTCATAAGAGATTGAGGATTGATGTCCAAACTGAAACTTCCACCATGATTCATGGCTTTAGTTAGCGGCCCAATGTTCTTCTCTAACAATATGCATACTCAAACCATTTGATCATGATAAATCACCCTTACTTCAGACAAGACGAACATGCATAGTGAAAGATCGAGATGTCGCCTAGAGGGGGGTGAATAGGCAATTACAAACTCTTGCGGATTTGTCTTGTAAGAATGCGGAATTAGACTATCGTTTAGTTTACAAGCACAGACCCTAAATATGCTAAGCTCAACTAAGTGTAACAATGGAAACTAGAGCTAAGCAAGATAGGCACAAGATATATGTAGCACAAGTGATAGCAAGATATATGTACTTCAAGCACGATGGCTATCACAAGGAAAGAGAGCTCGGGTATAGAAATAACCGAGGCACGCGGAGACGAGGATGTATTCCCGTGTTCCCTTCCTTTGCAAGAAGGTACGTCACGTTTGGAGGAGTGGAGGTCCCACGAAGGATTCCCCGCGCCACGAAGGCTCACCCTATTCTCCGAACCACACCCACGAAGGATAATGGCCCTTTCCTTATGGTTAGCTTTTCCTCCGCTCCGGAGATGGCAAGCTCCACAACCACTTCACAAGCTCCACGACGGAGAAGCCCGGGCCTCTTCACAATCTTCTTGAAGAGATCACTGGAGCACCAACCGCCAAGCCAACTAGGAGGTCTCCCTCCAAGAGTAACAAGCTCACGGTCTCTCACTCGAACTAATCGTGGTGGAGAGCTCAACACTATGCAATGATGCAAAGCAAGAACACTAGAGGTGTTCAAGTCCTTCACTCTCAAATCCCACCCAAGCAACAAATGCTAAGATGAGATTGGAGAGGAAGAACAATGGGGAAAGTCAACAAAAGACTCCAAGATCTAGATCCCAAGAGTTCCCCTCACTTAAAGGAGAAATGGATTGGTGGAAGTGTAGATCTAGATCTCCTCTCTTAGATCCCTCAAGAATGAGCAAGAATCATGGGGGAGAACAAGAGAGAGAGCAAGTTCTTCAAAGGCAACAATGGAGGTGAGAGAATAGAAGAACTAACTCAGCCCAAGGTGGAAGAAGGGCTATTTATAGCCCAAGAGCAAATATAACGGTTGGGAAAAAGTTGGGCTGAGTCAACCGTCGAGGAGGCCGGTCAACCGGGCCTGGGGCCGGGCCATCCGGTCCAGGGCCCGGTCAGACCGGGCCACAGACCGGACAAGCCGGTCCAAATCGGTCGGCAGGCCAGACCTCGACCGGGGTCACTTTGCGTCGTCCAGGAGCCCATCCGGTTGGCGCCCGGTTGGCGACCGGTCGACCGGACGGCATGCCGAGCCCGCCGGTCTGTAGGCCGGCTGACCGGGCGGCAGACCGGAACCGGCCGGTGCATGGGCCGGTCCGACCGGGTCCTTGACCGGGTGAGCAGGAAAACATGTTATACAAAAACCGTGATAACTTTTGTGTCCAGACCCCAATTGACACGAAACCAATTTTGTTGGAAATATGGAGACTCCTCACAGAACATTTTAGATGATTTTAGAGAGGGAGTCTCCCACCGTCAAGAAACGGTGAAGACGTCCAAACTCGAAAACGCAATAGAAGATGCATGCGGATTCCGTTTTCGATGAACTTGGGCTTGTTGTAAAGCTAGCAACAAGCTCAAGAACCTCACACAGAGAAACACCAAGAAGCAATAGGGATATGCAAAGTATGCAAAGGATTGAGCTCCCTAAGATGATGCGATCAAGTTACCCAACCGAAAGCCCCTCTTGATAGTGCGGCTATCTATCCTATAATCCGGTCTCCCAACAACCACCTTGAGACCGGTAAAAGGAAAACCTAGCAAGGCCATACCTTTGCCTTGCGCATCCCGCTTGATCTTGATGATAGCTCTTCACGCTCCACTCAAGCCGGAATGCCTTACTTGATAATCGTCGCTTCGTGTAGACTCACAAATGCTCCCCCATACACCATGATGGGAAAGCTCTATTGATGCACATCTTCTTTACCATTATCACCAAATGGACGGCAAGCTTCAAGCATGTGATTCACTTGAGATGCTCATCTTGAACTTGCCCGACTCAATCCTTGTATCTTCTCATACTCTATCATACTATCTTGAGATGTATATAAAGAATTCTTCACTTGGAATCAAGCTCTCAAGATCTTGATCATCCATTGCTTATCACATAAGATTTATGGCTAATATTGAGTTCCACATAAGAACTCCATCTTCATTTCTTCTTCTTGATCATATCACATATATATCTTCAAATCGATGATCTTGATGCCAATACACAAGGTGTATCTTTATCTTCATGGCATCCATACTTGAATCCAACACATGGAATACAAGTAGTACCTATGGAATATTCCTTCATATAAACTCAATGAAAACATTAGTCCATAGGGGTTGTCATTAATTACCAAAACCACACATAGGGGCAATATACCCTTACACATAGCAACTCACATGATATTCAACAAAGGTGTAATATTTGGTGGCGTCCCCAGAAACATGGTTACCGCTCAACAAGCAACTTATAAGAAATAAGATACATAAGCTACATATTCTTTACCACAATAGTTTTTAAGGCTATTTTCCCATGAGCTATGTATTGCAAAGACAAGGAATGAAATTTTTTAAAGGTAGCACTCAAGTAATTTACTTTGGAATGACAGAGAAATACCACGTAGTGGGTAGGTATGGTGGACACAAATGGCATAGTTTTTGGCTCAAGGATTTGGATGCACGAGAAGAAATCCCTCTCAATACAAGGCTTAGGCTAGCAAGGTTGTTTGAAGCAAACTCAAGTATGAACCGGTACATCAAAACTTACATAAGAACATATTGCAAGCATTATAAGACTCTACACTGTCTTCCTTGTTGTTCAAACACTTCAACCAGAAAATATCTAGACTCTAGAGAGACCAATCATGCAAACCAAATTTTAACAAGCTCTATGTAGTTCTTCATTAATAGGTGCAAAGTATATGATGCAAGAGCTTAAACACGATCTATATGAGCACAACAATTGCCAAGTATCAAATTATTCAAGACATTATACCAATTACCACATGAAGCATTTTCTCGTTTCCAACCATAATAATGATGAACGAAGTAGTTTCAACCTTCGCCATGAACATTAAAAGTAAAGCTAAGAACACATGTATTCATATGCAACAGCGGAGCGTGTCTCTCTCCCACACAAGGAATGCTAGGATCCGATTTTATTCAAACACAAACAAAAACAAAAACATACAGACGCTCCAAGTAAAGCACATAAGATTGACGGAATAAAAATATAGTTTCACTAGAGGTGACCTGATAAGTTGTCGATGAAGAAGGGGATGCCTTGGGCATCCCCAAGCTTAGATGCTTGGGTCTTCTTAAAATATGCAGGGATGAACCACGGGGGCATCCCCAAGCTTAGACTTTTCACTCTTCTTGATCATATTGTATCATCCTCCTCTGTTGACCCTTGAAAACTTCCTCCACACCAAACTCAAAACAAACTCATTAGAGGGTGTTGCGGTCAGAAACCCACCGGCGGGCTGCGACGGGCAACACCGTAGAGCCGGGAATCTCCCAGGGCTGCGGCTGGCCCTGGTCCCTCCGAGCGACGGCCCGCAAAGCCTTCGGCACGCACGTCCGATGCTGATGCAAGGGCGTGCCACCTGACCTATACCCGGTCGTGAAGGTGTTGGATGATGCCTCGCTTAGTTTCCCGCATGGCATACACGTAAACATTAAATACGAGCCTCGATCGGCTCTCAGTTATCCCGTGAATCGGCTCAAAGAGCCGATCCACCCATGATGCGTACGAGGTGTACGATCAGATGGTGGTCCTGCTTGATCAAGATAAAGCTAAAGCGACCTACTACGATTTGGGGTTTTCACCGCATAATCGGAACATCCTACTCGTGATCGAGCTCGGCGGCCACGCACGGTGATCGTAAACCGACCCTAGACAAGGCCTAAAAACCAACACGAAGTTGATCCTCGGAACATCCCTGTCTAGGGCTAGCAAACTACACCCTACGCGCCACTGGATCCTTCGACCCGTTTGTAAGGCCTAACAATGCAGATATTAAACTAATCCTTGAAGAACAAGGAGCAATCATAACGGATCGGATCTACTAAATAATGATCAAGTGGGGTGCCGCCCTTACACCCAAGATAGGTGTAAGGGCGGCTAGATGCCTAAGGGTTGCACGACGATAGCATATGATACGAAGAACAATGCTAACCCTAAAACATCTATGATAACTACGTTGCTCGCCATCAAAAAGGCTTCAAGCACGAGCAACGCATGAACGACGAATAAACGTGTGCTGCCTAGATCGCAAGATGCGATCTAGGCAGCATGGTGCTTACCCGGAAGAAACCCTCGAGACGGGGGAGTTGGCGATGCGCCGAGATTGGTTTGTGGTGAACGTGATTGTTGTTTATTTCATAAACCCTAGATACATATTTATAGTCCGGGGACTTTCTAATTCAGGCGTGCACCTAACCGTGCACGGGTTAAACTCTAACTTCTAAACGACACGTATCCTACTATGTTACAGATACACGGGCAAACTAGCCCAAACTTGGTATGGAAGGCCGATTCATGTATTTCTTCTATGTATATTCTTCAAGCCCATCTTCAATCGCGGCCCACCTCTCGATCCGGTCAAATTCCGGTGATAACACATGCCCCCTCGGTTTTGGAAATGACATTTCCAAAATCATTATGCTTTTCCTTCGTCGGGTCATGTCGTGGCGGAGCAGAAACCGCCGCAAGTATCCTTCATCATGATGCCTTGCCTCCTCCACTTCTCCGCGTGGCCCGACAATTTTTTTCTTCTCGTTGAGCACCACTTCCTCGGAAACTGCTCGTGGCATTGAATCTCCACTATATCCCCTTTTATTTAACCGTTCCAAACAGTTTGCTTCTTCATCCTCTTCGCACTAGCACTCCAAAAGCCCTCCTCGCGCCACCATGTCTTCTTCTTCCTCCGCCTCATCGGGTCTTTCCATCGAGTCCTCTTCCTCCCGCGAGCCGACGCCGGAGTGGAACCCGGCGGAGGCCCACGCGGCCAACATCCGCCGCGCCATCGAGGCCGGGGATGAGCCGAGTCACGACTTCTCCATCCGGGTCGGAGGACGACAAGTCCTCGACCAATGGGGAAAGTGACCTCCGCTTCCTCGCCGACGGGGAGACGGAGGAGGAGAGCGATGACGATCGCCTCTCCGTGATGACTTCACCTTCTCCGAGGAGGAGGAGGAGGGAGGACGACACCTCCTCCGACGAACCGCCGGCCAAGCGCTTCCGCCCGGCCGGGGAATCTCGCGACTTCGACGGCCGACGACGACGACGAGGAGGAGGAGGACGAGGACAACGAGGGTCCTGCCGGCGGCCGCTACAGCAGCGACGACGAGCCCGCCGGGAGTAGCGCCGACAGCAGCGACGACGGCGACGACGAGGGCAGCGTCGGCCCGTAGATAGGACCCTTAGCATAGGATCAGCAGTAGTAGACGGGGCAATGTATCCCCTTAGTACTTCCTTTTGAGAGCAATCAGCTCTTTTATGTAAGAAATCTCGTTTATCAATGAAGAAATTCCCCAATTTGATCTTGCCGATTTCCTTTATGCCAATTTAGCCGATTTCCCCTCATACTGATTTTGCCGATTGTCCACTTAGCCAATGCTCAATAAACCGATGGCCACGCATCGGTCCCTCGTAATCCGCTCTTCATCTTTTTGACTATGGAGTGATCGTGAACTTGGTCAATGCTCAATAAGCCGATGTCAACGCATCAATCCCTCACGATCTATCCTTCATCTTTTCGACCGATGACTTTGAGCTCTGGTGGACAATGTGGAAGACCAATGCCTTCAAGAGAGTCCTAGAACCGCTCGCTGAAACGACTTGACGCCGAAGCCGATACTTCGCGAGAACGTATATCACCTGCTCGTTCCTTTGCGAGCAACCCGGATAGCCCGCGAGCCAACTTCCTATTGGTGATGATGGATCCCTCTTTTGCAAGAACTCGCCGCCTTTGAAAGAGGTTGCGACGCGGGACCAACCGATGACTCTCCAATCGGCTTCTAAAAACAGAGCATCTACCAAGTCGGCTTGCCCCCGAGCCCCGATCAAGGCGAAACAGTGACGAGGACACGCAGAGAAAGCTGCCACGCAGAGTCAGCCAGAGCCGATCACCTTCCTTCTATTGAAAGTCGATATTGCAGATGATCACACAACGGCTCAGAAACAGAACTCCTCTGACACAGAGCTGGAGGTCCTTGTGTTTTGAACACGCAACTGGTAGATCCCATGAAATTTATGCTAGAGTCGATGGCTATGCATCGGCTTTGTTCCTTAGTTCTAAAGTCGATGTCCGTGCATCGGCTGCATATCATGCAAATTTTTTTTTACGGGCCGATTTTTCTATCGGCCCCCAATACTTCACTGCACATGTATCGCACATGTTCATCTGACTAGGTGCCCCCCGAGCCGATTCTCGCCGAGTAACCGCCGATATCGGCTCGTGGTTAGCCAAGGCACTATATGTGAACGTCGGCTCTGTTAGGACCAGTGTGGATTTCTTCCAGCGCATCAGCCGACGCAAACCCATTGCCCATTAGATCGACATTGAAACCAGGCAGAATGAATGGTGAGGATAATTTTGGCCGATTGCTGGAATCGGCCTCCATGTTGTTTGCTCGATGAAGGTTTTGCACTGTTCCTCCATAGATCCTTGGGGCCGATCACATGGATCGGCATCGCCATGTTTGTCCATAGATGTTGCTCTTGTTACACGGTCAGGCCGGTGGATAAAACCAGCCTAACCCCGTCCTTTGTCACGTCGATGCGCTCGCAGTCGTCCAAACTGATGCCTAAGAGTGGCTCTTGGCCTGATGTCTCCCAAACATTCATGCCAGCCGTTGAAATCTCGGTTGAATCATCTGCGTGGACGACTTCTACTTCATCTCCATCCCACTGTATTAGGCATTGATGCATCGTGGATGGAATGCAACAGTTGGCGTGGATCCAATCTCTCCCTAGTAGGACAGCGTAAGTGCTCTTGCTGTCGACAATAAAGAACGTCGTATGGACGGTTTTCCTTCCTACGGTCAGATCCACGTTCAGAACACCTTGTGCGTCAGATGCTTGGCCGTTGAAATCGCTCGCAGTCACATTGGTCTTGATCGGATCCGAGCTAGAGCGTCCCAACCGACGTAGCATGGAGTAAGGCATAATGTTGATCGCCGCTCCGTGTCCACCAACATCTTGTTGACGAAGCTGCCCATTGATGTAACCTCGCAAGTACAGGGGCCTTCGGATGCCTCGTAGCTTCTTTCTCGTGGCTTCTCAAAGATGACCGGCCGTGGGCCGCGAGCCAAGTTGTGCCACGAGTGCTTCGTCTACTCCTGGAGCACTAAACTCCGTTGGAAGGATGAACACCATGTTTGTGCCAGCCGATGTCTCATCATCGGCTTTCTTTTGTCCGGGGCGCCACTCTTTCCTTTGTGGCCGACCTTCTTCGTCCGTGGTTCGCTGAATTTTAGCGGCCGTGTCAGGCCGCGCCTTCCTCAACGTGTGCAGGTATAACCTTTCAGCTTCCTCCAACCCACGTAGACGCTGAACCCTTCGCTTTTGGGAACGGCTGAGCCCATCAGGGCACCACCTTGGGCGATGATACTTGTCTTCTTGTTCATCATCGTCCTCTAGTTCCTCGAGATCTTCCACCCGAGCGGACTCAGCATGCTTGTTCCGAGGCGGGAGAGGCCCTAGACGTTTGAACACGGACACGTTAGCCGCATCCTTCTTCTTTTGTTTACATTCTCGGGCAATTGCCGATTGTGGGCAATCGGCTCATTCCTGAATCCCAGCAGTGTTTGAAGAAGGGGCAGTCCCAGTGCCTATCCACGTCGTCTTGCTCTCTCGACTTTTCCTTGGCGTGGCGCTCATATCGCTCCTCGTCGCGATCATGCCGACGATGTCTCCTGGCGTCCCTAGCCAGACGATCTCTTTCGTCATCGTTGTCGTATCGTCGGTGTTGGTCGTATTGACTCACGTATTTGTTGAGGAGGTGATCAGAGAGAGGTCGCTGATATCTTACGTTCCTCACTTCTCCCTCTGTGATGTAGCGCTTGCCATCGTGACGGAGCCGATCGCGTGGAGCGGCTTCCTCTGTGTCCTTGCTATGAGAGCAGCTGCCCTCATCTCCGTCCTTACCGCAGTGGTGCCCGGGTCCTACCATGTTGATATTGCACGAGAAATCTGGCTGGCACCCTCCATGGTAAGTGCACTCCACCATGTTAACGGCGGGGAAGGGGTGTGTGTCGACCTTCATGGCGTACTCGGCTGAAAATTAGATGCCCTTGTTCTATCGCCATTTGGACCTGCCGACGCCACACCCTGCAGTCGTTGGTGGCGTGGGTGAACGTGTTATGCCATTTGCGGTATGGCTTTCCGTTCAGCTCCCGCACCGTGGGGATCTTGTGGCCTTCGGGTAACTTTAGTCGCTTCTCCTTGAGTAAGAGGTCGAAAATCTGCTCAGCTTTGGTCACGTCGAAGTCCAACCCTTTTGGAGGACCTTGTGGCTTAACCCATTTACACGACACGGGGCTTGCCCCCCGAGTCCATTCAGCCACTGCTACCTCTTGATCTCCCGCAGCACCTTCATCTTCGTCTGCCTCAACCAGGACCACCGCACGCTTGAATTTATCCTGGTAAACATCCGGGTGGCGCTGTTCATATGTCGACGACCTCGCACCATGTGCGCCGGTGAAGGGTAGTCCGCTTGGGAGGCCACGTCCTTGATCGATGATGAGAGACCCACCACCGCCAACTCGATCGCTTCTTTTTACTTACATGAACCGAATAGCATCGGTTCCTAACGGTCCCGAAGCGCCGGACGTATTCCGCCACTGTTTCCCCTCGCTTCGTCGTACTTGTGCTAGATCGGCAATGCCGGCCTCGGAAGCCTCCGAGTGATACCGCACGTGGAACTGTTCTTCCAATCGCTTCCAAGTCCGGATTGAGTTTGGTGGCAGCGATGTGTACCACCCGAAAGCCGATCCTGTGAGGGACTGTGCGAAGAACCTCACACGCAGCTCGTCTGATGCTGAGATCGTGCCCAACTGTGCCAAATATCGGCTCACATGCTCGATGGAGCTGGAACCATCCGATCCATTAAACTTGGTGAAATCAGGGAGCCGATATTTGGGTGGTAGCGGGATCAACTCGTACTCATTGGGGTACGGCTTGGAATAGCCGATTGTCCTCCTTTTCGGCATCATGCCGAACCGGTCTTTCGGAATTGTACAAATCTGATCCGCGGTGATGGCTGCGGGCGTCGAACCCCGAAGATTCGCCGGGGTGGCATACTTAGCCAGCCATGCTTGCTTTTCCGGCCTACGAGCCAAGCTGCAGGAGCTGAGCTGCGGAGGTTTGTCGGAGTGGCGTACTTAGCTAGCCACGTCCGCTTCTCAAGATCTGTTCCCGACGTTCCTCCTGTCTGTTCCGAAGTCCCTGCTTCGTTGCAGCCTGGTTCGAGAGTGCCCGATTCATCGCGGTCGGCACGTATGCGCACGTGTATCCGTGGGGGATCTCCTTGGGCGCCTCATGTAAGAATTGGTAGTCACTAGGGTCACCACCAATCTTGTAGACGACGTATGCCGATGAACTCGGCACTTCTAGTGCTGCCAACGCGAACGGCAGCGGTGGACGGGACTTGTTGGGGGGATGACCCCCGGTATGCCAAAGGCATGCCAAACCGGATGGTTCGAGCCATCAAGATACCGATTTAATGTTCGTACCGGAACTTAAAGATAAGAACTTAGCTAAGTGAAGCTAAGCCGGTATCCCCATGAGGGGTATACCGGAATCGAGGTAAGAAGATACCGGATCTCCGGAAGGACGAGCAGAGTCGGCGGGACTGGTCAAAGATTCTCTCCGAGCTACAAGACAAAGATGAGCTAAGCAAAGTAACTTTAGACGAAGGGCTGACGATAAAGGGAAGGATGACGGTCAAAGAAGCCGGAGGACGTCAGCGTCTCTGATTAAAGAGGGCTCCGGTGTCTTCTATGATTAAAGTAGCTTTGTAAAGTAGTTTGTCTAGTCAAAGATGCCATTAGGGTTTCTTGCCCTGTAAGCCACCTCTCCCCTATATAAGGAGAGGGGGTAGCCCTTCTTACGCTCACGCATGAACACAGAAGAGCTTGTACTGAGAAACTTGTAGCCTGTTGAGATCAATAAAGATGATGATCTAGAGCGAGTTCTTCCTTATGTCTTTCTTCTTCAACCTCTAGCCTTGGCTAAGTTCTTGAGGAAACCATCCGGAAGTTCATCCCGTCTAATCACAAACCCTCCCCCGAATCCTCTTGCGTCCATTCGGCCCCAACTTAAGCCATCCTATGGCATCTGTTTGTTCACCACGACGACAGTTGGCGCCCACCGTGGGGCATGAAGTGGCGCATGCTGGAATACATATTCGGGCGGGCCTCCTTGAGTTCGCCGGCGAGCGGACAGTGTCTGCGCTCATCCAGAGCTTCTACTCCATCGACTTCATCAACGACAATGCGGGCTGCTTCGCCAACGGCGGCATCTTCCCCAAGAACGGCCGCATCATCGAGTTCGGCAGCCACCGCGTCTACTTCGGCACCGTCCCCGTGCGCCAGCGCCTCTCGCCGGTGCTGGTGGCACCGGACCCGCCAAGGTGGCTTTGTGCAGGCCGCGCCGCCGGAAGCGTCGAGGTGATGATGGCTGGCGTAGCCGGCGCGGGCAAGGAGGCTGCGGACGAAGTTGCTGGTCGTGCGGCTGCAACCCGTGCGGCCAAGCCACCGCTGGAGCGCGACACCGGCGCGCCGGGAGCGTCTTCCGCACCACCGGCAACACCTCTTCAAGCGGCGATGAACGCGCTGGCAACCCCCATCGCGCAGAACATCGACCCGGCAACGGCTCGGGCGGAGCCGGAGGCGCGGCGCCGGAAGATACTCGAGAGCGGCAAAGACGTCGTCAGGGCGCAGCGCGAGCTGAACCTAACCGTACGTGAGTATAACGCTGCCCATGGCTTTGCTTCTGTTAGCGCTCATGCCGCTAGGATACCGGAAAACCGGCTTAAGGCTCGCAATCTAGATCAGGATTTGCGTAAGGAAGTTCTTACCGGCAAGAGTACCTCCGCATCCGTTAGCATTGTAGAGAAACCTAAGTACGAGTAGTCCGGATAAAACCATAAAAGCTGCTAAGGCTGCCGTAGATCCGTGTGACTCGCTTACGGAGAGGCTCGGCAAAACAACAAGAGCGTGTCGGAGAGCCGCTAGATGCCGTAGAGCAGCAGAAACGCCGAGCAAGCGGCTAAGCTGAACAAGGCTATAGCCTCGAAATCCGCGCGTTCAACAAAGAATGCCGGAAGCAAGTCCCATGGGCAGGCCTCGTCCCCCATCCGGACAGAAGAAAAGAAAAAGAAGTGAACGCACGACAGATGACTGTGTACGATCCGGTCCTTGCCGGTAAACAAAAAGCCGGGCAACACGATGCCGGTAGAAAAAGCCAAGGGGCAGAGCGAGGCTACGCCAAGGAAGGCTATGCCGGAAACAATCATGCCGGTAAACATGAAACCGGGCAAAACTATCCGGCTGCAAGGGCAGCGTATGATGATGAGGAGGAAATGCCTCCACCAAGGTACCGGCAGGCAAGGGCCGCGGCACCAGAACGTTACGATGAAGCTGACTCAACAAGACTCACCGCTTACCGGAAACCTTTGGGAGAGCGGTTGGGAGAAAGAAACTTACCGGAACGGGATGCGAGGCACCGTCTGGACAGAGTGTACTTGTCTGAAATGATTGAGGCAGAAGGTCCTCCCGGTCCAAAGTGTTTTGGCCCAAGGATCATGAAGGAACCACCACCAGTTCGCAACTTTCAGTTGCCCCGTGACACCAAAACATACGATGGCACCACTAAGCCGGAAGACTGGCTCGCGGATTACGTGACCGCGGTATACGTTGCTGGTGGCGGAGGAGTCATAGCTGGAGGAGGAAACCGGCGTTGGGCCGTGAGAATTGTGCCGACGTTCCTAGTAGGACCTATAGGAGAACGTTGCATAGAAAACAAAAAATTTCCTACCGCGAACACGCAATCCAAGCCAAGATGCAATCTAGAAGACGATAGCAACGAGGGGGTATCGAGTCTCACCCTTGAAGAGATTCCAAAGCCTACAAGATGAGGCTCTTGTTGCTGCGGTAGACGTTCACTTGCCGCTTGCAAAAGCGCGTAGAAGATCTTGATCACGATCGGTTCCGGCGCCACGAACGGGCAGCACCTCCGTACTCGGTCACACGTTCGGTTGTTGATGAAGACGACGTCCACCTCCCGTTCCAGCGGGCAGCGGAAGTAGTAGCTCCTCTTGAATCCGACAGGCACGGCGGCGTGGTGTCGGTGGCGGTGGAGAACTCCCGCGGAGCTTCGCTAAAGCTACGCGGGAGATATGGAGGAGAGGGGGGCGGCTAGGGTTTGGGAGGGGGTGGCCGGCCACTTCAATGGGGCGGCCAGCTTGTGGTCTTGGTGTGGCCGGCCCCCTCCCCTATGCCCCTCATTATATAGGTGGAACCCCAAGTGTTGGTATCCAAGTCTTCGAATAAGACCCGAACCAAAAACCTTCCATATGGAGGGGAAACCTAGCCAAGCTAGGACTCCCACTAGAGGTGGGAGTTCCACCTCCCATATGGGGGGTGGCCGGCCCCCTAAGGGGAGTCCACTTGGGACTCCTCCCCCACTAGGGTTGGCCGGCCATGGAGGTGGAGTCCCATGTGGACTCCACCTTCCTTGGTGGTTTCTTCCGGACTTTTCTAGAACCTTCTAGAACCTTCCATAGAACCTTCCGCGACATTTTAATTCACATAAAATGACATCCTATATATGAATCTTATTCTCCGGACCATTCCGGAACTCCTCGTGATGTCCGGGATCTCATCCGGGACTCCGAACAAATATTCGAACTCCATTCCATATTCAAGTACTACCATTTCAACATCCAACTTTAAGTGTGTCACCCTACGGTTCGTGAACTATGCGGACATGGTTGAGTACTCACTCCGACCAATAACCAATAGCGGGATCTGGAGATCCATAATGGCTCCCACATATTCAACGATGACTTTAGTGATCGAATGAACCATTCACATAAAATACCAATTCCCTTTGTCACGCGATATTTTACTTGTCCGAGGTTTGATCTTCGGTATCACTCTATACCTTGTTCAACCTCGTCTCCTGACAAGTACTCTTTACTCGTACCGTGGTATGTGGTCTCTTATGAACTTATTCATATGCTTGCAAGACATTAGACGACATTCCACCGAGAGGGCCCAGAGTATATCTATCCGTCATCGGGATGGACAAATCCCACTCGTTGATCCATATGCCTCAACTCATACTTTCCGGATACTTAATCCCACCTTTATAACCACCCATTTACGCAGATGGCGTTTGGTGTAATCAAAGTACCTTTCCGGTATAAGTGATTTACATGATCTCATGGTCATAAGGACTAGGTAACTATGTATCGAAATCTTATAGCAAATAACTTAATGACGAGATCTTATGCTACGCTTAAATGGGTGTGTCCATTACATCATTCATACAATGATATAACCTTGTTATTAATAACATCCAATGTTCATGATTATGAAACTAATCATCCATTAATCAACAAGCTAGTTAAGAGGCATACTAGGGACTCTTTGTTGTTTACATATCACACATGTATCAATGTTTCGGTTAATAAAATTATAGCATGGTATATAAACATTTATCATAAACATAAAGATATATAATAACCACTTTTATTATTGCCTCTTGGGCATATCTCCAACAGTCTCCCACTTGCACTAGAGTCAATAATCTAGATTACATTGTAAGGAACCTAACACCCATGGCATTCGGGTGTTGGTCATGCTTTGCCCTAGGGAGAGCTTTAGTCAACGGATCCGCTACATTCGGATCGGTGTGTACTTTGCAAATCTTTACTTCTCCATCTTCGATGTACTCGCGAATCGAGTGGTAACGCAGCTTGATATGCTTCAGCCTCTTGTGTGACCTTGGTTCTTGTGCATTGGCGATGGCACCCATGTTGTCACAAGTATATGACTAGTGGGTCCAATGCACTAGGAACCACACCAAGCTCTACAATGAACCTCTTCATCCATACCGCTTCCGATGAAGCCTCCGAAGCCGCTATGTACTCGATTCCGTTGAAGACTTCGCCACCGTGCACCGCTTCGAGCTTGCCCAGCTCATCGCAGCACCATTCAATATAAACACGTACCCGGACCGTGACTTAGAGTCATCGGGATCGGTGTTCCAACTTGCATCGGTGTAACTTGTTACAACGAGCTCTTGGTCACCTCCATAACAAAGAAACATATCCTTAGTTCTTTTCAAGTACTTCGGGATATTCTTGACCGCTGTCCAGTGTTCCATTCCTGGATCTCTTTGATATCTCGCTAGTCAAACTAACGGCATGCGCTATATCCGGTCTTGTACATAGCATGGCATACATAATAGAGCCTACTCGCCGAAGCATAGGGATCCGACTCATCCTTTCTCTTTCTTCTGCCGTAGCCGGTCCTTGAGTCTTACTCAAGAACTTGCCCAGTAACATAGGTAAAAACCCTTTCTTACTTTCGTCCATTCTAAACTTCTTTAGAATCTTGTCCAGGTATGTACTTCGTGATAGCCCTATTAGGCGTCTTGATCTATCTCTATAAATCTTGATGCCTAATATATACGATGCTTCACCAAGGTCTTTCATTGAAAAACTGTTATTCAAATAACCTTTTACACTCGCTTAATAGTTCTATATCATTCCCAATCAATAATATGTCATCTACATATAATATCAGGAATGCTACAGAGCTCCCACTCACTTTCTTGTAAATACAGGCCTCTCCATGGCACTGTATAAACCCGAAGTCTTTGATCACCTTATCAAAACGTCGGTTCCAACTTCTTGATGCTTGCTTCAGTCCATAAATTGAACGCTGAAGTTTGCATACTTTGTCAGCATTTTTAGGATCGACAAAACCTTTGGGTTGTACCATATACAACTCTTCCTCAATGTCTCCATTAAGGAACGCCGTTTTGACATCCATCCGCCAAATCTCATAATCGAAAAATGCAGCTATTGCTAACAAAATCCTCACAGATTTTAGCTTCGCTACAGGTGAGAAAGTCTCATCGTAGTCAACACCTTGAATTTGTCGGAAACCCTTTGCGACAAGTCGAGCTTTATAGACGAGTAATATTACCATCGGCATCTGTTTTTGTCTTGAAGATCCATTTATTTTCGACAGACCTTGCGGCTATCGGGTAATTCTACCAAAGTCCATACTTTGTTATCATACATGGATCCCATTTTGGATTTCATGGCTTCTTGCCATTTGTTGGAATCCGGGCTCATCATCGCTTCTTCATACGTCGCGGGGTCCTCATCATTGTTATCCACAATCATGACATTTAGACAAGGATCATACCAATCTGGAGTGGCACGTTCCCTTGTCGATCTGCGAGGTTCGATAGTTTCCTCGTTCGAAGTTTCATGATCATTATCATTAGCTTCCACTCGTTGCCGGTGTAGGCGGTACGGTACAACTTCCGATCTTGCGCTACTCGATCAACGAGTATAGATTCATCAATCTCATCGAGTTCTACTTTTCTTCCAGTCACTTCTTTAGGGAGAAATTCTTTCTCAAGAAAGGTTCCGTTCTTAGCAACAAAGATTTTGCCTTCGGATTCGTGATAGAAAGTGTACCCTATAGTTTCCTTAGGGTATCCTATGAAGACGCATTTCTCCGCTATGGGTTCTAGCTTGTCCGGTTGTAACTTTTTTACATAGGCTTCGCAACCCCAAACTTTAAGGAACGACAGCTTAGGTTTCTTATTAAACCATAATTCATACGGTGTCGTTTCTACGGATTTTGATGGTGCTCTATTTAAAGTGAATGCGGCTATCTCTAATGCATAACTCCAAAATGATAACGGCAAATCAGTAAGAGACATCATAGAACGAACCATATCTAAGAGAGTTCGATTACGATGTTTGGACACACCGTTTCGTTGTGGTGTTCCAGGCGGTGTCAATTGTGAAAGTATTCCGCATTTCTTTAAACTAGCAAGGTGGCCCTCGCAAATGCGAGGGCATCATCTTTAATAGGTTAAAGCTCTTGATGATATAAATTTATGGTGTCCTTGATAACATAAATTTGAAATTCTCCCAAAAATTATGTGAGGTAAGACATCACATTTGTGATATAATTTTTGAATCATTTGTATTTGTGAAGAATAGTTACTATGACATTTCCAATAATACCATGTCACATATTCTATAATTTATATTTTACTTTTTGGTAATTAGAAGTCCACTTATTTTTTGACTCCATATCGAATGTGTAACCTTGCGTTAGTGGATTTTATCGTGACAATCCAACATATTGTTATTGCTACTGTTACACTTACAACATTATTGTCTCTAATAAACTACCGACAACCCACCATCATATCTGTATTGTTATTAACCAATTTTCTGTTTAATCCAACATGTTAGCGGATTACTTATGTATCACTGAGTTTGATTTGAAATAATAACTCCACCATTGTTCACATGATCTTTCTAGAACTAACTCTTAAGGTACATGGAAGAATATTGTCGTGATTCTATATCGTTATGCCAATGTGCAAATTTTGATAAAAGAAACACTTAAATCCACGTAAAATAGTATTAAAATAATAATAAATTAGCAATACGAATATAATTGTTGTGTATTTTACCGTGTTGTACGCTCTCACCCGGAATCTGAATCAGTATAACTATAAATTTGTGTTGAGCGGCATAGAAGTGGGACATGACTATCTTGGAATTAGTATTTGAAAATTTTCGTAAATAAATGTATCCAAACATGGCAGTGAGTTTTAAATCCAAAATCTTATAATAATATTTTTTGATCATCTATAGTCTTTTCTAAACATGTTTCTTCGAAACATTGCACTCTATCAAATTTAATTTGTCTAACATGGAGATTATTCACTCTTCGAAACCAATTACACCCTTACTCCTAACATTGCTTAAGAATGAGTCGGGATAGACCTGATCACATGTATGCGTGATAAACATACGTTAGCATGTGGTCATCATGAGTGTGTGATTAGAGCAATGACCGACCCGTATTACGTGCAACCGAAGTTGTTAAGAAAGACTTGGTATCCAATCGTTCGTGCTAAATAATTGTGGACGAAGATCCGCGCTCAATATTTATAGACAATATTCTTTTATATATCGTATATACATGTGCTCTAATTTATACCGCCTCCAATCCAAAAAGGATGTCGCATTTTTTATAAATTTGAATGTATCTATACACTATTGACTGTAAGTGTAAAGATATATCTGAATTTAGACAAATCTGCTACGTCCTTTCCGAAAGAGAGGGGTAATACTTTTCTTGTGATTGTTTAAATATACCCAATTCATGTATAGTATAAATCACTTCACAATATTTAGCCTAATGTCCACCACTGTCTTCTTCTAGCTACCCGGCTCGACGACAAATTGACAATAGCAACTTGACGCAAAACACGTCCTCCGCGTCGGCACTCTCACTCAGCTCCTGCGGACATGGCCTATGAGGCATGTGGTTACTAAAAATTGAATTATGATTTTATATACTCCCTCCATTTATAAAAAAAATTGCAACTTTTTCTAGATACGAATAAATTTATAGCTAAAACATGTCTATATACTTGTATATGTAGACAAAGTTGACAAGATTTTTTAGGAACGGAGGGATAATTTTACATCCTATTCTAGAGACATTGCTATGAACGTGAGGAAATTTACATTCATAACATGTCCTACGCTAGCATAGTAGGTACATATAACTCACCTAAACGTTTTTTTAAAGCCCTCACTTGGACGTGATCAAATATAACTTCTACGGTCAAGCAAAAAAACAATCCTCTGCGTATGGAAAGAGATCTAGTTTCTATGTTATTTCCTAAACTACACTTTACGTTCCTTAGACTTCTCCATATCTAAGCGTGGTGGTCTAGGTTTTTTTGTTAAGAAAAGTATATAACGTGTCAGGTTCACCCGTGTCACATATGTGCACGTTTACGTAAACATTCATCTCTTATTAAATCCTGATCACAAATTACAGATCCAATGACTAAAAATAATTTGGATGATGTGGATTAACCTTGTGTCTCTATTTAAAACCATGTATTTTGCTTTTACTATATAATAGATGCATGCCAAACTCATAACTCAGATATTCACCTCCACGATCAGATCGTAGAAATTTAATCTTCTTGTTACGTTGATTTTCTACTTCACTTTGAAATTCCTTAAACTTCTCGAAAGTTTCGGATTTATGTTTCATGAAATAGATATACCCATATCTACTCAGATCATCTGTGAAGGTTAGAACATAACGATAACCACCGCGCGATGCTACGCTCATTGGTCCGCACACATCGGTATGTATGATTTCCAATAAGTCTGTAGCTCGCTCCATCATACCAGAAAATGGAGTCTTAGTCATTTTTCCCATTAGACATGCTTCGCATCTATCAAGTGACTCAAAGTCAAGTGATTCAAGTAATCCATCGGTATGGAGTTTCTTCATGCGCTTCACTCCAATATGACCAAGACGACAGTGCCACATATAAGTAGAATTATCATTCAATTTAATTCGCTTAGCATCAATGTTATGTATATGCGTATCACTACTATCGAGATCTAACAGAAATAAGCGATTCTTTTCAGGTGCTCGAACATAAAAGATATTATTCATAAAAATAGAACAACCATTATTCTCAGACTTGAATGAATAACCGTCCTGCATTAAACAAGATCCAGATATAATGTTCATGCTCAACGCGGGTACAAAATAACAATTATTTAGGCTTAAAACTAATCCCGAAGGTAGATGTAGAGGAAGTGTGCCGACAGCGATCACATCGACTTTGGATCCATTTCCAACGCGCATCGTCACTTCATCTTTCGGTAGTCTTCGTTTATTCTTTAGTTCCTGTTTCGAGTTACAAATATGAGCAACCGAACCGAGTATCAAATACCCAGGTACTAGAACGAGAACCGAGTGAGATAAACATCTATAACATGTATATCAGATATACCTTCTTTCTTCTTCTTGACAAGGCCGCTCTTCGGATCCGCCAAATACTTGGAGCAATTACGCTTCCAGGTGTCCCTTCTCCTTGCGGTAATAGCACTCAGCATCGGGCTTAGGGCCGTTCTTAGGTTTCATAGGAGGCGTGGCAGCTTTCTTGCCACCCTTCTTGAATTTTCCCTTAGACTTGCCCTCGTTTCTTGAAACTGGTGGTCTTGTTGACCATCAACACTTGGTGCTCTTTCTTGATCTCAATCTCAGCAGCTTTTAGCATGCCAAAGAGTTCGAGTAACTCCTTGTTCATGTTCTGCATATTGTAGTTCATCACAAAGTTCTTGTAACTTGGTGGCGGTGATTGAAGGACACGATTAATCCCCATTCTATTAGGAATCACTATTCCCAAGTCACCGAGTTTCTTCGCATGCCCGGTCATGGCGAGCATGTGCTCACTAATGGAGCTGCCTTCTTCCATCATACAGCTGAAGAAATGTTTCGATGCTTCATAGCATTCCACGGCCGCATGAGTCTCAAAAATAGCTTTCGGCTCATTCATCAACTCATGAGGATCGTGGTGCTCAAAACGTTTTTGAAGATCGGATTCCGGATCGCACGGGATGGCACACCGAACTTGAGAGTACCGAGTTTTCCGAGTCTCGTAAACAGCTTTTACTTCATCGGTTTCAGTTTCAGCGGGAGGGTCACCTAGCGGTGCATCAAGCACATATTGCAGATTTCCGCCAGAGAGGAAGATCCTCACATGACGGAACCGGTCGGTGAAGTTGCTACCGTTGCTCTTAAGCTTTTCTTTCTCTAGGAACTGGTTAAAATTGATTGGGGACGCCATCTCTACAACATATATTTGCAATAGTTTAGACTAAGTTTATGACAAATTGAGTTCAAATTTTAATTCAACATAATTAAAAATCTAGGTGAACTCCCACTCAAAACAATATCCCTCGCATTGTCTTAGTGATCACACGAACCAAATCCACCACACCAAAGTCCGATCATCACGAGACAAGGTGTAATTTCAATGGCGAACACTCAAAGTGTTCATCATATCAATCATATGATTCATGATCTACCTTTCGGTATCATGTGTTCCGAGACCATGTCTGTACATGCTAGGCTCGTCAAGGCCACCTTAGTATCCGCATGTGCAAAGCTGGCTTGCACCCGTTGTATGCACTTGTTGATTCTATCACACCCGATCATCACGAGATGCTTCGAAACGACAAGTCTTGGCAACGGTGCTACTAAGGATGAACACTTTATTATCTTGAGATTTTAGTGAGGGATCATCTTATAATGCTACCGTCGCGATCTAAGCAAAATAAGATGCATAAAAGGATTAACATCACATGCAGTTCATATGTGATATGATATGGCCCTTTTGTCTTTGCGCCTTTGATCTTCATCTCCAAAGCACGGACATGATCTCCATCATCTTCGGGCATGATCTCCATCATCGTCGGCGTAGCGTCAAGGTCAATGGCGCCGTCTTCATGATTGTCCTCCATGTAGCAACTATTACAACTACTTTGAAAAACTATTCCACATGAAATTTAAAAACAACCATAAGGCTCCTGCCGGTTGCCACAATACAATAATGATCATCTCATACATATTCATCATCACATTATGGTCATATCACATCACCAAACCCTGCAAAAACAAGTTAGACGTCTCTAATTTGGTTTGCATATTTTACGTGGTTTAGGGTTTTCGAGTGAGATCTAATCTACCTACGAACATGAACCACAACGTTGATACTAATGTTGTCAATAGAAGAGTAAATTGAATCTTTACTATAGTAGGAGAGACAGACACCCGCAAAGCCTCTTATGCAATACAAGTTGCATGTCGAACGAGGAACAAGTCTCATGAACGCGGTCATGTAAAGTTAGTCCGAGCCGCTTCATCCCACTATGCCATAAAGATGCAAAGTACTCAACTAAAGATAACAAGAGCATCAACGCCCACAAAACCATTGTGTTCTACTCGTGCAACCATCTATGCATAGACACGGCTCGATACCACTATAGGATAACGTTGCATAGAAAACAAAAATTTTCCTACCGCGAACACGCAATCCAAGCCAAGATGCAATCTAGAAGACGATAGCAACGAGGGGGTATCGAGTCTCACCCTTGAAGAGATTCCAAAGCCTACAAGATGAGGCTCTTGTTGCTGCGGTAGACGTTCACTTGCCGCTTGCAAAAGCGCGTAGAAGATCTTGATCACGATCGGTTCCGGCGCCACGAACGGGCGAGCACCTCCGTACTCGGTCACACGTTCGGTTGTTGATGAAGACGACGTCCACCTCCCGTTCCAGCGGGCAGCGGAAGTAGTAGCTCCTCTTGAATCCGACAACACGGCGGCGTGGTGTCGGTGGCGGTGGAGAACTCCCGCGGAGCTTCGCTAAAGCTACGCGGGAGATATGGAGGAGAGGGGGGCGGCTAGGGTTTGGGAGGGGGTGGCCGGCCACTTCAATGGGGCGGCCAGCTTGTGGTCTTGGTGTGGCCGGCCCCTCCCCTATGCCCCTCATTATATAGGTGGAACCCCAAGTGTTGGTATCCAAGTCTTCGAATAAGACCCGAACCAAAAACCTTCCATATGGAGGGGAAACCTAGCCAAGCTAGGACTCCCACTAGAGGTGGGAGTTCCACCTCCCATATGGGGGGTGGCCGGCCCCCTAGGGGGAGTCCACTTGGGACTCCTCCCCCACTAGGGTTGGCCGGCCATGGAGGTGGAGTCCCATGTGGACTCCACCTTCCTTGGTGGTTTCTTCCGGACTTTTCTAGAACCTTCTAGAACCTTCCATAGAACCTTCCGCGACATTTTAATTCACATAAAATGACATCCTATATATGAATCTTATTCTCCGGACCATTCCGGAACTCCTCGTGATGTCCGGGATCTCATCCGGGACTCCGAACAAATATTCGAACTCCATTCCATATTCAAGTACTACCATTTCAACATCCAACTTTAAGTGTGTCACCCTACGGTTCGTGAACTATGCGGACATGGTTGAGTACTCACTCCGACCAATAACCAATAGCGGGATCTGGAGATCCATAATGGCTCCCACATATTCAACGATGACTTTAGTGATCGAATGAACCATTCACATAAAATACCAATTCCCTTTGTCACGCGATATTTTACTTGTCCGAGGTTTGATCTTCGGTATCACTCTATACCTTGTTCAACCTCGTCTCCTGACAAGTACTCTTTACTCGTACCGTGGTATGTGGTCTCTTATGAACTTATTCATATGCTTGCAAGACATTAGACGACATTCCACCGAGAGGGCCCGAGTATATCTATCCGTCATCGGGATGGACAAATCCCATCGTTGATCCATATGCCTCAACTCATACTTTCCGGATACTTAATCCCACCTTTATAACCACCCATTTACGCAGTGGCGTTTGGTGTAATCAAAGTACCTTTCCGGTATAAGTGATTTACATGATCTCATGGTCATAAGGACTAGGTAACTATGTATCGAAATCTTATAGCAAATAACTTAATGACGAGATCTTATGCTACGCTTAAATGGGTGTGTCCATTACATCATTCATACAATGATATAACCTTGTTATTAATAACATCCAATGTTCATGATTATGAAACTAATCATCCATTAATCAACAAGCTAGTTAAGAGGCATACTAGGGACTCTTTGTTGTTTACATATCACACATGTATCAATGTTTCGGTTAATACAATTATAGCATGGTATATAAACATTTATCATAAACATAAAGATATATAATAACCACTTCTATTATTGCCTCTTGGGCATATCTCCAACAGGACCGGCAAGAATCTGGCTGAACAACTTGCCGGAAGGAAGCATAAATGGCTGGTTGGATTTTGAGGAAGCTTTTGTGAGCAACTTCAGCAGCACCTACAGAAGGCCAAACAGGCCTCAGCAGCTCGCTTTGTGCGTGCAGCGCCCGCAGGAAACAGACCGGGATTACCTGACCCGATGGAACTCCACCAGAAATTCTTGTGAAGGAGTGATAGAGGCACAGGCCATCGCTTGGTTTAGCCAAGGATGCCGGCGGGGTTCGCCTTTGTGGCAAAGGCTGCAGAGGAACATGCCAACAACGTTGGCGGAGATGATGCGTGTGGCGGATAACTACACGTTGGGAGACCCAATGCAACCGGCGATACAAGCTGAGCCGGAACAGTCAAACCCGCCTCAACAGCAGTATCGAGACAACCGGAACAACAAGAGGAGGGAAGATTTCCCGGATCGAAGGTATGGCTCGCAGCAAGTTGCTGCTGTGCAGGAAAACTCGATGCCGCCGGCAGCCAGAGGCAAAGAACCGGATCGCAGCCATGGGCGGGTCCTAAGAAACAGTGGGTCGAAAAGAAACCCTGGGGCCAGAAAAAGAACTGGCAAGAACCCGCGAAGTACACCATGGAAGCTGCCATGGATCAACCTTGCCGGTGGCACACGCCGAATCCGGCTCACCCGTCGAACCACTTGACAAAAGATTGTACCTGGACCAAGTACTTGATGCAGAAGGGGGCGGTAAAAGACACCCAAGGGCAAGGAGGCAATGCAATGATGCCGCCACCGGACATGCCGCGTCAGCAGCAGCTACCACCACCACCACCGCTTACGGGGGCAAACGCCTTACCGGTACACCCTCAGCAGAACAGGCAGCAGTATCAGCAAGTCAATCAGGTGGGAGAAGGCCACGGCCAACCACCTCCACCGACACCCTTGGGCCGGAACGTTTATAATGACCCTGATGTGTGCTGTGTCGTGTTCGTAACTGAGCCGACTGACAAGCAAAGCCTGCGCCGCCGTTCCATGGAGGTAAACGCGGTGATGCCGGCAGTGCCAAAATACATGCCGTGGTCAGAGCAGGAACTCTCATGGTCATACCGGGATCATCCTAAAATCATGCCGAACCCGGGTGGCTACGCTCTCGTGGTGGACCCAATAATGAAGGGGCCCACGACTCGTGTCAAGTTCAGCAAGGTGCTGATAGACAATGGGAGCAGCATAAACATAATGTACAAGCACACCATGCATACCCTGGGCATAACAGAAAACATGCTTCAGCCAACGCACACGACTTTCCATGGAATCGTTCCGGGTTTGTCCTGCGCACCGGTTGGAAAAGTCCGGGTGGATGTGTCGTTTGGAGGACGTGACAATTGCCGGGTTGAGAACCTGGAGTTTGAGGTGGTGGACTTAGATAGTCCGTACCATGCTTTGCTTCGGGAGACCGGCGCCGGCGGCCTTCATGGCCTCGACCCACACGGCGTATCTCAAGATGAAGATGCCGGCACCTCGTGGACCTCCGACTCGTGGTGGGAAACTACAAGGTCTCACCGGAAACAGCTGTCTGCCGGATCGAACCTAGCGGAATCGCCGGTGATCGCGGAGGAAAAAAGAAGGATGCAAACCGCAGTTGCGCTCGCTCAGTCCTCACAGTTGAGCTTAGCGGCAATGAGTGCAAGTCTGAGCGCTCCGGCGTTCAAACCGACAAAGGAAACAAAGGACATCGTGCTGGACCCGGCTTTCCCTGAGCGTACCGTTCGTATCGGTGCCGGCCTCAGTGAGGCATAGGAAAGCGCGCTCGTCAGCTTCCTCCGTGAGAATCGGAATATCTTTGCCTGGTCTACTGATGACTTGGTAGGTGTTCCGAGGGAGCTGGCTGAGCACTCTCTAAACGTTCGGAAGGATGCCAAGCCGGTGCGACAACCATTGCGCCGGTTCGCTGAAGATAGGAGGAAGATCATTGGAGAAGAGGTGACGAAGATGCTGGTTGCCGGTTTCATTGTGGAAGTCACGCATACTGAGTGGCTAGCCAATCCGGTGATGGTTGAAAAGAAGAAGGACGAGAACCTGGAGGCAAAGGCTCCGAAGGTGTGGCGCATGTGCATCGACTACACCAACCTCAACAAGGCTTGCCCAAGAGACCCTTTTCCTTTATCGCGGATCGATCAAGTGATTGATTCTACTGCTGGGTGTGAGTTGTTGTCTTTCCTGGATGCGTACTCCGGTTTCCACCAAATCCCCTTGAAAAAGGAAGATCAAATAAAAACTGCGTTCATTACCCCGCACGGGGCTTACTGCTATATCACTATGCCTTTTGGTTTGCGCAACGCTGGTGCAACGTACCAGCGCTGCATGCAAAAATGCTTATTTGATCAAATCGGAAAGAATGTGCAGGTGTATGTGGATGACATCGTGATAAAAACTAAGGTAAAAGATACCCTAATCGATGATATCCGGCAAACGTTTGATAACCTAAGAAGGTTCCGGATGAAACTCAATCCGGCAAAGTGTACTTTCGGTGTCCCTGCCGGCAAGCTGCTGGGTTTCCTCGTCTCAAGCCGAGGCATTGAGGTCAATCCGGTAAAGATCCGGGCAATTGAGAGAATGACGGTACCGCAGGATTTGAAGGACATACAAAAGTTTACCGGGAGCTTAGCATCGCTAAGCCGATTCATAAGCAGGTTAGGAGAAAAGGCCTTGCCGCTATATGCTTTAATGAGAAAATCCGACAAATTCGTCTGGACCCCTCAGGCAGACGCAGCGTTCAAGGAACTGAAAACGATGTTAGCTACCGCGCCAATACTGGCTTCGCCGTTGGAAAGAGAACCAATGTTGCTATACATAGCAGCAACCAACCGGGTCGTGAGTGTTGTTGTGGTAGTAGAAAGAGAAGAGGAAGGAAAAACCGTCCAGAGGCCGGTATACTACCTGAGCGAGGTGCTCTCCCTCTCAAAGCAAAACTACCCGCACTTCCGTAAAATGACCTATGGCGTGTTTATGGCCGCCACAAAGCTCAAGCACTACTTCGAGGAACATCCTATGAAGGTGGTGAGTGAAGCACCCATCTCCGATATCATGTGCAACAAGGACGCTAGCGGCAGGATTGCTAAATGGGCAATACAGATATCACCATATGTTCCGGTGTACGAAAGAAGAGACGCCATCAAATCGCAAGCTTTAGCTGATTTTTTGGTCGATTGGGCGGAAATGCAATACAAGCCCCCGGATCAGAGACTGGAATACTGGAAGATGCACTTTGATGGATCCAAGCTCAAGGAAGGTCTAGGTGCCGGTGTAGTGCTAACCTCACCAAGGGGAGATCATCTCCGGTATGTTTTACAAGTGCATTTCAGGGCATCAAACAATGTCGCTGAATATGAGGCCTTGATCCATGGGCTTAAAGTCGCAAAAGAAATCGGTGCACACCGGATCATTTGCTATGGAGATTCAGACCTTGTGGTGCAGCAGTGTTCTGGGGACTGGGACGCAAAAGATGCCAACATGGCCTCGTACCGGTTTCACGTGCAAAAGATTGCCGGCTTCTTCGAAGGCTGTGAATTTCACCATGTACCGCCTGCAGAAAACGAAGCTGCGGATGCTTTGTCCAAGATAGGCTCATCCCGACAAGAAATTCCTCCCGGAATAGCCTTGGCACACCTGAGAGTACCATCAATCAAGCCAAGTCCAGAGTCGGAATCAATTTTCGTACCGGAGTCACACATTGTACCAATGGATATCGACGAAGGAAACCCGGGGACTGTTCCGGTAAGCTCGGGGACTGTTCCGGTAGGATCGAACGCTGCCGCGCCGGTACCGGAAGAAACAATGCTGGTAGATAGCATGGACATAGACGTACCGGTATTCCTGGTTTCGGGAGACTCCGTCCTGGGTTAAACCTATTAAGGAATTCCTGATCAACGGCACCTTGCCGGCTGACGAAAATGAATCAAGGAGAATCCAAAGAAGGTCCAAGGCATATACGTTCATTAATGGTGAAGTGTACAAGAGAAGCGTCACCGGTGTCCTTCAAAGATGTGTGGAACCGGAAGAAGGGAAAGAAATGCTTGAGGAAATTCACCAAGGAGAATGTGGGCATCATGCCTCATCAAGGGCGCTGGTAGCAAAAGTATTTCGGCATGGGTTTTATCGGCGCACTCGCTTTGGAGAACGCCGAGGATTTGGTAAGAAAATGCAACGGGTGCCAGAGGTACGCCAAGCAAAATCATACCCCAGCGTCCGGTTTAAAGACAATACCATTAACATGGCCATTCGCCGTTTGGTGCCTTGACATGGTTGGCCCATTCAAGACTGCAAGAAGCAGCATGACCCACATCTTGGTTATGGTGGACAAATTCACCAAGTGGGTAGAAGTGAAACCTGTCGCAAAATGTGATGGGCACACAGCAGTGAAGTTCTTAAAAGATGTCATTTTGCGGTATGGATACCCGCACAGACATTATTATCGACAATGGAACCAACTTTGCTCAAGGTGAGTTCAAAAGGTTTTGTGAGGATAAGAACATCCGGTTGGATTTGTGCTCGGTGGCACACCCACAAGGCAACGGCCAAGTGGAAAGAATGAATGCTTTGGTACTATCCGGTATCAAACCCAGACTCATTGACGCAGTGGAAAAATCACCAAGGTGTTGGCTTGATGAGATACCATCAGTGCTGTGGAGTATAAGAACAACTCCAAACCGGTCGACCGGATACACTCCGTTCTTCATGGTTTATGGAGCAGAAGCGGTCATACCAACCGACATCATCCATGATTCACCAAGAGTACAGCTCTATACTGAGCAAGAGGTCAAAGAGGCCAGAGAAAATGATGTGGACTTGCTAGAAGAAGCAAGAGAGCTGGCTTTGGCAAGAACAGCCATTTACCAGCAGAACCTCAGACGCTATCATGACCAGAAAGTTAATCCAAGAGTTTTCCGGGAAGGAGATCTTGTGCTTCGCCTGGTGCAGCGCACTGAAGGCCGGCATAAGCTCTTGCCACCTTGGGAAGGTCCCTTCATTGTAAGCAAGGTGCTTCACAATGATGCATACTACTTGATTGATGCACAGGAATGGAAAGAAGGAAAGGCGGACAAGTCCGGAGAGGAGAGCAAGCGTCCATGGAACGTAGCTCTGTTGCGTCCTTTCTACTCTTGAAGTGGTGGTGTAAGAGGTTCCTTTTTTGTACCTTATATGCTATGAATAAAAGATGCCGGAACATTGAATGAGTCTCGGGGACTACCCCAATAAGATTGCATGTAACTTGTCTATTTTTTCAGTTTACCGGTTGCTTATTGAACGTTTTTTCTTTCCGGTTTAGTAATGTGCTAAACCCTACCGGAGTCTTCGACTATGCTGCTGTCCACAAACCGGCTTCATGGCAAGCAAGATAAACCGGTAGGGGATAAGCACATGAACTGCGGAGAGGGAGAGCAGGAAAGAACAATCCGGAAAATTTAACTAACCCCGGTTAACCCTTTTTTTGCAAAATTTCAAAGTTATTTCTAAAGTTCAAGAAAATGCTTGTTTGGTGAAAGAACCTTGTGCTCATACGCCAAAGAACGCCCAGAGAAGGCAGGCAGAGCCAAGGCAAAAGAACCAAGTGTGCATCAAATTGAATGCAGAAACAATTTGGAAATCTTTGCAGTGCAGGATAAAAGCAGAACCAAACGCAAAAACGCTAAGGCAAACCCAAGATAATTAGCCACCGGTATAGCTTACCGGCATAAAATGTTGTGCGGCAACCACAAGCAGATTTAAGTTTTACATCATAAGCCCCGGCATACCGGGGCAGAATTTAACAGAACATTGTTCTAAGCCACGCAGGGCCAAACAGCAAGGCAGGGTAAATTGTAAGACAGATAATTCAGGCAGCAGGGGCGTCAGGCGGAGCAGCGCCGGTCTCAGGGGCTTCAGGGGGAGCATGGCTGGCTTCGGGAGCTTCCGGCGGCGCGTCCTCATCCTCATCTCCCTCTTCTTCTTCCTCATCAAGGAGATAATCCGTGACACCAGGAGGAGGAGGGATGAAGGTGCGGACGTCGGCGTACTCGGCGAGCCGGTAGGCCCGATCTTGCCGCTTCGCGGTAAGAGCGGGGTCCAGGTCCGTGGCAGCACCTTCGCGTGCGCCCAAGAGCGCGTCCAGATTCAGCTCCGGATACCAGGAGCACGCGGAGCGCAGCGCAACATCAGCACCAGCGCGAGCCGCAGAGCACTGCCACTCGCGGATCCGCGGTCCCGCCTCCTTAAGCCGGTTGGCGGTAAGGGTCATGTTGGCCGGCATGGCTTCCCCGGGCCACAGCACTTTGAAGAGGTGGATGGCGACGTCCGGAAGGTCGACAAGAAGCCGGTCCACGGAACGCATATGCTGAACACGAGCAGAGAGGGCGACCAGATAGTCGTACCCATCCCAATGCGCGTCCATGTTGGGAAATTCCCGCGCCACGCGATCCTCCATCACCTTCTTCACGGCGTGAGTCCGGGAGTCCGGGAAGTGTTCTGCGAGAAGAAGGGCGGAAGGTAAGCCTAAGATACCGGAAAACGGTCTGACGAAAGGAAAAGAAACTCGGATGCATTTTCGGAAAGTAAAGCTTATAAGCGAAAGAAGGGACAAAACAAAGACTTACGGAGGCACAGTGCGTCAATCTGCATAATCAACCGATCATATTCCTTATGATCAGTGGTCATGACCTCAATATGGTGCTCCGCAGCCTTCCGCGCTTTCCTCTCTTCCTCCGGCTCGTCATGAGCACGGCGTTGGAGTTCGTGGAATCCTCCACGACCTCTCGCCGCCTAGCCTCGGCTGCGGCCTTGGCATCCTTCAGCTCTTGCTCATGTTGGAGCCGGGCCTGCACGGCCTGCTCCTTAAGCTCTTGGAAGCTAGTTTTCTGGGCGCTAAGGGCCTCCCGATGCTGCCGGATGAGCTGCTCTTTTTCGCCTACACAACGGAAGGAAGAGTATCAGTAAAGCGGTAGTTGATGGATAAGAAAACAACGGATTAACCAGAAAAGAAAAGACGATACCCTGAAGAGTAGTGATTTGGGCCTGGAGCGTCTCGATGGTAGCTCCCGGAACAGCTAGTAAGCAAAAAAAAAATACCGGTAAGAAATAAGACTTTCCATACAAAAGATGCCGGATGCAGAAAAAGAAAACTAACCTTGGCATTGGCTGTGAGCCTCCGCAAGGTCCCGATGCTCCCACAAGAGCTCCTCAAAGAGCTTCTTCCGGGCGTCCGCAGTGCTCTGTTCAAAGGAGACAAATGTGAGAAGTAAAGTTTAGCGCTAAGAACAAGTTCTTAACCCGAAACTCGGGGACTGGCAATGCCGGTTTGCGCGTTTCTAAGTAAAGTTTAGCGCTAAGAACAAGTTCTTAACCCGAAACTCGGGATCGGCAATGCCGGTTTGCGCGTTTCTAAGTAAAGTTTAGCGCTAAGAACAAGTTCTTAACCCGAAACTCGGGACCGGCAATGCCGGTTTGCGCGTTTCTAAGTAAAGTTTAGCGCTAAGAACAAAGTTCTTAACCCGAAACTCGGGACCGGCAATGCCGGTTTGCGCGTTTCTAAGTAAAGTTTAGCGCTAAGAACAAAGTTCTTAACCCGAAACTCGGGGACTGACAATGCCGGTTTGCGCGTTTCTAAGTAAAGTTTAGCGCTAAGAACAAAGTTCTTAACCCGAAACTCGGGGACTGGCAATGCCGGTTTGCGTGTTTCTAAGTAAAGTTTAGCGCTAAGAACAAAGTTCTTAACCAGAAACTCGGGGACTGGCAATGCCGGTTTGCGCGTTTCTAAGTAAAGTTTAGCGCTAAGAACAGAGTTCTTAACCCCAAACTCGGGGACTGGGAGAATGGATATGATTCAGCAAGGAAGAAACCGGCATAACATTAAAACTTCAAGGAAAGATATGAGAAAACCAGAAGAAGAGAAATCAACGCAAGTCGAAGAGATGAAACAGTCCTTGAAGAACTTACCATCAAATTGTTCGTGGCGTCAAACCACGCACTGTCCAGCTCCTTGACGGCCCGGCGTAGCCGCATGAAGTGCTCCTCCGAGCTTCGCTCACCGGCAGGGTCTGGCATTAGCAGCCGGTCCTTGCCCAAGCCGCGGGTCGCCTTGGACATGTCCGCGGCGTTCCACTGCTCCGCATAAGGCAGCAGGTGCCCCAGCTCTCGGCCGTCGCGCTTGAACGAAGTAATCCGGCCAAGCAGGCCGGTAGGTTTTTCCGAGACCGCAGCGGCGGCGGGCCCGACGTGCAGCACCAAGGACCGCGAGCCGCTGAGCGCCTCCACGGCCTTCCCACGCGACTCCCCCGGCTTGAGGCGCTTGATGGTCTTGGGGGCTGCCGGCGGCGGCATCGGCGTGGTTGCGAGGGGTCCTTGGCTCGGCGGAGGCGTTGGCGTCGCCTCAGAGGCAGGAGTTTCCGGCGGAGGATTTGGCGTGGCGTCAGGCGCCGCAGCTTCTGATGGCAAGGTGGAGGATGCCGGCGCGGAAGTTTCCGGCACGGCCTTGGAGGGGGAAGAGCGCAGACTCTTCTTCTTCTTCTTCTTTTCTTTTTGGACGGAAGGAACCAAAGGTTCCGACCGCCCGGCAACTTCTTCATCGGGGCCGATGTGGCTGGCGCCGGTATCCTGGGTCTCTGGAGGGGAGGTAAGGTCCTCCTCCGCGCGGTGGTCAGGAGATTTAGGGGCCGCGCGCCCCGAACTTGTAGTGCCCCCCGGAGGGGAGGCAGAAATGTTGCCGGCACCAGATGGTGTCGGGCTTGAACGAGGAGGAGGAGTTGAGGCCCCAGCGGAGCCGGCAGAGTCCTCAGACCTGGGCCCAAGTTTGAGCGCGGGGCTGAAAAAGAGAAAAATAGAGAATTGGAAAAAGTAACCGGAAAGGAACTAGGCACAACGAAACGAGAAAAGCAAAGAAACGAGTTTTACCCGGAGGAAGTGGGCATCTGCTTGCCCTTGTAACGCCTTGAGCCTACTTGCTTGCCCCCAACGACTTCCGTCCGGAGGCGTTTGGCAGGAGGACCATGGCTGGAGCCGGCATCCGGAGCCGGAGCTTTGTTCTTCTGGCCGTGGGCCATGAGTTTGTCCACAAACTCATTGCCAGCCTCGGCATCCAGCGGGGCCACATGCTCGTGAATCTGCGGATTGGTACCGGTTGAGGAGAGATCTACAGAGGATCAACAACAGTAAAATATGAGAGATCAAACAGAGAAGCTACCTCAAACATAGCCAGGTCGTCGGACGAACCAGCGGGCTCCGGCGGGGACCTGCCAAGGCGCGAGGCGGCGGTCTTGCCCATCTTGAGATCCTTCCAGAAGATGACGGGGTCGGGGTCGAACTTGTCCAGACCTCGCTTCTGGGCAGGGCCTCGCCGGTCAGACAAGATGCCGGGGAAACGGTCCTTGGCCTGAAAGAACAAGAAAGATAGAAAGAGGTTAATCACAATGAAAAAGTTACCGGGATACCGACCCGAGTTGTGTAATTTCTTACTGCTTGGGTCGGGGGGTTGGTGGAACTAAGAGGCCGAAGTCCCCATTCCCAGTCCTCCGGCATGGCGGTCTGGCAAATCTGACCGGCCTTGAGGACAACGTCCTTCTTACTAAGGGGAATTCCGGTGATCTTTGTAGGATCGCCAGGACCGTACATCTCGCTCATCTTGTGCATGCGGCGCTTGAGCGGAAGCACCGGCGCGAAATAAACGCGCGGATGATATCGTCGGAGCAGATGTTGGTGTCCTTCATCAGTTGCCTCATGAAGCGTATAATCCGGTTGGTCTCAATGTGAGAGTCCTTCGGGTTGTAGCTCCAGTTGGCCCTCGAGGGCGGCGCCAGATTGAAGGGCGGCAAGTTGATGAGGTCCGGGCGCCCTTGTTCTTCACATAGAAAAAGGTCCCTTGCCATAGCCGGCATGACTCGAGACCGGAAAACTTAAAAAAGGGGCTCCCTTGACGGGAGCCAATGATGCAAGACCCGCATTGAACGGGGGGTTTGGGTTTAGGAATATCCTTGCCCTGAACGGAATTAATCCGAAGAGCAAAGAAGCGGGCAAACGTCTCACGAGTGGGACGAATGCCGATGTAAGCCTCCATGAAGGTGGCGTAGCAAGAGAGGTAGAAAATGGCGTTGCCAGGAAGGTGATGAGGTTGAAGTTCGTAGAAATCAAGGAAACGACGAAAGAAGTCGGAAGCAGGAAGGCCGAAGCCGCGCTCGAAGTGAGCAAGGAAAACAACTCGTTCACCGGGTTCAGGCACCGGTTTGATTTCATCGCGAGGAAGCCGGCAGGTTACTCCTTCCGGAATCCTCCTGGACCGGTATAACCAGTCAATCTCGAACTTAGTGACGTTGGAGCCCATCCAGGCCCCGCGAGTGATACCGGAAGAATCCATACCGGAACCTTCGCTAGAGCTACCGGACGCACGATTGCTACCGGAGGCACGGTTGCTACCGGACTCGGCATCCATCTGAGCGAGGTCAGCGGTGAGCCCATCGGAAGATCTGCTACGCCGGCTGGCAGAGGAAGAGGCAGAAGAAGAAGTAGAGGACTCCGTACTAGACATGAGGTTCGGCAAGGAAAAACAGGAATCCCACGATATACCCCCGCGCGAAGATCTACGAAAGAGAGAAAAAGCAAGAAAAAGAAGAAGTAAATACACTACCGAGTCGAGATCTAGAAAGCAAGCAAAAGAGGAGTGAATCCAGATTGGGCCTAACCTGAGGCAGCGGAGTAGATGAGGAAGAGGTTCGCCGGAGAAGCGACGAGCCAAGGGCCGGCGAGGTAGTCCGTCGGCGGCGAGGCAAGAAGAAGCTCGAAGAAGCAGCAATGTCGCGGCGGGGGCAGAGACGCCGCAGAAGTTCTTTGCGCGACGAAGTCTGGTGGCGTCCGGCGAAGCTGTAGCGAAGGTTCGCTGGACGGCGGAGCTCAGGCGGCGAAACGCAGCGGCGGAGGCGCTGAGAGCGAAAGCACTGTGCGCGAGGAGGTGGAGAATGCGAGAAAAGGAAGAAGGAGGGGTGGTTTCCCCTTATAAAGGAAGAGGGTGGCGTGGGCCGAAACCGCTGGGCCTTGACGGTTGGGGTCGTGGGCCGCGACGGTTCGCTCCACGAGCCACCACGTGGCACGGTGATACACGCGAAGAAATAATAAGACACAGGACGGTACCCACGGATCCAGTGAAGCGGTTGGGATTCGCTGTGAAGCAGTTAATGTGCGCGCAGAAGTCGAAGGGAAGTGACCCCTGACACTGGCGCGTCAGTCACAGTGCGCATGTCACTGACAGGCGCGGGGCCCGAGATATTCTCGACGTCGCCGAGGAAGTGTTAAATGACTAAGATGCCGGAGGATAAGACGCCGGATAGTGCCTTAAGGAGAAGAGATAGCGATGATCTGGGTAAAAGATGCCGGATCTAAGCCTAAGACCGGATAGATTAAACCGGTATCCTAAAAAGAAAGAACCTGGCATGGTCTGTTGGATAGGATCCGCCAGACTATACCAGCTTCGGGGACTAATGTTGGGGGGATGACCCCCGGTATGCCAAAGGCATGCCAAACCGGATGGTTCGAGCCATCAAGATACCGGTTTAATGTTCGTACCGGAACTTAAAGATAAGAACTTAGCTAAGTGAAGCTAAGCCGGTATCCCCATGAGGGGTATACCGGAATCAGGTAAGAAGATACCGGATCTCCGGAAGGACGAGCAGGTCGGCAGGACTGGTCAAAGATTCTCTCCAGAGCTACAAGACAAAGATGAGCTAAGCAAAGTAACTTTAGACGAAGGGCTGACGATAAAGGGAAGGATGACGGTCAAAGAAGCCGGAGGACGTCAGCGTCTCTGATTAAAGAGGGCTCCGGTGTCTTCTATGATTAAAGTAGCTTTGTAAAGTAGTTTGTCTAGTCAAAGATGCCATTAGGGTTTCTTGCCCTGTAAGCCACCTCTCCCCTATATAAGGAGAGGGGGTAGCCCTTCTTACACACACGCATGAACACAGAAGAGCTTGTACTGAGAAACTTGTAGCCTGTTGAGATCAATAAAGATGATGATCTAGAGCGAGTTCTTCCTTATGTCTTTCTTCTTCAACCTCTAGCCTTGGCTAAGTTCTTGAGGAAACCATCCGGAAGTTCATCCCGTCTAATCACAAACCCTCCCCCGAATCCTCTTGCGTCCATTCGGCCCCAACTTAAGCCATCCTATGGCATCTGTTTGTTCACCACGACGACAGGACTGGAGTGGCATCTCTCCTTGGTAAGTCCCCAGAGCTGGTCCTGACGGAGAATACTGATGGCTCATGATTTCCTGGATCACGCGCAGAGCGACACGCTCCAAAGTGTTCACCAGGCTCTCAGAATGGTGGTGCAGCGAATGAGCCACCATGAAGTTGATCTCCTGACGCAGCGACCTGGTGCGTTCTTCTGACGGGGTGGACAGGTCCACTCCATCGAGCGCGCCTTCAGGTGAGAACCCTTTCCACCTGATGCCATGTGAGCGGGTTCTGTGAAAAGAGCCGATGAGGTCGGCTTCGAGGGCTGCTTTGATCTCGTCATGCTTCTTCTTGAGCTCCTCGGTCAGATCCTCGTACTTGACCGGAGTGCCTTCCGCCATCTCGGATGTAGATGGCGATGCGGTTGATGTCGAAGATGGTCCCACCGGGCGTGCCGGAATGTGTTGCGGTCGGAAACCCACCGGCGGGCAGCGACGGGCAACACCGTAGATCCGGGAATCTCCCGGGGCTGCGGCTGGCCCGAGTCCCTCCGAGCGACGGCCCGCAAAGCCTTCGGCACGCACGTCCGATGCCGATGCAAGGGCGTGCCACCTGACCTATACCCGGTCGGGAAGGTGTTGGATGATGCCTCGCTTAGTTTCTCGCATGGCATACACGTAAACATTAAATACGAGCCTCGATCGGCTCTCCGGTTATCCTGTGAATCGGCTCAAAGAGCCGATCCACCCATGATGCGTACGAGGTGTACGATCAGATGGTGGTCCTGCTTGATCAAGATAAAGCTAAAGCGACCTACTACGATTTGGGGTTTTCACCGCATAATCGGAACATCCTACTCGTGATCGAGCTCGGCGGCCACGCACGGTGATCGTAAACCGACCCTAGACAAGGCCTAAAAACCAACACGAAGTTGATCCTCGGAACATCCTTGTCTAGGGCTAGCAAACTACACCCTACGCGCCCTTCGGATCCTTCGACCCGTTTGTAAGGCCTAACAATGCAGATATTAAACTAATCCTTGAAGAACAAGGAGCAATCATAACGGATCGGATCTACTAAATAATGATCAAGCGGGGTGCCGCCCTTACACCCAAGATAGGTGTAAGGGCGGCTAGATGCCTAAGGGTTGCACGACGATAGCATATGATACGAAGAACAATGCTAACCCTAAAACATCTATGATAACTACGTTGCTCGCCATCAAAAAGGCTTCAGCACGAGCAACGCATGAACGACGAATAAACGTATGCTGCCTAGATCGCAAGATGCGATCTAGGCAGCATGGTGCTTACCCGGAAGAAACCCTCGAGACGGGGGAGTTGGCGATGCGCCGAGATTGGTTTGTGGTGAACGTGATTGTTGTTTATTTCATAAACCCTAGATACATATTTATAGTCCGGGGGACTTTCTAATTCAGGCGTGCACCTAACCGTGCACGGGTTAAACTCTAACTTCTAAACGACACGTATCCTACTATGTTACAGATACACGGGCAAACTAGCCCAAACTTGGTATGGAAGGCCGATTCATGTATTTCTTCTATGTATATTCTTCAAGCCCATCTTCAATCGCGGCCCACCTCTGATCCGGTCAAATTCTGGTGATAACAGAGGGTTAGTGCATAATCGAAAATTCACATATTCAGAGGTGACATAATCATTCTTAACACTTCTGGACATTGCACAAAGCTACTGAAAGTTAATGGAACAAAGAAATCCATCAAACATAGCAAAACAGGCAATGCGAAATAAAAGGCAGAATCTGTCAAAACAGAACAGTCCGTAAAGACGAATTTTTCTGGGGCACTTAACTTGATCAGATGAAAAAGCTCAAATAAAATGAAAGTTGTGTACATATCTGAGGATCACGCACGTAAATTGGCAGATTTTTCTGAGTTACCTACAGACGGGGCTGCTGAATTTCGTGATAGTAAGAAATCTGTTTCTGCGCAGTAATCCAAATCTAGTATCAACCCTACTATCAAAGACCTTACTTGGCACAACAATGCAATGAAATAAAGATAAGGAGAGGTTGCTACAGTAGTAACAATTTCCAAGACTCAAATATAAAACAAAAGTGCAGAAGTAAAATAAAGGGTTGTCTCCCATAAGCGCTTTTCTTTAACGCCTTTCAGCTAGGCGCAGAAAGTGTGAATCAAGTATTATCGAGAGATGAAGCATCAACAGAGGGGTTTGGAGTTTTCTCAACTATGCATTGTATCTTATCTATGTAAGTTTCAGAGGCCCCTTTTTCATTACTCTTAGGCTTGCTATTCTCATCAAACAAATTTTCAGGAACAAGCCAATCAAAATTCTTTTCTAGTGCCTCATGCATTCCTAAGAGCTTACAAGGTATTGGTACTTTAATCTCCCCCTTTCCATTGGTTTTATTAGTGTACTTTAGCCTATCTTTTTCCATCTTTTCAAGGGTATTTGCAAAATTGGTAAAACACCCAAGCATCTTATGTTTAATAAAGACTTTTCTAGCTTCTTTAGCTACATCACCAAATTCTTTAAGAAGGGTTTCTAAAACAAAATCTTTCTTTTCTCCTTCTTCGATATCACCGAGTGTAAGAAACATATGTTGGATTATAGGATTGAGATTAACAAATCTAGTTTCCAACATGTGTATTAAACAGGCAGTAGCACTTTCATAAGTAGGAGCAACTTTTACCAAGGGTGTATCTTCAAAATCTTCATCCATACTAACATGGGTGAAAAATGCTTCTATATTATCTCTTCCAATGATAGACCCTCGTCCTACCGGTATGTCTTTCAGAGTGAACTTAGGAGGAAACATGATGAAATAAACAAAAGGTAAATAAAGTAAATGCAAGTAACTAATTTTTTTGTGTTTTTAATATACAGAACGCAAACAAGACAGTAAATAAAGTAAAACTAGTAACAATTTTTTTTTGTATTTTTGATATAGAGAGCAAACAAAGCAGTAAATAAAATAAAGTAAAGCAAGACAAAAACAAAGTAAAGAGATTGGATGTGGGAGACTCCCCTTGCAGCGTGTCTTGATCTCCCCGGCAACGGCGCCAGCAAGTTTCCCTCAGTAAGAAACCAAGGTTTATCGAACCAGTAGGAGTCAAGGATCACGTGAAGGTCGTTGGTGACGGAGTGTAGTGCGGCGCAACACCAGGGATTCCGACGCCAACGTGGAACCTGCACAACACAATAAAAGTACTTTGCCCCAACGTAACAGTGAGGTTGTCAATCTCACCGGCTTGCTGTAAACAAAGGATTAAATGTATAGTGTGGAAGATGACGTTTGTTTGCGAAGAACAGTAAAGAACAAGTATTGCAGTAGATTGTATTTCAGATGTAAAAGAATGGACCGGGGTCCACAGTTCACTAGTGGTGTCTCTCCGATAAGATAAATAGCATGTTGGGTGAACAAATTACAGTTGGGCAATTGACAAATAGAGAGGGCATAACAATGCACATACATATCATGATGACTACTATGAGATTTAATCAGGGCATTACGACACAGTACATAGACCGCTATCCAGCATGCATCTATGCCTAAAAAGTCTACCTTCAGGTTAGCATCCGCACCCCTTCCGAGTATTAAGTTGCAAACAACGAGACAATTGCATTAAGTATGGTGAGTAATGTAATCAACACAAATATCCTTAGACAAAGCATTGATGTTTTATCCCTAGTGGCAACAACACATCCACAACCTTAGAACTTTCCGTCACTTGTCCCGGATTAAATGGAGGCATGAACCCACTATCGAGCATAAATACTCCCTCTTGGAGTTACAAGTATCAACTTGGCCGGAGCCTCTACTAGCAACGGAGAGCATGCAAGAACATAAACAACATATATATGATAGATTGATAATCAACTTGACATAGTATTCCATATTCATTGGACCCCAACAAACACAACATGTAGCATTACAAATAGATGATCTTGATCATGATAGGCAGCTCACAAGATCTAACATGATAGCACAATGAGGAGAAGACAACCATCTAGCTACTGCTATGGACCCTTAGTCCAGGGGTGGACTACTCACACATCGATCCGGAGGTGATCATGGCGATGAAGAGACCTCCGGGAGATGATTCCCCTCTCTCCGCAGGGTGCCGGAGGCGATCTCCTGAATCCCCCGAGATGGGATTGGCGGCGGCGGCGTCTCCGGAAGGTTTTCCGTATCGTGGCTCTCGGTACAGGGGTTTTCGCGACGAAGGCTATAAGTAGGCGGAAGGGCGAGTCGGAGGGCCGACGAGGGGCCCACACCATAGGGCGGCGCGGGCCCCTCCTCGGCCGCGCCGGCCTATGGTCCGGCCACCTCGTGTCCCCACTTCGTATGCTCTTCGGTCTTACGGAAGCTCCGTGGAAAAATAAGACCACAGGCGTTGATTTCGTCCAATTCCGAGAATATTTCCTTTGTAGGATTTCGAAACCAAAAACAGCGAGAAAACAGCAACTAGCTCTTCGGCATCTCGTCAATAGGTTAGTGCCGGAAAATGCATAATAATGACATAAAGTGTGTATAAAACATGTGAGTATCATCATAAAAGTAGCATGGAACATAAGAAATTATAGATACGTTTGAGACGTATCAGTCACTGAGTTGATAGCTTGTAAACTAAAAAAGAGTCGCTAAAATATTTTCTAAATGAAATACTTTTAGATTTGGTAGTTATTTATTTTACTGTTGATAAATAATGGGGTACCGGGTTGATAGCTTGTATACTAAAAAAAGTAGCTAAAGTAAACTAATGAAATACTTTTGAGGGTTGATAGTTATTTATATTTACCGTTGATAAATAACTGGACACCGAGTTGATAGTTATTTATTCTTATTGTTGATAAATAACGCGACACCGGGTTGATAACTTTAAACAAAAAAAAGAGTCGCTAAAATATTCTAAATTAAATTAACTTTTTTAGAGTGGGTAGTTATTTATATTTACCATCGATAAATTACGGGATCACCGGGTTGATAGATTGTAGTATAAAAAAGATTCGCTAAAATATTCTAAATAAAATTAGAATATTTAACCGTTGATAAATAAACTATTAAGGATTGGTAGTTATTTATATTTACCGTTGATAAATAACGAGATACCGGGTTGATAGATTGTAAACTAATAAATAGTCGCTAAAATATTCGAATTGAAATTAGCTTATTGGGTTGGTAAGTTTTAAATTTTATGGTTGATAAATGACGTATTTCTGGGTTGATAACTTTTAGCCCGGAAAAAAGAGTTATCGAAACATATTAACATTGGTGCTAGTTTTGAAGATCTCGTCGAGACGAGTTCATTAGAGAAGACGTAACTTAAATTGAAGTTATCATTTAGAAGATAAAACATTTCGAAATTTAAAATTAAGAAAGATTTCCGCTGACATTATTCTTTTTATCTTGTACCAAATGCATGCAACATTTTTCCATAAATACAAAATTTCGTCAAACAACTGCTACAAAAGGAAATATCGCATGTGAGCCAAAAAAATCCATCAAAATGTTGCAAATAAAATTAACTTTGGGATTGATAATTTTATACATTTATGGTTGATCACTCAAGTACGGAGGGTTGATAACTTTTAGCCAAACAAAAAGTCATCGAAACATATTAACATGGGTGCTAGTTTTGAAGATCTCGTCGAGACCAACTCATAGGTGAAAACATATTTTAAATCGAAGTTATCGTTTGTGAGATAAAATGTTTTGAATTTTCGAATTCAAAAACATTCTCGCTTACGTCATCACATTTGTTACCTTCTGCATGCATGCAGAACTTTCGTGAGAGAAAGTACAATAAGTCCTAGTGAGTGATACGTCTCCAACGTATCTATAATTTCTTATGTTCCATGCTACTTTTATGATGATACACATATGTTTTATACACACTTTACATCATTTATATGCATTTTCCGGAACTAACCTATTAACGAGATGCCGAAGTGCCAGTTCCTGTTTTGTGCTGTTTTTGGTTTCAGAAATCCTACAAAGGAAATATTCTCGGAATTGGACGAAATCAATGCCCAGTATCTTATTTTTCCCGGAAGCTTCCAGAGCACCGAAGAGAGGCCAGAGGGGAGCCAGGGGGGCCCCACCCCACAAGGCGGCGCGGCCAAGGGGGGGGCGCCCCCCTATGGTGTGGCTGCACCAGGACTCCCCCGAGGCTGCCCTTCCGCCTACTTAAAGCCTCCGTCGCGAAAACCCTAAAAGAATAAGCCACGATACGAGAAAAGTTCCAGAGTCGCCATCGCGAAGCCAAGATTCGGGGGACAGAAGTCTCTGTTCCGGCACGCCGCCGGGACGGGGAAGTGCCCCCGGAAGGCATCTCCATCGACACCACCGCCATCTTCATCAACGCTGCGGTCTCCTATGATGAGGAGGGAGTAGTTCTCCCTCGAGGCTAAGGGTTGTACTGTAGCTATGTGGTTCATCTCTCTCTCTCATGTGATCTTTATGTGATCATGAGCTTTGTGATCTAGTTGAATATCATCTATGTGCTACTCTAGTGATGTTATTAAAGTAGTCTATTCCTCCTCCATGATGTAATGTTGACAGTGTGTGCATCATGTAGTACTTGGTATAAGCTATGATTGTGATCTCTTGTGGATTATGAAGTTAACTATTACTATGATAGTATTGATGCGATCTATTCATCCTTTCATAGCTCTGACGGTGACGAGTGTGCATGCTATGTTAGTACTCGGTATAATTGCAATGGTCTATTATGCACTCTAAGGTTACTTAAATATGAACTCCGAATGTTGTGGAGCTTGTTAACTCCGGCTTGAGGGAGCTCTTGTAGCCCTACACAATGAATGGTGTTTGTCATCCAACAAGAGAGTGTAGAGAAAGTAGTATTTGTTTATTCAGTTATGTGATCAATGTTGAGAGTGTCCACTAGTGAAAGTATGATCCCTAGGCCTTGTTTCTAAGCATCAAAACTCCGTTTATTTACTGTTCTACTGCATGTTTACTTGCTGCCATATTTATTTTAGATTGTTATTACCACTCATATTCATCCATATCACTTGCATCTTACTATCTCTTCGCCGAACTAGTGCACCTATACATCTGACAAGTGTATTAGGTGTGTTGGGGACACAAGAGACTTCTTGTATCGTAATTGCAGGGTTGCTTGAGAGGGATATCTTTGACCTCTACCTCCCTGAGTTCGATAAACCTTGGGTGATTCACTTAAGGGAAACTTGCGGCTGTTCTACAAACCTCTGCTTTTGGAGGCCCAACACTGTCTACAGGAATAGAAGTGTGCGTAAACATCAAGCTATTTTCTGGCGCCGTTGCCGGGGAGGTAAGGTAAAAGGTATTCACATCCTCCGACTACTAAGCTATTTCCTAGCACTGTTGCTGGTGTGTGAGTGCTTGAAGCTATTTCCTTTAGATCCTGCAATTGCATCTTTTTGTTTCTTGTTTTTCACTAGTTAGGCATAATGGAAAATAACAGTGAGCTTTTTAATCTATTTCCTGAGTTAAGACATGGATTGTTTGATGCGAAATTAAAAAACCTATGGAACCTTATTTGCATGCTAGTGGCAACACCATTGTTGCTAATGCTATGGAAAATTCTAAGCTTGGGGAAGCTGGTTTTGATGAGCATGATATTTTTAGTCCCCCAAGCATGCAGGAGAAAATTTACTTTGATGATACTTTACCTCCTATATATGATGATTACAATGATGACTATCATCCACCTACTATTGAGGAGAAAATTAATTATGATCATACTATGCCTCCTATATTTGATGATTATGGTGATAATGATAGCTACCTTATTGAATTTTCTCCCACTACAATTAATAAGAATGACTATGCTTATGTTGGGAGTAGTAATTATTTTATGCATGAGACTCATGATAAGAATGCTTTATGTAATAGTTATATTGTTGAGTTTGTTCATGATGCTACTGAAAGTTATTATGAGAGAGGGAAACATGATTATATGCATCTTAATAATATTAAGTTTCCCCTCTTTATGTTGAGAATCTTGAAGTTGCGCTTATATTGCCTTTCTATGCTTATTGCATTATGCTTACACGACTTGTTTGTGTATAAGACTCCTTTTCATAGGAAGTGGATTAGGCTTAAATTTGTTTCATACTTGCTTTTTGATGCTCTCTTTGCTTCAACTCTCATCCTTATGTGAGCATCATTAAAATTGCTGAGCCCATCTTAATGGCTATAAAGAAAGCACTTCTTGGGAGATAACCCATGTTTTATTTTGCTACTTGTTTTGTTGTGTCTTGGAAGTTGTTACTACTGTAGCAACCTCTCCTTATCTTTACTTTATTGCATTTTTGTGCCAAGTAAAGTCTTTGATAGTAAGGTTGATACTAGATTTGGATTACTGCGCAGAAACAGATTTTTTACTGTCACGAAATTGAGCAGCCCCTTCTGTAGGAAACTCAGAAAAATCTGCCAATTTACGTGCGTGATCCTCAGATATGTACTCAACTTTCATTCAATTTGAGCATTTTCATATGAGCAAGTTAAGTGCCCCAGAAAAATTCGTCTTTACGGACTGTTCTGTTTTGACAGATTCTGCCTTTTATTTCGCATTGCCTGTTTTGCTATGTTTGATGGATTTCTTTGTTCCATTAACTTTCAGTAGCTTTGTGCAATGTCCATAAGTGTTAAGAATGATTGTGTCACCTCTGAATATGTGAATTTTTGATTATGCACTAACTCTCTAATGAGTTTGTTTTGAGTTTGGTGTGGAGGAAGTTTTCAAGGGTCAAGAGAGGAGGATGATACAATATGATCAAGAAGAGTGAAAAGTCTAAGCTTGGGGATGCCCCCGTGGTTCATCCCTGCATATTTCAAGAAGACTCAAGCATCTAAGCTTGGGGATGCCAAAGGCATCCCCTTCTTCATCGACAACTTGTCAGGTCACCTCTAGTGAAACTATATTTTTATTCCGTCACATCTTATGTGCTTTACTTGGAGCGTCTGTGTGCTTTTATTTTCGTTTTGTTATTTTCATTCTCTGAATAAATTCATGCTTGTGTGGGAGAGAGACACGCTCCGCTCGTTCTTATGAACACTGGTGTTCTTAGCTTTATTCTTAATGTTCATGGCGAAGGTTGAAACCGCTTCGTTAATTGTTATATGGTTGGAAACAGAAAATGCTGCATGTGGTAATTGGTATAATGTCTTGAATAATTTGATACTTGGCAATTGTTGTGCTCATATAGATCATGTTTAAGCTCTTGCATCATATGCTTTGCACCTATTAATGAAGAAATACTGTAGAGCTTGTTGACATTTGGTTTGCATGATTGGTCTCTCTAGAGTCTAGATATTTTCTGGTTAAGGTGTTTGAACAACAAGGAAGACAGTGTAGAGTCTTATAATGCTTGCAATATGTTCTTATGTAAGTTTTGCTGTACCAGTTTATACTTGAGTTTGCTTCAAACAACCTTGCTAGCCTAAGACTTGTATTGAGAGGGATTACTTCTCGTGCATCCAAATCCTTGAGCCAAAAACTATGCCATTTGTGTCCACCATACCTACCTACTACATGGTATTTTTCTGCCATTCCAAAGTAAATTGCTTGAGTGCTACCTTTAAAATTTCATTCTTTGTCTTTGCAATATATAGCTCATGGGGAAAATAGCTTAAAAACTATTGTGGTGAAGAATATGTAGCTATGTATCTTATTTCTTATAAGTTGCTTGTTGAGCGGTAACCATGCTTCTGGGGACGCCACCAACTATTACACCTTTGTTGAATATCATGTGAGTTGCTATGCATGTTCGTCTTGTCTGAAGTAAGGGCGATTTTCATGATCAAATGGTTTGAGTATGCATATTGTTAGAGAAGAACATTGGGCCGCTAACTAAAGCCATGATTCATTGTGGAAGTTTCAGTTTGGACAATTAATCCTCAATCTCTTATGAGAATATTAACTGTTGTTGAATACTTATGCATTAAAGAGGAGTCCATTATCTGTTGTCTATGTTGTCCCGGTATGGATGTCTAAGTTGAGAATAATCAAAAGCGAGAAATCCAATGCGAGCTTTCTCCTTAGACCTTTGTACATGCGGCATAGAGGTACCCCTTTGTGACACTTGGTTGAAACATATGCTATGCAATGATAATCCATGTTAATCCAAGCTAATTAGGACAAGGTGCGAGCACTATTGGTATACTATGCATGAGGCTTGCAACTTATAGGATATCTTATACATAACACATATGATTTATTACTACCGTTGACAAAATTGTTTCTTGTTTTCAAAATGAAAAGCTCTAGCACAAATATAGTAATCCATGCTTCCCTCTACGAAGGGCCATTCTTCTACTTTATTGTTGAGTCAGTTTACCTATTCTTTCTATCTTAGAAGCAAACACTTGTATCAACTGTGTGCATTGATTCTTACATGTTTACCTATTGCACTTGTTATATTACTTTGTGTTGACAATTATCCATGAGATATGCATGTTGAAAGTTGAAAGCAACTGCTGAAACTTATATCTTCCTTTGTGTTGCTTCAATGCCTTTACTTTGAATTTATTGCTTTATGAGTTAACTCTTATGCAAGACTTATTGATGCTTGTCTTGAAAGTACTATTCATGAAAAGTATTTGTTATATGGTTTAGTTGTTTACTCATTGTCTTTACCATTGCTTTGAATCACTTCATTCATCTCATATGCTTTACAATAGTATTGATCAAGATTATGATAGCATGTCACTTAAGAAATTATCTTTGTTATCGTTTACCTACTCGAGGGCGAGTAGGAACTAAGCTTAGGGATGCTGATACGTCTCCAACGTATCTATAATTTCTTATGTTCCATGCTACTTTTATGATGATACACATATGTTTTATACACACTTTACATCATTTATATGCATTTTACGGAACTAACCTATTAACGAGATGCCGAAGTGCCAGTTCCTGTTTTCTGCTGTTTTTGGTTTCAGAAATCCTACAAAGGAAATATTCTCGGAATTGGACGAAATCAACGCCCAGTATCTTATTTTTCCCGGAAGCTTCCAGAGCACCGAAGAGGGGCCAGAGGGGAGCCAGGGGCCCCCCACCCCACAAGGCAGCGCGGCCAAGGGGGGGGCGCCCCCTATGGTGTGGCTGCACTAGGACTCCCTGATGGCGTGTAACTCACACGTTCGTTGGGAACCCCAAGAGGAAGGTATGATGCGCACAGCAGCAAGTTTTCCCTCAGAAAGAAACCAAGGTTTATCGAACTAGGAGGAGCCAAGAAGCACGTTGAAGGTTGATGGCGGCGGGATGTAGTGCGGCGCAACACCGGAGATTCCGGCGCCAACGTGGAACCCGCACAACACAACCAAAGTACTTTGCCCCAAGGAAACAGTGAGGTTGTCAATCTCACCGGCTTGCCGTAACAAAGGATTAACCGTATTGTGTGGAAGATGATTGTTTGCGAGAAAACGAGTAAAGAACAAGTATTGCAAGCATATTTGTATTTCGAGTATAAAAGAATGGACCGGGGTCCACAGTTCACTAGAGGTGTCTCTCCCATAAGATAAAATCATGTTGGGTGAACAAATTACGGTCGGGCAATTGACAAATAGAGAGGGCATAACAATGCACATACATGTCATGATAAATATAGTGAGATTTAATTGGGCATTACGACAAAGTACATAGACCGCTATCCAGCATGCATCTATGCCTAAAAAGTCCACCTTCAGGTTATCGTCCGAACCCCTTCCAGTATTAAGTTGCTAACAACAGATAATTGCATTAAGTATTGCGCGTAATGTAATCAATAACTACATCCTCAGACATAGCATCAATGTTTTATCCCTAGTGGCAACAGCACATCCATAACCTTAGAGGTTCTTGTCACTCCTCCAGATTCACGGAGACATGAACCCACTATCGAGCATAAATACTCCCTCTTGGAGTTACTAGCATCAACTTGGCCGAGCCTCTACTAATAACGGAGAGCATGCAAGATCTTAAACAACACATAGGTAATAACTTGATAGTTAACATAACATAGTATTCTCTATCCATCGGATCCCGACAAACACAACATATAGCATTACAGATAGATGATCTTGATCATGTTAGGCAGCTCACAAGATCCAACAATGAAGCACAATGAGGAGAAGACAACCATCTAGCTACTGCTATGGACCCATAGTCCAGGGGTGAACTACTCACTCATCACTCCGGAGGCGACCATGGCGGTGAAGAGTCCTCTGGGAGATGAATCCCCTCTCCGGCAGGGTGCCGGAGGAGATCTCCAGAATCCCCCGAGATGGGATTGGCGGCGGCGGCGTCTCTGGAAGGTTTTCCGTATCGTGGCTCTCGATACTGGGGGTTTCGCCACGGAGGCTTTAAGTAGGCGGAAGGGCAACGCGGGGGGCCACACGAGGGCCCCACTCGCCAGGCTGGCGCGGCCAAGACCTAGGCCGCGCCGCCCTAGTGTGCGGCGCCTCGTGGCCCCACTTCGACTCTCCTTCGGTCTTCTGGAAGCTTCGTGGCAAAATAGGACCCTGGGCGTTGATTTCGTCCAATTCCGAGAATATTTCGTTACTAGGATTTACGAAACCAAAAACAGCAGAAAACAGCAACTGGCTCTTCGGCATCTTGTTAATAGGTTAGTTCCAGAAAATGCACGAATACGACATAAAGTGTGCATAAAACATGTAGATATCATCAATAATGTGGCATGGAACATAAGAAATTATCGATACGTCGGAGACGTATCAGCATCCCCAAGCTTAGTTCTCGCTCGTCCCGAGCAGGTAAAACGATAACAAAGATAATTTCTGAAGTGACATGCCATCATAACCTTGATCATACTATTTGTAAACATATGTAATGAATGCAGCGATCAAAACAATGGTAATGACATGAGTAAACAAATGAATCATAAAGCAAAGACTTTTCATGAATAGTACTTCAAGACAAGCATCAATAAGTCTCGCATAAGAGTTAACTCATAAAGCAATAAATCAAAGTAAAGGTATTGAAGCAACACAAAGGAAGATTAAGTTTCGGCAATTTACTTTGGAATGGCGGATAAATACCATGTAGTAGGTAGGTATGGTGGACACAAATGGCATAGTGGTTGGCTCAAGGATTTTGGATGCATGAGAAGTATTCCCTCTCGATACAAGGTTTAGGCTAGCAAGGTTATTTGAAACAAACACAAGGATGAACGGTGCAACAAAACTCACATAAAAGACATATTGTAAACATTATAAGACTCTACACCGTCTTCCTTGTTGTTCAAAACTCAATACTAGATATTATCTAGACTTTAGAGAAACCAAATATGCAAACCAAATTAGCAAGCTCTAGGTGTTTCTTCATTAATGGGTGCAAAGTATATGATGCAAGAGCTTAAACATGAGCACAACAATTGCCAAGTATCAAATTATCCAAGACATTTTAGAATTACTACATGTAGCATTTTCCAATTCCAATCATATAACAATTTAACGAAGAAGAAACTTCGCCATGAATACTATGAGTAAAGCCTAAGGACATACTTGTCTATATGCTACAGCGGAGCGTGTCTCTCTCCCATACAGTGAATGCTAGGATCCATTTTATTCAAACAAAAACAAAAACAAAAACAAACCGACGCTCCAAGAAAAGCACATAAGATGTGACGGAATAAAAATATAGTTTAAGGGGAGGAACCTGATAATGTTGTCGATGAAGAAGGGGATGCATCCCCAAGCTTAGACACTTGAGTCTTCTTAGAATATGCAGGGGTGAACCACCGGGGCATCCCCAAGCTTAGAGCTTTCACTCTCCTTGATCATATTGCATCATACTCCTCTCTTGATCCTTGAAAACTTCCTCCACACCAAACTCGAAACAACTCATTAGAGGGTTAGTGCACAATAAAAATTAACATGTTCAGAGGTGACATAATCATTCTTAACACTTCTGGACATTGCATAAAGCTACTGGACATTAATGGATCAAAGAAATTCATCCAACATAGCAAAAGAGGCAATGCGAAATAAAAGGCAGAATCTGTCAAAACGAACAGTCCGTAAAGATGGATTTTATTGAGGCACCAGACTTGCTCAAATGAAAATGCCCAAATTGAATGAAAGTTGCGTACATATCCGAGGATCACTCACGTAAATTGGCTTAATTTTCTGAGTTACCTACGAGAGAATTAGACCCAGATTCGTGACAGACAAAGAAATCTGTTTCTGCGCAGTAATCCAAATCTAGTATTCACTTTACTATCAAAGACTTTACTTGGCACAACAAAACACAAAACTAAGATAAGGAGAGGTTACTACAGTAGTAAACAACTTCCAAGACTAAAATATAAAACAAAAATACTGTAGTAAAAACATGGGTTGTCTCCCATAAGCGCTTTTCTTTAACGCCTTTCAGCCTAGGCGAGAAAGTGTATATCAAGTATTATCGAGAGATGGAGCATCGGTATTATAAGTTCCCCCATCTGTGGTGGCACTAAGGGCTTTGTCAATTTTAGGCCTATAATAATATTTCTTTGGTTTAGGCACTTTAGAGACATACATAAACTTTTGCTCCTTTCCCACATAAGCTTTCTCTCTAAACTTTAAAGATGAAAAGGTTGAACCCAAGGTTCCCATAGCTTTTTCAAGTTCGCCAATCCTATTAATTTGATTATCATGGTCAACACAAGTTCCTAGGACACTAATTCTTTCATCAATTCCTCCTAACGATTTATCAAGTTCATCAGTTTTATCAAGTAACATCTCCAACTTAGTTTCAACACTCGGAAAATTTTTCTCTATGGTTTCCAATTTTTTCATAACATCCTCAAGAGAGGTTTCAATTTTAGTTTCATTAACAGGTGGTGTTCCAAATAAACTCTCAATAATGCAACTAGCTTCTAAAGCGGGAGCGCCTAGGAAGTTACCTCCGCGAGACAATCAAGAACATATCTATTCCAGCTAGAGATACCAACATAAAAATTCCTGAGTAGGATAGTGGTGGAGTGTTTCTTAGTGCACCTATTATGGGCATCACTAATTCTATATCAAGCATCTTTTAAACATTCCCCCCCTTGTTGCTTAAATGAACGAACTTCAACTTCAGGATTACTCATTTTAGCAGTAGTAAATAAAGCAAACTAGATAGAATAAATGCAAGTAAACTATTTTTTTTTGTATTTTTGATATAGAGTGCAAGACAGTAAATAAAGTAAAGCTAGCAACTAATTTTTTTGTGTTTTGATATAATGCAGCAAACAAAGTAGTAAATAAAATAAAGCAAGACAAAAACAAAGTAAAGAGATTGGGAAGTGGAGACTCCCCTTGCAGCGTGTCTTGATCTCCCGGCAACGGCGCCGGAAAAAGAGCTTGATGGCGTGTAACTCACACGTTCGTTGGGAACCCCAAGAGGAAGGTATGATGCGCACAGCAGCAAGTTTTCCCTCGAAAGAAACCAAGGTTTATCGAACCGAGGAGGAGCCAAGAAGCACGTTGAAGGTTGATGGCGGCGGGATGTAGTGCGGCGCAACACCGGAGATTCCAGCGCCAACGTGGAACCCGCACAACACAACCAAAGTACTTTGCCCCAACGAAACAGTGAGGTTGTCAATCTCACCGGCTTGCTGTAACAAAAGATTAACCGTATTGTGTGGAAGATGATTGTTTGCGAGAAAACGAGTAAAGAACAAGTATTGCAGCAGATTTGTATTTCGAGTATAAAAGAATGGACCGGGGTCCACGAGTTCACTAGAGGTGTCTCTCCCATAAGATAAAAGCATGTTGGGTGAACAAATTACGATCGGGCAATTGACAAATAGAGAGGGCATAACAATGCACATACATGTCATGATAAATATAGTGAGATTTAATTGGGCATTACGACAAAGTACATAGACCGCTATCCGAGCATGCATCTATGCCTAAAAGTCCACCTTCAGAGTTATCGTCCGAACCCCTTCCAGTATTAAGTTGCTAACAACGAGACAATTGCATTAAGTATTGCGCGTAATGTAATCAATAACTACATCCTCGGACATAGCGTCAATGTTTTATCCCTAGTGGCAACGAGCACATCCATAACCTTAGAGGTTCTTGTCACTCCTCAGATTCACGGAGACATGAACCCACTATCGAGCATAAATACTCCCTCTTGGAGTTACTAGCATCAACTTGGCTAGAGCCTCTACTAATAACGGAGAGCATGCAAGATCTTAAACAACACATAGGTAATAACTTGATAATTAACATAACATAGTATTCTCTATCCATCGGATCCCGACAAACACAACATATAGCATTACAGATAGATGATCTTGATCATGTTAGGCAGCTCACAAGATCCAACAATGAAGCACAATGAGGAGAAGACAACCATCTAGCTACTGCTATGGACCCATAGTCCAGGGGTGAACTACTCACTCATCACTCCGGAGGCGACCATGGCGGTGAAGAGTCCTCCGGGAGATGAATCCCCTCTCCGGCAGGCTGCCGGAGGAGATCTCCAGAATCCCCCGAGATGGGATTGGCGGCGGCGGCGTCTCTGGAAGATTTTCCGTATCGTGGCTCTCGGTACTGGGGGTTTCGCCACGGAGGCTTTAAGTAGGCGGAAGGGCAACGCGGGGGGCCACACGAGGGGCCCACTCGCCAGGCTGGCGCGGCCAAGACCTAGGCCGCGCCGCCCTAGTGTGGCGGCGCCTCGTGGCCCCACTTCGACTCTCCTTCGGTCTTCTGGAAGCTTCGTGGCAAAATAGGACCCTGGGCGTTGATTTCGTCCAATTCCGAGAATATTTCGTTACTAGGATTTCGAAACCAAAAACAGCAGAAAACGACAAGCTGGCTCTTCGGCATCTTGTTAATAGGTTAGTTCCAGAAAATGCACGAATATGACATAAAGTGTGCATAAAACATGTAGATATCATCAATAATGTGGCATGGAACATAAGAAATTATCGATACGTCGGAGACGTATCACTCCCCCGAGGCTGCCCTTCTGCCTACTTAAAGCCTCCGTCGCGAAAACCCTAAAAGAATAAGCCACGATACGAAAAAAGTTCCAGAGCCGCCGCCATCGCGAAGCCAAGATTCGGGGGACAGAAGTCTCTGTTCCGGCACGCCGCCGGGACGGGGAAGTGCCCCGGAAGGCATCTCCATCGACACCACCGCCATCTTCATCAACGCTGCTGTCTCCTATGATGAGGAGGGAGTAGTTCTCCCTCGAGGCTAAGGGCTGTACTGTAGCTATGTGGTTCATCTCTCTCTCATGTGATCTTTATGTGATCATGAGCTTTGTGATCTAGTTGAATATCATCTATGTGCTACTCTAGTGATGTTATTAAAGTAGTCTATTCCTCCTCCATGATGTAATGTTGACAGTGTGTGCATCATGTAGTACTTAGTATAAGCTATGATTGTGATCTCTTGTGGATTATGAAGTTAACTATTACTATGATAGTATTGATGCGATCTATTCATCCTTTCATAGCCTGACGGTGACAGTGTGCATGCTATGTTAGTACTCGGTATAATTGCAATGGTCTATTATGCACTCTAAGGTTACTTAAATATGAACTCCGAATGTTGTGGAGCTTGTTAACTCCGGCTTGAGGGAGCTCTTGTAGCCCTACACAATGAATGGTGTTTGTCATCCAACAAGAGAGTGTAGAGAAAGTAGTATTTGTTTATTCAGTTATGTGATCAATGTTGAGAGTGTCCACTAGTGAAAGTATGATCCCTAGGCCTTGTTTCTAAGCATCGAAACTCCGTTTATTTATTGTTCTACTGCATGTTTACTTGCTGCCATATTTATTTCAGATTGTTATTACCACTCATATTCATCCATATCACTTGCATCTTACTATCTCTTCGCCGAACTAGTGCACCTATACATCTGACAAGTGTATTAGGTGTGTTGGGGACACAAGAGACTTCTTGTATCGTAATTGCAGGGTTGCTTGAGAGGGATATATCTTTGACCTATACCTCCCTGAGTTCGATAAACCTTGGGTGATTCACTTAAGGGAAACTTGCTGCTGTTCTACAAACCTCTGCTCTTGGAGGCCCAACACTGTCTAGAGGAATAGAAGTGTGCGTAGATATCAGTGAGCTAGCTATAAGGATTAAAATAGTATATTATTGCTTAGTTGGAGTAGAGAGAGGACGTGAGAGAAGGAGAGTGGACTCTTATGCAAGAGCTAGCTGTATCACGTGCTCCTAGACACTTTGTGAGTGTGAAAGGTGGACCATACATTGATAAAATACTACATTTTTATAGATCACTATTGTATATGTTGACTCTAAGAGCATCTCCACCGGCGCCCCGATAGCTTTTTGGGGGCCGGGGCTAAAAATAGGCTCGTACCGGCGCGCCCCTGATGTCTACGGGTGCTTCTATTCTTGTAGACAGTGTTGGGCCTCCAAGAGCAGAGGTTTGTAGAACAGCAGCAAGTTTCCCTTAAGTGGATCACCCAAGGTTTATCGAACTCAGGGAGGAAGAGGTCAAAGATATCCCTCTCATGCAACCCTGCAACCACAAAGCAAGAAGTCTCTTGTGTCCCCAACACACCTAATAGGTGCACTAGTTTGGCGAAGAGATAGTGAAATACAGGTGGTATGAATAAATATAAGCGAGTAGCAACGGCACCGTGAAAAGTGCTTTGCCCAGGATCGGCGTGTGGTTGATGGTGGTAATATTGCGGACAGTAGAGATGCGAGTAAAACAAGAAACAAGCAGCCGATAACAGTATTTAGGAACAAGGCCTAGGGATCATACTTTCACTAGTGGACACTCTCAACATTGATCACATAACGAATAAATAGATAGATGCTAGACTCTACACCCTCTTGTTGGATGATGAACACCACTAACCGTGTAGGATTACACGAACCCTCAATGCCGGAGTTAACAAGCTCCACAATATTCGATGTTCATGTTTAAATAACCTTAGAGTGCATGACAGATCAACATAACCAAACCAAGTACTAACATAGCATGCACACTGTCACCTTCACGCTACGAAAGGAGGCATACATCACATCAATACCATCATAGCAATAGTTAACTTCATAATCTACAAGAGATCACAATCATAGCCTACACCAAGTACTACACGATGCACACACTGTCACCATTACACCGTGCAGGAGGAATAAACTACTTTAATAACATCACTAGAGTAGCACACGGATAAATTGTGATACAAAACACATTGCAATCATAAAGAGATATAAATAAGCACTTCACTATGCCATTCATAACAGTGAATAAGTATTCTGTGAAATATAGCCTAAGAGACCCACACGGTGCACACACTCGTCACCTTTACACACGTGGGACAAGGAGTCTCCGGAGATCACATACGTAAAACCCACTTGACTAGCATAATGACATCTAGATTACAAGCATCATCATATGAATCTCAATCATGTAAGGCAGCTCATGAGATTATTGTATTGAAGTACATAGGAGAGAGATTAACCACATAGCTACCGGTACAGCCCCGAGCCTCGATGGAGAACTACTCCCTCCTCATGGGAGACAGCAGCGTTGATGAAGATGGCGGTGGTGTCGATGGAGGAGCCTTCCGGGGCACTTCCCCGTCCCGGCGGCGTGCCGGAACGGAGACTCCTGTCCCCCAGATCTTGGCTTCGCGATGGCGGCGGCTCTGGAAGGTTTCTCGTACCGTGGCTTTTCCGTATCGAGGTTTTAGGTCAGGGACCTTTAAATAGGCCAAGAGGCGGAGTCGGAGGGTCGACGAGACGGTGACACACTAGGGGGGCGCAGCCAAGGCCTGGGCCGCACCACCCTGGCGTCTGGTGGCCCAGTGGCCCCCCTCTGGCCTCTCTCGGTGTTCCGGAAGCTTCGAGTGATCCTAAGATGTTGGGCGTTGATTTCGTCCGATTCCGAGAATATTTCCTTACTAGGATTTCGAAACCAAAAACAGCAGAACAACGAAGCGGCCCTTCGGCATCTCGTCAATAGGTTAGTTCCGGAAAACGCATAAATATGATATAAAGTATGCATAAAACATGTAGATATCATCAATAATGTGGCATGGAACATAAGAAATTATCGATAGACGTATCAGCATCCCCAAGCTTAGTTTTTGCTCGTCCCGAGCAGGTAAACGATAACAAAGATAATTTCTGGAGTGACATGCCATCATAACCTTGATCATACTATTGTAAACACATGTAATGAATGCAGCGATCAAAACAATGGTAATGACATGAGTAAACAACTGAATCATAAAGCAAATACTTTTCATGAATATTACTTTCAAGACAAGCATCAATAAGTCTTGCATAAGAGTTAACTCATAAAGCAATAAATTCATAGTAAAGGTATTGAAGCAACACAAAGGAAGATTAAGTTTCAGCGGTTGCTTTCAACTTATAACATGTATATCTCATGATAGTTTGTCAATGCAAAGTAATATAACAAGTGCAATATGCAAGTATGTAGGAATCAATGCACAGTTCACACAAGTGTTTGCTTCTTGAGATGGAGAGAGATAGGTGAACTGACTCAACATAAAAGGTAAAAGAATTGCCCTTCGAAGAGGAAAGCATCGATTGCTATATTTGTGCTAGAGCTTTGGTTTTGAAAACATATAGAGAGCATAAAAGTAAAATTTTGAGAGGTGTTTGTTGTTGTCAACGAATGGTAGTGGGCACTCTAACCCCCTTGCCAGACAAACCTTCAAAGAGCGGCTCCCATTAATTATTTTTATTTTTGGGTGGCACTCCTTCCAACCTTTCTTTCACAAACCATGGCTAACCGAATCCTCGGGTGCCTGCCAAAAATCTCATACCATGAAGGAGTGCCTTTTTATTTTAGTTTTATTATGATGACACTCCTCCCCACCTTTGCTTTCTCAAGCCATGGCTAACCGAATCCTTCGGGTGCCGTCCAACAATCACATACCATGGAGGAGTGTCTATTTAGGTTAATTAATTTGGGACTGGGAATCCCATTGCCGACTCTTTTTGCAAAATTATTGGATAAGCGGATGAAGCCACTAGTCCATTGGTGAAAGTTGCCCAACAAGAATGAAAGATAAACACCACATACTTCCTCATGAGCTATAAAACATTGACACAAATCAGAGGTGATAAATTTTGAATTATTTAAAGGTAGCACTCAAGCAATTTACTTTGGAATGACGGAGAAATACCATGTAGTAGGTAGGTATGGTGGACACAAATGGCATAGTGGTTGGCTCAAGGATTTTGGATGCATGAGAAGTATTCCCTCTCGATACAAGGTTTAGGCTAGCAAGGTTATTTGAAACAAACACAAGGATGAACCGGTGCAGCAAAACTCACATAAAAGACATATTGTAAACATTATAAGACTCTACACCGTCTTCCTTGTTGTTCAAACTCAATACTAGAAATTATCTAGACTTTAGAGAGACCAATTATGCAAACCAAATTTTAGCAAGCTCTATGTATTTCTTCATTAATAGGTGCAAAGTATATGATGCAAGAGCTTAAACATGAGCACAACAATTGCCAAGTATCAAATTATTCAAGACATTTTAGAATTACTACATGTAGCATTTCCCGATTCCAACCATATAACAATTAACGAAGCAGTTTAACCTTCGCCATGAACATTATGAGCTAAGAACACATGTGTTCATATGAACCAGCGGAGCGTGTCTCTCTCCCACACAAGTATTTATTCAAACAAAAACAAAAACAAAAGCACACAGACGCTCCAAGTAAAGTACATAAGATGTGACCGAATAAAAATATAGTTTCAAGAGAAGGAACCTGATAATTTGTCGATGAAGAAGGGGATGCCTTGGGCATCCCCAAGCTTAGATGCTTGAGTCTTCTTGAAATATGCAGGGATGAACCACGGGGGCATCTCCAAGCTTAGACTCTTCACTCTTCTTGATCATAGTATATCATCCTCCTCTCTTGACCCTTGAAAACTTCCTCCACACCAAACTCGAAACAAACTCATTAGAGGGTTAGTGCATAATCAAAAATTCACATGTTCAGAGGTGACACAATCATTCTTAACACTTCTGGACATTGCCCAAAGCTACTGGAATGTAATGGAACAAAGAAATCCATCCAACACAGCGAAAGAGGCAATGCGAAATAAAAGGCAGAATCTGTCAAAACAGAACAGTCCGTAAAGACGAATTTTATTGAGGCACTAGACTTGCTCAGATGAAAATGCTCAAATTGAATGAAAGTTGCGTACATATCTGAGGATCACTCACGTAAATTGGCATAATTTTCCGAGTTACCTACAGAGAATTAGGCCAAGATTCGTGACGAGCAAGAAATCTGTTTCTCGCGCGAGTAATCCAAATCTAGTATGAACCTTACTATCAAAGACTTTACTTGGCACAACAAATGCAATAAAACTAAGATAAGGAGAGGTTGCTACAGTAGTAACAACTTCCAAGACTCAAAACAAAATTACTGTAGTAAAATAAACACATGGGTTACCTCCCAAGAAGTTCTTTCTTTATAGCCATTAAGATGGGCTCAGCAATTTTAATGATGCACTCGCAAGAGATAGTATTTGAAACAAAAGAGAGCATCAAGAGGCAAATTCAAAACACATTTAAGTCTAACATGCTTCCTATGAAAAGGAATCCTGTAAATAAACAAGTTCATGAGGAGCAAAGTAACAAGCATAGGAAGATAGAACAAGTGTAGCTTCAAAAATTTCAGCACATAGAGAGGCATTTTAGTAACATGAAAATTTCTACAACCATATTTTCCTCTCTCATAATAACTTTCAGTAGCAACATGAGCAAACTCAACAATATAACTATCACATAAAGCATTCTTATCATGAGTCTCATGCATAAAATTATTACTACTCCCAACATAAGCATAGTTATTCTTATTAATTGTAGTAGGAGCAAATTCAACAAAGTAGCTATCATTATTATTCTCATCATCAAATATAGGAGGCATATTGTAATCATAATCAAATTTATCCTCCATAACAAGCGGTAACAAAAGACTACTATCATTATAATCATCATATATGGGAGGCAAAGTATCATCAAAGTAAATTTTCTCCTCAATGCTTGGGGGACTAAAAAGATCATGCTCATCAAAACCAGCTTCCCCAAGCTTAGAACTTTCTATATCATTAGCAACAATGGTATTCAAAGTGTTCATACTAATATGTTCCATGGGTTTTTTAATTTTCGCATCAAACCATCCATGTCTTAAATCAGGAAATAGAATAAGAAGCTCATTGTTGTCCATTATGCCAAACTAGTGTAAACAAGAAACAAAAAGATGCAATTGCAGGATCTAAAGGAAATAGCTTCGAGCACACACACAACGGCAACAGAAAACTACTTTACCTGGGACCGAAGTATGAGTGCCTTTTACCTTTCCTCCCCGGCAACGGCGCCAGAAAAGTGCTTGATGTCTACGGGTGCTTCTATTCTTGTAGACAGTGTTGGGCCTCCAAGAGCAGAGGTTTGTAGAACAGCAGCAAGTTTCCCTTAAGTGGATCACCCAAGGTTTATCGAACTCGGGGAGGAAGAGGTCAAAGATATCCCTCTCATGCAACCCTGCAACCACAAAGCAAGAAGTCTCTTGTGTCCCCAACACACCTAATAGGTGCACTAGTTCGGCGAAGAGATAGTGAAATACAGGTGGTATGAATAAATATAAGCAGTAGCAACGGCACCAGAAAAGTGCTTTGCCCGGGATCGGCGTGTGGTTGATGGTGGTAATATTGCGGACGAGTAGAGATGCGAGTAAAACGAGTAAACAAGCAGCGATAACGATATTTAGGAACAAGGCCTAGGGATCATACTTTCACTAGTGGACACTCTCAACATTGATCACATAACAGAATAAATAGATAGATGCTAGACTCTACACCCTCTTGTTGGATGATGAACACCACTAACCGTGTAGGATTACACGAACCCTCAATGCCGGAGTTAACAAGCTCCACAATATTCGATGTTCATGTTTAAATAACCTTAGAGTGCATGACAGATCAACATAACCAAACCAAGTACTAACATATCATGCACACTGTCACCTTCACGCTACGAAAGGAGGCATACATCACATCAATACCATCATAGCAATAGTTAACTTCATAATCTACAAGAGATCACAATCATAGCCTACACCAAGTACTACACGATGCACACACTGTCACCATTACACCGTGCAAGAGGAATAAACTACTTTAATAACATCACTAGAGTAGCACACGAGATAAATTGTGATACAAAACACATTGCAATCATAAAGAGATATAAATAAGCACTTCACTATGCCATTCATAACAGTGAATAAGTATTCCGTGAAATATAGCCTAAGAGACCCACACGGTGCACACACTGTCACCTTTACACACGTGGGACAAGGAGTCTCCGGAGATCACATAAGTAAAACCCACTTGACTAGCATAATGACATCTAGATTACAAGCATCATCATATGAATCTCAATCATGTAAGGCAGCTCATGAGATTATTGTATTGAAGTACATAGGAGAGAGATTAACCACATAGCTACCGGTACAGCCCCGAGCCTCGATGGAGAACTACTCCCTCCTCATGGGAGACAAGCAGCGTTGATGAAGATGGCGGTGGTGTCGATGGAGGAGCCTTCCGGGGCACTTCCCCGTCCCGGCGGCGTGCCGGAACAGAGACTCCTGTCCCCCAGATCTTGGCTTCGCGATGGCGGCGGCTCTGGAAGGTTTCTCGTACCGTGGCTTTTCCGTATCGAGGTTTTAGGTCAGGGACCTTTAAATAGGCTAAGAGGCGGAGTCGGAGGGTCGACGAGACGGTGACACACTAGGGGGGCGCGGCCAAGGCCTGGGCCGCACCACCCTGGCGTCTGGTGGCCCAGTGGCCCCCCTCTGGCCTCTCTCGGGTGTTCTGGAAGCTTCGAGTGATCCTAAGATGCTGGGCGTTGATTTCGTCCGATTCCGAGAATATTTCCTTACTAGGATTTCTGAAACCAAAAACAGCAGAAAACAACAACTGGCCCTTCGACATCTCGTCAATAGGTTAGTTCCGGAAAACGCATAAATATGACATAAAGTATGCATAAAACATGTAGATATCATCAATAATGTGGCATGGAACATAAGAAATTATCGGTACGTCGGAGACGTATCAGCCCCAAACGGCGCCGACCAATTTTGGAGCCCAATAGAATCGCCGGCAACCCCATGTCGGCCCCTTCGCCAAGGGCGGGCGCGCCGGTGCCTCGCGGAACGAAGGTTTTCGCGGGTGGGGGCGCCTTGTCAGCGAGGGGACGTGGCGGTTCGCATCGGAAACGACGCGGGGAGGTTGGTCATCGGCGTTAATGCCCCCCCGCACGGAAACCAAAACAGCGAGGGCGGCGACTGGCCATGCGGCGTCCACCTACCTTGTCCACGCGCCTTCAATGCGCGTCCGCCGCCTTCCTTAAAACCACACCAGTGCGCACTCCTCTCTTTTCCCCGCCGTCCATCCCTAGCCGCCGCCGTCCTCAACCTCCGCGCGAACCACCACCCGCACGCGAACGCGATGGCGCACAACGACCAGGCCGGCGGCAGCGGCATCCTCCGGTCGACGCAGCTGTCGTACGACGAGGCCGACGTGGTGTACTGGCACCGCATCCCCATGCCAGTGCAGTACAAGTTACCGCACGACTGACACGTCTCCAACGGCGGCTTCGCCGTGCCGCGAGGACCACAGACGCAGGCCCTCGCCAGGCAACAGAGGTCCGAGATGACGCCGGAGGAGAGGAGCCTCCCGGAGAATGCCCTCGACAGCCCGTCCTGGGAACAACGTTTCGGCAGCGAGCGCGTCGTCGAGCTCGTGCGGACAGACAATCCCTCGGGCGGCCGCTTCAACAACGTCGCCCGCCATGCCTGGTGGTACGGCCGCGACGTCGACGCCACGCTCCGCGAGTACGGATAGCGTCCACGCGTCCGCGGGCAACGGGAGCCGGTCTACTTCCCGTAGGCGGCGCCATGATCGCCACCTGCCACGCAGAGGGCGCCGGAACGGACCGCGGCGTCCGGAACCTCCCGCACCGGATCGTCCGCCGTCGGCGCACGTGCTCGGCCGCGCCTCCTTCCGAAGGCGTCGTCATCCGCGACGACGCGACGCGACGCGCCTCCTTTGCTCCGGTTGGTTGGACGACGGGGTCGGGCCGCTGCTCCCACGTCAAGGAGGAGGACGCCTCGCCACCACTTCCGCCGGCGAAGAAGAAATGGTGGGAGAAGGAGGCCGAGGCGCAGGCGGCCGTCCGTGGCGACTGCGACGAGGAGGAGTTCCCCGCCCAGAGCTTCATCATCGCCGCTCCGTCGACGAGGACTACCGTCACATCGCGATCGACCCGCGGAAGGCGGCAGTGTGGTCCGTCAAGGACCACGACGCGAACTACGTCGACCTCGCCGGACCATCCGAGCTGCCGACGCCAAAGGAGGAGAAGGCCGACGAGGAGGAGGGCGACGCTGCCGACAGCTGGTCCTTCGGGTCATCCAGCGGCGACGAACTGGACTTGAGCGCCTTCGACTCCCCGCGCCGCTACATGTTTATTTTTAGTATTTTAGTTTAAATCCGTGTTAAATTTGTAAAAATTTCGTTCGAACTACGTATGAATATCGTGTTGCAAATTTGTATTTAAATTTCAAAATCTATGGGGGCCGAATGTTTGGGGGCGTCGGTGTAGGAGCAGCTCCCCCAAATGGAGGACGCTGTGCCGGCGTCTCCCAAACGAAGGTGCTGATGCTTATTTGAAGGCTACTAGTGGACATAGCACTTGACTTATAGGCAACAGCTAGCTACACTACTGTGGAATTGCTCTCAAAGGGCTATAGTGGGATGATTATTGGAACAGTACCCTTTGAGAAGAGGCTGTACTCCGCCTCTGCCGTGCCATCAGCGTACGGTACGGGCGCACGTGGCACGCCGGAAAAAAGGTGAGCCGCAGCTCACTCTCGCCTTCTCCCTCCCTTCCCCCTCGTCTCGGCTCGAACCGGTTTCCTCGCATCGCATGGCCGCGCCTCCCAAACCCTAACCCGCAGATCCTTTGCCCCACCCCTAAACCCTTCCCCAATCTCCTCCACCACCCCGCGGTGCTCGCCGGTGCGGGCACCGCCTGCCCTCCGCTGCTCCGCCGGCCGGAACGCTCGGCGCCTCCCCCGCCCGCCTCCGCCTTCGCGCGCGAGGTACGTACGCTTAACCCATCCCCTCCTCTTCCGGGCCCTCCTCCTCTCAGCGCGGCCCGCCTCGATGGTTAGCTTGCGGAGCACTGTGGTGGTTCCACGCGCGCGCGGGGCGCGGGTGGTTCACTTATTCGGGGCGAACCCTAGGCTGAACGTGTTCACGGGGTACGGAATGGTGCGGGGTTGGTTATTATTTCTGTATTTCCGTTCCATGCGTGTTCGCCACCCCTAGCCGTGAGTCACAGTTAGCTTCCCAACTTGGAAACATTACATTTGCAAAGCATTAATGGTGCCGGAAAACACTTGTATTGTGTGGCAATCATTCTCGCATGCTCGATGGTGTTTCCGTTACGGATTGTGTGGCTGGAGAAGTGGGAGAGCAGGCCGAGTAACTCGCTGTTTTTTTTTTCTCTCTTGCCATTTTACTGCTGCAAGTGTCGGCATGGCCTCAGTTAATCCTGATTGTCTTATTTTTGTCTATGCATATCCCTTTTTGGTGTATGAATTATGAGCCCATTCTAGACTTTGGACAATGCCCTTCGCTCATCAGTATGATACACTATATTCTTATGTAGAGGGGCATGCCAAAGTCACGTAATTTGTATTTTGCACCGCCTTACTTTTGTTCACCAGGGCCATATATATATAGGGCAGCCCACCATACCTGGGTTAATAATATGCAAGTAATGTTACATATTCCATGATTCATACTATTTGTTTCATACCTGGTCAGTCGGTATTAAGATATTTTTTTGAAATACGTGCTGAACTTTGGTTTGAAAGAAAACAAAACATAAGTATGAAAGGGTTGTTCCCAGAAGAATCCACATTTTTAGTTAGTTCTATTAACATCGAGGGGGTTTTAGCTTCATTTTTTTTTTGAACGCTGGTAGGTTTTACCTGTTCTGTTTCATCACTATTTCGTGCCTCTTACTTTTGAGCAAATGAAACTGTTGTTTTGATTTGATGCTCAAACCTGCTCGGTGTCGTGGTTGAAACAGACATTTCCTATCTCAGAGATTACTCAGTATATTTGCAGTACTGGCAGTACACGTTGTATATATGGTTTCTTTCTGATTTCCATGTCTGACATGCTTGTTCTTTCATTGTAGTTGTTGAGTTTTGGTCAATATCTTTGCTGAGTAACTTCCAGAAAATCAGTTATTTTAGGGGCCCCCGTTTAGGAATTTCCATTTTCGAGAGGTTAGACTTAAGGAAAGCATCTGGCTCGTCAGCCAATGGGAAAAAGATAAGGGTAGGAAGTGCTGCAGAGGAAGGGAGAGACGGGCTTTGGCAGAATGGTTAAGGGGAGTAGAGACCAGAGAGCGATGAATGAGCCGTGAAAATGATTTTGAAATCTGGAACAACCCTGAGCATTCAATTAAGCTAGGAGAAATACCAAATGAACTAGAAATAATCCAGAAAATAACCCCATGGCTTCAGATCTTAATTTAAATCCTATTTTTAATTTGCTTAAGCTAACTGGGCGGATCAAACTAAGCTTCTCTCCAAATCTATTTATATTTTTTTTTTGCGAAGTGGAAAACTAACGAACTATGTTTGTGGCTTTGTGCATGGTTTAAGGGGTTTTGTTTTCCGACAAATAACCCCGTATTTTATTATGTTTCATTCGCTTGTATGTGTTCCACAATCGTATCCTGCACTGTCCATTAAGGTTCAAAGCAGCGCTATTCCAAAATTTCTAGTTTTGTCTCTGCCTAGCGCCTACCTCACCTGAGCTCAAAAGCCTAGGCATCTTAAGCGACACATTGCTGCTTTTTTATCATTATTACTATTCATGCTTATTTTTCTATCTGAGCTGAACATCGCGTACTTTACGTGGGAGAGTAGGTAAAAATGTACTGTGAGCAGCAAGAGGAACTTTGGTAATAGCTATGTGATGTGTATTTGCTTATCCGTGGTTAGTATAAGAATGAAACCCTTTCATATGATCCTCCGTTTTTCAAAAAATGCATCAATTGCGTGTGAATGAAGCTCTCAAAACTGTTTCTTCTTCCCATGTCCTTCAGCCATGTAGTTGAAATTTACCCAGTTTTTCTAGCTTGGTTTCCTTCTTTGGTCTGTTGTGCTGTTTGTATCTCAAAGTTGGTCGTCTTTGCAAATATTGTTTGAAAGACTTTTACTCTGTGCTTCAGCTAAATAATGACTGCTGAAAAATCTAGAATGTGTTTGTTTTCAGGTGCATATCTCAACTTGATCTGAGGGATATATGAAGCAGTGGATGTTTGATGACCTTCTCTATGGATTTGAACGCATCACCATTGCCTGAAGAAGATGAACAGCCTTATGAAGAACCTGTGGAGGTTGATTATGCACAAGAGGAACATGTTGAGTCTGCTGTTGAAACATTGCGAAGGGTATGTAATGCCAGTTCTGGTTATAATTTTCCATTTGTCGTGAAATGCTCACTTTGGATCCTGTACTAATTGATGCTGCTAAATGTTTCATTTTTATGAGAAATTTTGCTGTTGTTACTAGGAGCGTGAAGAGAGACGCATGAAGTTAAAGAGAGAGCAGCAAGATGAAGGGTCAAGGCAACATCCTCAGCAGATTAGGAATGAATATGCACCTCCAATCAAAGTTGGTAGAGGCCGGATTAAAGAGGCACCTCAGGGTATGAAGATCCACACTTTCCTAAGGAGTTATATAATTGTGTATACAATATATATTTCTATCTTGAATCCTTGCTTTTCTTCCTGACAACCTTTTGTTATGATGATATTGTTTCCTCATGAGTGGATTTCTAATAGTTGTATTTTCATGTTGTGATTTCAGGATGGTTGGATTGCCCTGCATTTGGTGAGCCAATAGATAGAATCATACCCTCCAAAGTTCCTCTTGATGAAACCTTCAACGAATCGGTTCCTCCTGGCAAAAGATATTCTTCCAAACAAGTAATAAACAAGCAAAGAAAAGCTGGCCGTGAAGTAAGTATTGGGTGGTTGATAATTTATAGGTGTACCATATATGTGTGTTTGGTGTACCTCGTATGCAAAACTGGATACCGTTCTGGATATCTGATATATAGCCACACAAGAGAAATATGCCAATTTGAAGTGCACTTAAAACATTTTTATTTTACTTAACTCTGAAGTATTAACCTTTTCTTGTTCGTACCACAAGGGTTTTAGGCGCACCTTTCATTTGTATGGATGGATTTCTTGTTAGTTACCAGCAGATAATTGTATTTCTGTTTAAATTTGTAACTTCTTCTTTTTTTACAGATAGGTTTAGTCATTGATCTGACAAATACTTCTAGATATTACTCATCAGCAGAATGGACAAACCAAGGTACCAAGTATGTCAAGGTGAGAGCTTAGCTTTAAAAAAACTTTGTATGTTGAAGAAAATCTTTCCTAACATATTCCTTTTTTAGATTCCTTGCAGGGGAAGAAATGCTGTACCAGATAATGAATCTATTAACGCATTTGTCTATGAGGTAGTAGCAGCAATTTTAATGATACAGATATTTACGTCATCGATAAAATATACTATGGATAGTGTATGTATTTGCGAAGGGGTCTGATTCTTAATTCCAGATATAATTTGACATCGCTTTTACCCCAATTGTTCCCATGTTTCTTTCACACCATGCTTTATACTGCAAGGTGGGTCATCTATGGCACCTTGCCTTTCATGACAGTCCACTTCTTTGGGATTGGTTGATAATTATCATCTACGTGAACACATTAGTTTTTTTTAGACCCATCATGTTACTCAATTTGAGGATCTAGCTCTTTTCCATTTGTTATATTCTTATATCCCCTGTACCTGTTCATTTGGAGTTCCAGTTAATTAGAATAGTGCATAGTGGTTGCATTCTCATCTCTGTTTTCTATAACAATATGTTGGGAGCACAAATTTGATTATATGCATGTGCATATGGATCTTTGTCGTTTTGTAGGCTTCTGCGACTTTCTTGTTTTCTTAATGAGATACCCTTCAACTCGACTTGGTTAGTTTTTTGTACTGTAGAATATAACTGATCTGCATGTAGGTCATTTTTAACTACCATATTTATATAGAGTTCCTCATAAGCTACTTATGTAATATTTTGCTATTTCAGGTGATGACGTTTCTTGAACGACAAAAGCAGTCAAGGACTCCAAAATATGTTCTGGTTCACTGTACCCATGGTCATAATCGCACAGGCTTCATGATTATTCATTACCTCATGCGTACACACATCTCTTGGGTTGCTGAGGTAGGGCAATTAGACACTGAATGTGTTTTGTTCAGCGTAGATCCACTGTTTGCCTTGACATCAGTTTTCTTCCTAGGCAATAAATATATTTGCTCAAAGGCGACCTCCTGGAATATATAAGAGGGACTACATTGAAGCCTTGTATTCATTTTATCATGAGGTTCCTGCGAATATGATTGTAGCATGCCCTTCAACTCCAGAATGGAAGAACCCTTTTGATCTTGATTTAAATGGTGAAGCTAAGCAAGATGACGATGACGATGCTGGCGATCTTGCACCGGTACATGTATGTATTTTTTCCCTTTAGGTAAAACGATTCCAAGTAATTGTAGGCTGCTTCCCTTTAGTGTTTTCTTGCTCATGAGACACCACCATGTATTTTGCAGAACGAGGTGGAGGAAAAAGTCATAACTAATGATGATGTGCTGGGAGACGCTGTACCTTTTGATCAGCAAGAGGCTCTACGCATTGTATGTTATCGGTTGCTTGAACTGCCCCCTGTAAGTATAATATCTTTGGCCTGCCCCAGCTTACTCTTTTTTGTGTGTGTGTTGATTAATATCAGACTGAGGATAGCATCAAGCACCAGCGGCCAGTGATTATATAAATTATGTGTCACGTTAATCCTCATATAGTTGAACTAAAGTTAAATCTTGTAGAATGCGTGCATCTTATATCTTGTATCAAAGGGAGTAAAGTTGAATGTTGCTAGTTCCATTTTTTGCTTGCTATTATTACCAGTTCCAGTTTTGGCCTTGCTTTTCAATTTTCAAGCAAGCAGACAGTACTTGACGTGACAGTTTTACATGGGCACCAGCAGGTTAACTATTTTACTAAGTTATGAAAGATTGTACAAAGATGTGATTTTTCATTTTCCAAGTGGAGTCTTGAAAGAATTATTAGGAAACTCAAATTATATAGTATATAATTTTCTATGGCATGGGAGGAACATGCTATCATGGGCAGGTGAAGATCATGTTTTAAGTGTCTTTGGCTCTTTGCCTGTGCATAGCTATTATTTTGTGCAATACTTCCATTTGTCACTTCCATCTATCAACCTTTTTGTATCTGCAATTTTGTGCATGTGGAACTGCCAAACAAGTTTTCTTACATCCTTTTTTTATAGGCGCGAGGGCATGCACAATTTCCAGGATCACACCCAGTTTCTCTTAACAGGTAACCAACAGTAAACCATAAGCTATGTAATGTTTAGAATGTTGAATCAGGTTTTTTCGTCCATCTTTCTGTTATCACTAAAATTTCTCTTACATTTTCTATTTGCATCCTGATTCTTGGCTATTTCCTTGTGTAGCTTGGAGTAGGAATTCTTATGAAGCATAATAAGAACATGCAAATCAGCACCTAGTTTTAATTAATGCATGCATTTGTTGAGTTGAAATTACACAATTCTGGAGATTGGAATCCTTGTTTTACGTATCAATTTCCTTCAATTTGTCCGTAAAGCCTGTCCCCATTCTCACATATTAGAAAGTGATGATTTGTTCTCAGTTAAGTCTTTCAGTCCAAAAAGTATTGGGATAGCTAAAAAGAGGTTAGGCTTCCCGAAAGCTAGGTGGGTATCACATTTATGCATGACATTGGATGTTCCTTTGCTTGACACATGCAGTGGGGCATGCTGTTTTTTGGGGGAGTGATGGGGCGTGCATGGTTTTCTTGTTGAAAAATTAAAATCCAAAATCAACTAACATTTGAACGCAGTGTCGAAATTACAAACCGCATTTACTGTTGTGTACTTGCGTTGAAATCTTCAAAACTAGATCACATGTTGATAGGTTCTGCTGAGCTTCTTTTGACAAAAATAAACTTGCATTTCTGGAGGGGCTACCGTTTCACCCTACAACTGGATCTGCCTGTGTGCTGATATCCTTGTTTGCCACAGCATACAGTTTAATTGTTATAATAAAGTACACTGATTTTTATATCATTTGTCTGATATTACTCCCTCCGGTTCATATTAATTGACTCTAATATGGATGTATCTAGACACATTTTAGTTCTAGATACATTCAAATTGAAGTCAATTAATATGAATCGGAGGGAGTATTTAAATTGTGCTGAGTTCAAAAAGAGAGTTATAAATCTGGAGGCATTATTTTTTCGATAACGTAACTTATATATTGGATAAACGTGCATTGCACAAAAAATATGTTTGCTCGTAAAAAAAAAGAATAGGTGTGTTTTTTGCTAATCTTAATTAGAAAACAATTGTTATTTCAAGGGTATGAAAACAATCAAGGGCCTGTAAATTTTCGTAAAGTTTGTCCTTGTACTTTCATAACATGAACAAGTGATGGCTAGTTCCGAGTCATGTGTAGAAGTTAATACTAAGGTAGCCATTAGTTGTACAGTTATTTGTGAGAAAAAACTATTTATTTAGATATTAGGTAAACAGGCATATGGTTCAGCAAAATTTCATTGTTTATTAATTCTCTTACGATATTGGTTTAGCTCCTGGTGACCTATGTAGCCCTTTTAATCTAATTCTCTTGTTTGTTGCATGCAGTGATAATCTGCAGCTACTTAGACAGCGGTATTATTATGCTACATGGAAAGCTGATGGAACTCGATATATGATGCTTATAATGAGGGATGGTTGTTTTCTGATTGATCGGAATTTTTGCTTTAGGAGAGTTCAGATGCGCTTTCCCCGTAGGAACTTTAATGAAGTAAAGTTCTTCTTATGCTGGAGAAACAATTGTGGTGCATTTTTGCTTTAAAAATTAACATTATTTCTTTGCCAATTGAAGGGCTCACATCATATGACCTTGATTGATGGGGAAATGATTATAGATACAGTACCAGATTCAGGATTGAGAAGGAGGTACTTGGCATATGATCTGATGGCACTTGATTCAGTGTCTAAAACAAAGGTATATGCCGAGCACCCTTCAATACTTTATTACCTGGAAGCCAGTTTTTCCGTGTATTGTTAATGCTTTGCTTCTCTGCTGTGAGCCATTCCTAGTCATTTTACCTCCAACATTATATGAACGAGACTATAACGATCCTGTTGCCGCACATGTTTTTGGAAACAGTAATCACAGTTTCCCTTTGTGTTTTCATCTGATTTTGTTGGTTGAAACTTTGTTGAAGTTAAGATTAAAGATGGCATTGACTATACATACTATTTTACCAGTATGAGTTACTTTTTTTTTGGTAGGATTTGTTTACAGCTAGCCCTTATCACCGCAAATTAATATTTGGCCTTAGTACTGCTTTCAATTCGTGGAATTTTTTATGCAGTTGCCTTTTGCTGAAAGGTGGAGATTAATTGAAGATGAAATAATTCGGCCACGCTATAACGAGAGAAAACAGTTTGAGAGTGGTGCTAAGAGCAGTCCGATGTACAGATATGACATGGAGCTATTTTCGGTGAACTTATCTAAACGTGCTGAATTTTCATGTTTCATCTCGATGAGTTGAGTTACATTTCTAATGATTGGGTGCATTACCAGGCCCGGAGAAAGGATTTTTGGCTGCTGTCTACAGCAAAAAAGGTACTGAAGATGTTTATTCCAAAACTTTGCCACGATGCTGATGGCCTGATATTTCAGGTATGTTATTGGTGGCTTTACTTGAAAGCTGTAATAAGTACATAGTATTATTTATGTTGATAGAACCTCTTGGGAAACTACATTGTAACACAACTTTGGAGTTACTACTAATAGTAGAGGGAGAGAAAAGTATTGACATTTAGTCTCCCTGATGTTGCAAACTACCGGGACTTTCAAGTACTATTTGAACTGTTTATTCCAGTTTGTGCTTACTCTATTAGTCACCTGTGTACACAAGTAATCTGTTTGTGAGATGCTTGGAAGCATGAAAATGTGGTATATCAGTATACAGTTAAAGGCTTTTGTGGTAGCACTGTGAAATTAATTTATCAGTTTGGATGTTAGGTGCAAATTTATTTTCCAGTTCACCTTGCACCAGCAGTAATGTTTTTGGTGTAGGCCTGTTTGGTAGATCTTATCCTTATTTGTTAGCCCCTTTCTTCTGATCCTCCAAGGATCTACTCCCATGAGGATCTTAGATCTTTCTTAGGAAAGGGTTTCACTCATTAGTTGGCTCCAGAAACACTAAAAGCGCATTTTGAGGAAATTAGACTATATTGTTCCTTGCTATAACTCTCTTCAGATTAAGTCATATCTTAATTTACGCCATACTACTTTTCCTGCACTCAGTACTGCTTCTAGCTGGCAGTACTTTTATGGGATCGGTTCAAATTAGCCACTTTGACAGTTGACAGCAGAATATAAATTAACACCATATATAGCAAATAAAGGGGCAAAACAGCCATGCTGCTCTGTACACCAATTTCTTATTAGTCCGCAACAGAGACAAAATTGCATCAACATCAAGGACGAATGCTACAATCAGTTAGCACCATTCATTGCTGAACAACCCAATAGGACAAAGTCTGCACACAAATGGAAATCGAATGGGTAGCCAGAGGTGTTTAGACGAACAGGCGGAGATGGCTGCAATGTGGACTTGGTTTTGGGTGGCGACTACACGGCAGTATGATCAGGGTTTTTTATGGAAATGTAGAAGGCCTCCAAGCTAGAAATTTGTCAGGTAGCCGTTCATCGCTCATTCTGGCAGCCTCTAGTAGCATGGTGGCTCTCATGGTTCGCCTGTTGCCTTCCATGGATGTACGGATAGAGCAATATTAGGGGAAAGAAGGCGAGAATAGAAAAAAAGCTGGTACTTTAAATAATGGCGATTACGTGTGATTAGGCGGTGCTTCTTTGGGTGGTTTATCTTGACCCCACGAGAATTTACAGTCAGGTCGCTCCTCCTGTCTACTTATACTGTTCCATTCACAACTGCCTGTGGATCTCCTTTTGGAGCTAGAGTTGTCTGGCTCATCTCCTTAGACTCCTATTGAGAATCTAGGATCATGTGGGGGTAAAATGTATTAAGAAGCGATGAAGGGAGGGAGAGCGCGAGAGCTTTCTCCCAAGCCTTGATGTGGGCCCATTGCTAGAGGTGTCTGGCTCATCTCCTTAGACTCCTATTGAGAATGTAGGGTCATGTGGAGGCAAAATGTATTGAATCTTTCTCCTAAGCCTTGATGTAGGCCCATTGCTATAGTAGTGCCTTTTCTGACATGACGTACTCATTATGCAGGCTCGGAATGCCTGTTAGTTCTAGATATGGCTGAGGGTTTGTACAACCGAGGGCTGTATTTCTTGATGCAGTTATAGACTTGAATCTTTGCAATGATTCCCTACCTGTGACCTTGAGCTTCTTTTGACTGTCTGTAACGGTTTATGCATGCTTTCTCCTCTCATTGGCGATTTCTATTGTGTTTGGGAATAATTCATTTGATGCTTCAAGAAGTACAGTTTGTCTTGTCTAACACATACTTTCATTTGTTCATGTTCATTAGGGCTGGGATGATCCGTACGTAACTCGAACGCACGAAGGTCTTCTTAAGTGGAAATACCCTGAAATGAATTCAGTTGACTTTTTGTTTGAGGTGTGTATCACCCTTCTGTTCTGAAATTGTAATATGGTTAGTTTTTTTAAAAGGTGGTGTTTATTTCATCATACCTAACTGCTGCAGGTTGGCAATGAAAATCGGCAGCTGGTTTTCCTTTACGAGAGGGGCAAGAAGAAACTCATGGATGGTACTCGGATGGTATTTCCAAGTAAGCATTTCCTGCATTTTTTATGTTCATTTATTTTTTCTGATGAAGCTTATTTGTTCGATATTTATGCTAGTGTTCTGAAACATATGCAGATGAAGAGGATCCATCGTCCATCTCTGGGAGGATTGTTGAGTGCTCTTGGAATAAGCAGGAGCAATGTTGGGTCTGCATGCGCGTTAGAGCCGATAAATCGACTCCAAATGATATCAATACATATCGCAAGGCTGATTCTCCTAACCCTTTTCTAGAATTTACTTATTTTGCATATAAAACATTTATCTATCATTTCGACAAAACTCAGTAATCGATGGTTGCATTTTGAATCATTGACTTGTGAAGTTGCATCATAATATTTTATGCATAGAAGAAGCTCCAGTAGAACACTGCTTCTAAAGCTGGATAATTTGTTATTTTCATGGTTGCAATAGGTGAACTTCAAGGTTATCTCCTTAGCTTGTTAGCATTTTTGATTCACTTCCTTCTTGCTTTGCGTTCCATGAGAAACATTTATCTTTTCTTCAATGGATTTTAATAACTGAAGACATCACCTGGTCAAACTGAGGCAGTGGAATTACTATAATCTTCTGACAGTATTTTTGTGTTATCTGTAGGTAATGAGGAGCATCACTGATAATATAACCGAGGACAAGCTTCTAGAAGAGATCAATGAGATTAGCTCCCTCCCGATGTATGCTGATAGGAAGAAAGCTGATGAAAGAATGGCTCAACATGCAAAGATGGCACAACATCGGCGCAAGATGATGCCACAGCAGTAGTGTTAGTGTTGTTGAAATAGTGATAGAGCGCTGCTACCTGTCTCTCTCGGCAGGGGCTGGTTCCTGTAGGTTGTGTAATTAGTAGAAGTTTAGGGCCGTATGATGATGGCTGGCCAGCCAACTAATTCTTTGCACCTCTTTTGTGCCTACCGCCTGTATAGTTGTCGCTGCAGAGTAGTCCTGTAAATCTTGTAGTGTCATGTTCTATGTTCTTCTCCTATGGTTCTATTTTCATGGGTGTAGAATAGTCGTTTAACAAGGAGCATGTTCAAGTATCAATTGTATTGCCTCTTATCCTAGAGTAGAATGTTACATGATCTCGGTTGCCTCTATGTCCATTTTTTTATTGCAATGTGTGTTGGTAGGTAGTTAGTAAATTGAGACGTTTCAGTCCATCTTATTTTCTTGCTTGTTTTATGTGGGTTTTATTGTATTCTGTCCTACAAATACGTTCTTAAGTGCAAAAATTGCACGCGTGCTGGCTGGTCTGTTTGAGTGCATGCCTTCAGGACTAATGTTGGTGGAGCTCTTATCGCGTTCAAAACTTCAAGGGCGTGATTGGTTGCTTGCACCAAAATTTCCCTGTAAAGTGTATGAGGTGAAACGAAGGCTGGTTCTTTTTGTGCACTAGGATTAGATATCAACAATGGTTTGTCGTGCAGTTCTTGCCGAGTGATTGATAACTATGTCGCTATGTTGGCTGACGGGGAAGAAGTGGCTATGCGTTCCCTCCCTCTTCATAAGGAGGGATGTTGCCCCACCCCACTTGAAAATTCAAAAAAAAAAAGAGTAGCCACCTTCATTGCTCACCTTGTTTCGGCGCTGTTCGAGTATTAACTCTGTATAGTTTGTTAGGCAGGTGTAGATTGTAATCTCCTCAACCGATCATGTATATCTCTCGGTTTGGTAGGATTAGATTGTATTCTTGTGTACCAAGGCACCGTATCTGGGCCTATATAATGACATGAGCTGAACGCCCCATAGCGTGGCGAATTCCCTCAATCTCCTCTCGTTCACATGGTATCAGACGTCTAACTCTACCGATCTCAGCCTAAAACCCTAGCCCACCCGCCTCCCTCCCCGGCCGCCGCCCTCCACCGCATCCATGGGCGACACCAGCGCCGCCCCCTCCATGGCCACGACGTGCGCCCTCACCTCGGGCATGGCGGGCTCCCTCGCTCTCGGCACCGCCCCCGCCCTCGCTGACCTGACGGCGCCGTCTTCCTCCAACCTGGCGATGGGCGTGGCCAGCGTCAAGACGCACGTGCCCGTCGTCCTCGACCTCACCAAGTCCAACTACGCCAAGTGGCGTATGCTGATCTCCGTCCTCCTCGGCAAGTACGAGCTCACCCCACATGTTGCTGTGCAGACCGCCGCCGCCGATCGCACCCCTGCATGGGCTCGTGAGGACTTCATCGTCCGCTCGTGGCTCTACGGCTCCATCAGCGAGGAGATCCTCGACATCATCATGGCGGAGAACCAGACCGCCTTCGACGCCTACGTGCTCATCCGCAACCTCTTCCTCGACAACCAGATGACCCGCGCCGTCCACCTTGAGGCCGAGTTCCGCGCGCTCGTCCAGGGCGACCTCTCCGTCACCGCCTACTGCCACCGCCTGAAGGCCCTCTCCGACGCCCTTCGCGACGTGGGCCAACCCGTCACCGACCAGACGTTGGTGCTCACCTGTCTCCGCGGCCTCAACCTGCGCTTCTCCGACCTCACCAGCCTGGTGACCATGCAGACGCCGCTGCCGTCGTTCCTGCAGACACGCTCCATGCTGCTCCTTCGCGAGACGCAGCTTCATCACGCCGCGCCTGTCAACCAGCAGACGGCCCTCTACGGCGCCGCCAACACCGGCAACGGCGGCACTGGCTACGGCCAGGGCAACGGTGGCCGTAACCGTGGCCGGCGGGGCAACCGCGGCAACGGCAACAACAACCCCAGCGGGGGCCCTCGCCCCCCCCCCCGTCTGGCCCTGGGTCTACTTCAACCCCTCCATCGGCGCCATGCAGCCCGTGCAGCCCACCTGGCGCCCCGCAGCTCCCCCTGGTGGCCAGGGGCTCCTCGGCCCGCGCCCCTCTGCACCGCCGACTACGCCATCGCATCGCCCACAGACGTGGGTGCCGCCGGGCCAGCAGGCCTACACCACCGTGATGGCTCCCATGCACGGCCAGGCCTTCGGGACCAATCAGCCTCCCCCTGGCCCCGTCTACTACGCGCCCCTGCACACGCCACCGACGGCGCGCCGGCCTGGGACTGCTCCGCCCTCATGGCGGCCCTGAACAACGCCGCCTCCTCGTCATCGTCCCCTGCCACTGCTGGTGAATGGGTCATGGACTCGGGTGCCACCTCTCACATGGCCTCCAACCCCGGTATACTCCCTTCCCAAAACCTACCCTCCCAACCCTCCCATGTCACCGTCGGTAACGGCGTTTCCTTGCCCATCTCCCACACCGGCCACACCTCCCTCCCCCTACCACCTTATTCTTTCTCCCTTAAAAATGTTCTCATCGTCCCACACATTATCAAAAATCTGTTGTATGTTAGGGCATCCGGGTCGTGACACTATGTCACATTTATCTAGCAAATTTTCCCTTCAATGTAATAATGCAACACCTCCTGTGTGCCACGCGTGTCAGCTCGGCAAGCATGCTCGCCTGCCGTTCTCTAGGTCTACAACGTTTTGCACCATGCCGTTTCAGTTAATTCATTGTGATTTGTGGACATCTCCCGTTCTTAGTGTTTCTGGTCTTAAATACTATCTTGTCATTGTTGATGAATACTCTCATTTTATGTGGACGTTCCCCCTCCGCCACAAATCCGACACAGCCACCACTATCCTCAACTTCGTCGCCTACGCCCACACCCAATTCAACCTCCCCATAGTTGCTATGCAAGCCGATAACGGAACCGAGTTCATCAACTCCACGATCACCACCTTCTTCTCCAGCCACGACATCCACCTTCGCCTCTCATGCCCCTATACATCTCAGCAAAACGGCAAGGCCGAACGCGCCCTCCGCACCCTCAACAACATCACCCGCACCCTCCTCTTCCAAGCTCATATGCCCTGGGCCGAAGCTCTCTCCGCTGCCACTCACCTCCTAAACCTCCGCCCCTCCCAGTCTATCGACTTCTGTGTCCCATATGAGCGCCTCTACCGCTCTCCAGCCGACTACAGTGACCTTCGCGTCTTCGGGTGCCTCTGCTACCCCAACCTGTCCGCCACCGCCCCTCACAAACTCTCCCCGCGCTCCACCGCATGCGTCTTCCTTGGGTACCCCTCCTCCCATCACGGCTATCGCTGCCTTGACATGTCCACTCGCCGTGTCATCACCTCTCGCCATGTCGTCTTCGAAGAGTCCACCTTTCCGTTCGCTGTCAGTCCACCCACACCCCCTCCGACTCCCTAGACTTCCTCCTCGACCTTGCAGCAACCGACTCCATCCCACCTGCCCCTCTTCCTGGGCCGCACGCCGCGACCCCGACCGGGCCAGCCTCTCCCGCTGACCCCACCTCTCCCGTTTCCAGTGAGCCTGCCGGAGCGGACTCCTCACCCGCGGCGACCTCTCCCGCTGCCCCACCTTCCCCTGTTGCCAGTGCGTCTACTAGGGCACACCCCTCGCCGGTGACAGTCCCTCCCTCTACCGCCACACCACCCTCACCTCCAGCCGACAACATCCATCCCATGACCACCCGTGCCAAACATGGTATCCACATTCCCCCTCGTGAGCGCCCAAACCTCTCAGCCATCGAGTCAGCCATCTCCCCCATTCCCAAAACCTACCGCACCGCTCTCCATGACCCTCACTGGCGCGCAGCTATGACTGACGAATTTAATGCCCTCATGCAGAACCGTACATGGACCCTTGTTCCATGCTCGGCCGGTGCTAATGTTGTTTCAGGTAAATGGCTGTTCAAGCACAAGTTTGGCTCTGACGGTGGTCTTGCTCGGTACAAGGCAAGATGGGTTGTCCGTGGATTCTCGCAGCAGCCCGGCGTCGACTTTGATGAGACCTTCAGTCCTGTCGTCAAGCCGGCCACTATCAGGATCTTCCTCAACATCGCCACCTCTCGCGCGTGGCCTGTGCACCAGCTGGACGTCAAGAATGCCTTCCTCCATGGCAATCTTGACGAGGAGGTCTACTGCGTTCAACCTCCTGGCTTCATCGACCCGGCTCATCCTCACCACGTCTGTCGACTTCACAAGTCGCTCTACGGTCTCAAGCAGGCCCCTCGCGCATGGTACCAGCGGTTCGCTCAGTACGCCCACCGACTCGGCTTCGTCGCCTCGCAGTCGGATGTGTCCCTCTTCGTTCTCCGCCAGGGCACCGAGGTGGCCTATCTCCTCCTGTACATCGATGACATCATCCTTACTGCATCGACACCACGGCTACTTCAGCACATCACCGGGCTCCTTCACCGCGAGTTCTCCATGACGGACCTCGGCGATCTCTCCTACTTCCTCGGGATCTCTGTCACGCGGTCCTCCACCGGCATGCTCCTCTCTCAGCGTCAGTACGCCCTCGACCTCCTACAGCGCGCCGGGATGCTCGACTGCAACCCTTGTGTCACTCCTATTGACACTCGTTGCAAGCTCCCCGCGGATGATGGTCCCCTCCTTGCTGACCCAACGGAGTACCACAGCTTTGCCGGGGCTCTGCAGTACCTCACGCTTACCTGCCCGGACATCGCCCATGCGGTGCAGCAGGCCTGTCTCTACATGCATGCGCCACGTGAGCCACATCTCACCCTCGTCAAGCGGATTCTCCGCTACATCCGTGGGTCCCTCGACTATGGTCTTCAGCTTCATGCGACGCCCTCCACTACCCTCATTGCCTACTCCGATGCCGATTGGGCCGGTTGCCCCGACACTCGTCGTTCTACATCGGGCTACTGTATTTACCTCGGTGACAACCTTGTGTCCTGGTCCTCCAAGCGGCAAGCCACTGTTTCTCGCTCTAGCGCTGAGGCGGAATACAGGGCTGTCGCTCACGCCGTCACCGAATGTTGCTGGACGCGCCAGCTACTCCAGGAGCTTCATCAACCCCTCCGTGCAGCTACTATTGTCTTCTGTGACAATGTCAGTGCGGTCTACATGTCCTCGAACCCTGTTCAGCACAGCCGTACGAAGCATATCGAGATTGACATCCACTTCGTCTGGGAGAAGGTGTCTCTCGGCCAGATACGGGTTCTCCATGTGCCTTCCTCGCAGCAGTTCGCGGACATTATGACCAAAGGGCTTCCTTCATAGCTCTTTCTGGACTTTCGGTACAGTTTGTGTGTTCGTTCGTCCGACGCACAAACTGCGGGGGGATGTTCGAGTATTAACTCTGTATAGTTTGTTAGGCATGTGTAGATTGTAATCTCCTCAACCGATCATGTATATCTCTCGGTTTGGTAGGATTAGATTGTATTCTTGTGTACCAAGGCACCGTACCCGGGCCTATATAATGACATGAGCTGAACGCCCCATAGCGTGGCGAATTCCCTCAATCTCCTCTCGTTCACAGGCGCAGCTCTCCTCTCGCGAAACCTACTTTGATGCTGGTTTTTGTTGCACGTGTTCTAGCTTCGACCTCGAATTTGGCTCGGTAGTTTGACTTTGATTCCGGATTAAGACTGGGATTTTTATTTGACGAGAGGGAGTCATCGGATTCTAAGTTTCTAACCCTAGGAGGTTCCAAGCGTCAGAGGCAGCACCGCCACCGCACCATACAATCGCCTAAGCCGAATTTGAGGGTGGTCTTGTTCGGTCTTCAGCTTCGATCCAGAGGTGGATAGAGCTACTTTGTCGTTCTGTAATCTTCATGATCTGGGTTTCACTGGTTTGCCATGGACCTATGATAACAAACAGAAGGGAGAGAAGAACGTGAGAGTCAGGTTGGATAGAGCTGTTGCATGCCCGGCCTGGTCTGATATGTTCCCTAATCACCTTGTTCGCCATCTGGTAAGCTCCCGCTCTGACCATTGTCCTATTCTGATCCATCTGGACCAACATCCGACGAGGCATGATGCCCCTCAAAGTAGGAGATATGAGGTACACTGGGAAAGAGAAGAAGCTCTTCAAGATGAAGTGCAAACTGCTTGGCATGCACATACTACAGCTGCTGACTTGGGGGATGTTAGTCGCAAACTAAGCTCGGTAATGGACAACCTTCAAGCTTGGAGTAAACGTACCATTGGCCACATCCCTAGGAAAATTGAGAGGTTGAGAAAAGAGTTGGAACAAAACAGAGCAAAGAGAGATCAATTTAGCATCAATAAATGTTCAGCTCTGTCTGCAGAACTGGATGAACTTCTGGAAAGGGAGGAGATTTTTTGGAGACAAAGATCAAGAATTTCATGGCTGAAAGAGGGTGATAGAAACACCAAATTTTTTCACAGGAAAGCTACTTGGCGTGCAAAGAAAAATACAATAAGCTCTCTTATGAAAGAAGACGGCCAATTGACTCAAGACCCAAACGAGATGGGCTCTATGGCCTCTAATTTCTTCCAACATCTCTTTACCAAGGATGATAGAGTACAACCTGATCTAGTTACTGATGCTATGGATCAATGCGTCACGAACCAAATGAATGAAGCCCTATGCGCAGATATGACGGAAGAAGAAATAAAAAAGGCTTTATTCCATATTGGACCACATAAAGCACCAGGACCCGATGGCTTCCCAGCTTGTTTCTTTCATAAGAATTGGGACACCATCAAAGATGAAATTATTAGCAGCGTGCAATGTTTTTTCAGAACTGGGGTGATGCCAGAGGGGGTAAATGACTCAACAATTGTCCTCATACCCAAATCAAAGAACCCAAACGAGCTGAAGGAATTCAGGCCCATTAGCTTATGCAACGTGATTTACAAAATCATCGCTAAATGTCTCTCCAACAGACTAAGACCGATTCTTCATGAGATCATCTGCCCGAACCAAAGTGCATTCATTCCTGGTAGACTGATCACGGATAATGCTCTCATCGCATTCGAATGCATTCACACCATCCAACATGCAAATGGTAAGAATGGTTCCTTTTGTGCCTACAAACTTGACCTTTCTAAAGCATACGACCGGGTTGACTGGAACTTCCTTGAGCTAGCGCTCACAAAAATGGGATTTGACAAGAAGTGGATTACTTGGATCATGGCGTGTGTAAAATCTGTAAGATACAGAGTGAGATTAAATGGAGCTCTTCTGGAACCGTTTACTCCGACAAGAGGACTGAGACAGGGGGACCCCTTGTCCCCCTTCCTATTTCTCGCTGTCGGCGAGGGTTTGTCTAACCTGATAAAGAGAGAGATTGAGTCCAATCAACTCGAAGAGCTGAAAATTGTGCGAAGGGCCCCTGGTATCTCTCACCTATTGTTTGCTGATGATAGCTTGATCTTCTTCAAAGCTTCCGTCGAACAAGCTGAGATGATTAAAAATATCCTGTTGACCTATCAAAATGGTACAGGACAACAGCTCAGTACATCTAAATGTTCCATGTTACTTGGCAACAAGTGTTCCGAAGAGGTTGGAATGGAGATAGCCAAGATCCTTGACATCCCCTCAGTGAGTTTTGATGAAAAGTACCTGGGCCTCCCAGTACCCGAAGGAAGAATGAAAAATGGCAAATTTCAATGCATCAAAGATAGGTATGGAAAACGTTTTTCAGATTGGACAGAAAAATACACCTCCGGTGCTGCGAAGGAGACCCTTATAAAATCTGTGGCTCAGGCTATTCCAACCCATGCCATGAGTGTTTTCAAATTCTCGGCTGGCCTATGTGATGACCTGATGCAGATGACAAGGAAATTTTGGTGGAACGAGGATGACGACAATAAACACATTCATTGGATGGGTTGGGACAAAATGATTCAAAAAAAACATCATGGAGGAATCGGCTTCAGAGATCTAGCTCTTTTCAATCAAGCGCTTCTGGCCCGCCAAGCATGGAGACTCATAGACCAACCTGACAGTCTGTGTGCGAGATTACTGAAGGCCAAATACTACCCCAATGCTGTCCTTACCGATACAGCGTTTATAAAAAATGCTTCGCCTACTTGGCAAGGGATCACACATGGTCTAGAACTCCTAAAAAAAGGCCTGGTGTGGCGGATTGTCAATGGCAAAAGAATCCGCATCTGGAGGGACAGCTGGTTAGCAAGAGGCAATCACAAAGTTTCGGGTAACCCCACGGGATCCAGGTTGAGATGGGTTCATGACCTGATTGATCCTAACTCAAAGGACTGGAAAGAGCCACTGATCAGATCAATTTTCCATGGACACGACGCTGATGAAATCCTGAAGATCAGAATACCAAAGATTGATGGTTTTGACCATGTTGCTTGGCAACCAGACAAACAAGGCCTGTTCTCAGTCAAAAGTGCTTATAACTTGGCTTTGCATCTGAGATCAAATCCGCAGGGGCGTGGATCGAGTCAACAACCTGAGGGCGAGAGGAAAATTTGGGACCTCATTTGGAAGGCTAATGTGCCCCCTAAAATCAGAGTCTTCGCTTGGAAGCTGGCCTCTAATACTCTCGCAGTCCAAAAGAACAGAAGCAAAAGAATCAAGAATTGCCTCCCAACATGCACCATATGCGGTATGCAACCAGAGTGTGAATACCATGCAGTCATGTCCTGTACTAAGGCCTTTAGTCTTCGTCAGGCTATGCGTGAGGTGTGGCAGCTCCCAAATGAAGATGAGTTGAGGAAAAATGGAGACGAATGGGTGTTTAACATTTTGGACAATCAAACCAGCGAGATGAGACCAAAGCTTCTGTTCCTTTGGTGGAGAGCCTGGCATTTGCGCAATGATGCCATATTTGGCAAAGGCGAGGCTTCAATCAGTAACTCTGTCAGCTTCATCTCTAATTACCTAAACACCACAACTCTGATCAAGAATGGATGGAATGAATATGACCGTAAAGGAAAGGGGAAGATCACTTATACCCCTGAACCTGTCGTAAAGATGTGTAAATCAACTGACAGATCTTCTGTTCCTTGGAGAAATCCTAATGCAGGTTATATAAAAATTAACACAGACGCCTCCTTCATGCATGATGCTGATCATGGCCATTGGGGCGCCATTGCGAGGAATCACGCTGGCGAAATCGTTGCTTCAGCATGGGGTTCAATTCTTCGATGCCAATCGGCTGAAGAAGCGGAAGCGGTGGCGGTCCTGGAAGGCATCCAGATTGCTTCTACTCTTAATAGACCTATTATCATTGAGTGTGACTGCCAACAGGTGGTCAATGCGCTGAATTCTAGGACTTGGGGAAGATCTCATGCTGGCATGGTGTATGCTGAGATACAACAGGCTGCGCAAACCATACAGGATCTTCAGTTTCAGAAAATTCCGAGATCGGCTAACGTTGCGGCGCACACGATGGCTGCTTATAGTCGTAGAACTTTGTCTAGTGGTGTTATGTATTCCTCTGCACCAGCTTGCGTTCTGGATGTTGTAGAAACCGATTGTAAATCTGTCATACCTGATTAATATATATCAATACTTTTTCAAAAAAAAAAAGCTTCGATCCAGAGGTGCGTTGTCAGATTCAGATACCTTCCCTCTCCCCGCTTCCAATCCAGATCCAAATTTACACTTTACGAGGAGTGCTGTGTTAACGTGTTTGACTGGATTTATTCGATCAGGTGTGAGGTGCAGGTGCACAAGGGAAGGGAAGGGGAGAGGATGCCAAAGCGTCGGCGCGTTCGCCGGAGCTCCAAGCGTCGCCGGCGTCACCTTTATCTCGCCATGAACGACGGGGTAGATGGATTCGCTATCATCAGGTTTGATTTGTCGGCCGATTCTGATCAGGACGATGACCACACGGCTGTGCGGAGCGCGCCGCCTGCTCTGGTCCGCTTTGAGGCTTCGATACGCCGGTTCTTCGCGGCTATCGGCACCAAGATCATGGCCATGCATTCTGACCACAAGCCCCACGTCGTCCCTGTCTTTGATGTCCGCACCCGGCGCGTTACCCTCGGTCCCTGGTGGGAAGAGTCGTTCCCTTGTGAACCCGTATACACGGCCGTCGGAGACAAGCTCGTTGTCCTGGACAAGCACTGCGCGGGGATGCTTTATCCACCTTGTGAGGGAAGAAATTTTGAGAGTGAAATGCATCAGCAGTCCTAGAAGTTCCCGGCTATGTCCAAAACAGTCCTCAAATTTAGAAATTGCCTTACTTCAGTCCTCCAACTTGCTCTGAATGTCCACCTACGGTCCAAAATACATAGGTCCATCGTATTATCGTATTACCGCTGATGTGGCATAGAATCGGACCCACAGTAGTGTTCCAGGCTGGCCACAACAGCACCTGAGCTGCCTTATGTGTGGGTCACACTTATCAATGGTGGAGAAAAAAAACTCAGCGCACAGGGAGAGGATTCAGACTCACGTCTACTTTTACTGCATCCCACGGCAGCGATCAACAATACTCAACCTCCTTTGCGTTACAGACTAGGACGTTAAGTCTATTTCCCTACTTAGTTTGTGTGGTATTTTTAACGTTCTCAAGTTATAGACCAACTGCCAGCCATTCGTTTTTGAAAAATGTCTGCACGTCTATGAACTAGAATAAACGACATCCCTCAGAAACATACGTCCACTTATTCTTTGGTAGTATTTAAACTATAATTTTGCAATTGGATCAGGTGTTTCCCAATACAATACATGCACATTTACCGTGTTGTTCTTCAAATGGTTCTGGTTATACATAAATAGTATATGCGTTTGAGTACCAAGCAAATGGTTATTGGATATAAAATTTCCTTTAATAGTTGACTATATGTAGAGTCGTAGAGATCCTGTACTGACGGGATACTAGCATTAACATCTAAGTTATATCATAGAATTTCAAACATCCTATCCTTAAATCAACACGTGGAAGTAAATCAAATTTTAAATGTAATTGAACAAGTCATATACTCCCTCTATTCCAATGAATAAGACGCATTCATTTTCAGTGTGTTTTCTGTGACTAAAAAGTACTCTAAATATATAAAAATCATTGGTGTAAAATTAGCATCTTTAGAAATTCTTTTCAATACGAACTCAATGATATTAATTACGCACAATATAGTTAAGATTTTGTTGCTCTATTTTTTTGGTCAAAGTTCGTCATGAAATACGAGTGTGTCTTGTTCAATAAAACGGAGGTAGTATTGTTCATGCACAGTAATTACTATCGTCGTCATTATTTGTTGAACTTATTATCCATAAGTAAATGCATTGAAGTTTATTGACTTTTACCTTTTAATAAAGGAGTGTCCCTGTTCATAACATCAATGGAATTGTTTTTTTTATTACGTGAACTTCAAGCGAATTGTTGTTTTGTGGCAATCGTGTGTCAGACGATGTATCGAAGTCTATATGGTCGTGAATCCGATTCCTGTCCTGTCGGCTGGAATTTTATTTCTTCCACCATGGCAAGTGGGACCTCATGTAAGGCATATTAGGTGGTGTCGTGGGCCAGCCTAGAACGCCACTTTGGCTTGATTCCGTGCCGCATCAGCGGTAATACGATGGACCTTTGTATTTTGGACCGTAGATCACCATTCTGAGCAAGTTGAGGGACTGAAGTAAGGCAAGTTCTAAGTTTGGGGACTGTATTAACATAGCCGGTGAGTTTGGGGACCGCTGATGCATTTCACTCAAATTTTGACAAAAGAGACCACCTGCCCAATTCATTGACAAAAAGGATCACCTCTAAGCCAAATTGACAAAAAGGACCACATCGTGCGTGGTGGTAGGCCCCCCAGCCGACACGTGGCGCTTGCCGCCGGGCTGTGTGGCGGCAGGGCCCCGCCGTCGAAGGATGTGGCGGCACGTTAGCCTGGACGCGTCGCCGTCCGTCGCCGTTACTCGTGGTGGGCAATGCCGCCAGCGCCCGGGGCGGCAGGACGACGTGGCGCTTGCCGCCAGACACGGTGGAGGCAGGCCTCGAGCGGGAAATGGCCGACCGCGCATGCAGTCTGACGCTGACCGGCACTGATTTCGATTGCTCTGAGTCGGAGATTCCCGTCGATACAGCAAATTAATCACCGAAAGTGGCCTATTTGCGTAGGAGTTCTGTGCTGATACAACAATTAGACAGTCTGCACTAACTTTTTTGGTACTGCTCACACTGATTGAAGGCTATATAAGTCAGCTTCCCCGCATAAAAATCGAAACAGCAGGATCAAGTTTGCCTTCTCCGCGTCTCTGTTTCGTACGCAAAATATTGGAGTGAGTATGAGTGTGCCTTGTTCGGACCAGGATTTTCGGCCGATGAAGGGGAAGAATGCAAGCTTGCCACCGGGGGTAAGAGTAGAGAGGTGTTGGTGCGGCCGCCTTGCGAAGGTGAAGGAGGTGGTTGATTTTTCTGATTAGTTCGGCATGAAATATTTCATTTGCGCGAGCTATGATCATGATCCACCTAGACAAACAAGTTCATCGTCCTCGAGGCCTGCGATATGTTGTAACAGCATGATTAAATTTTTTATTTGAATGTCATTAATTTTCATTTATTAACCGTGCTATTTGTGTTGCAGTCTCCCCCGTCCCTTTGCATGTGGTTTCACTGGGTAGACCAAGAGCAGCCGGATTGGGCACGACGCGAGGTGGAGGAGAAACAACGGTTTGCATGGGCAAGGTTCCATGCATACCTCTTCATTGCTTGGTCAGCCGAGTCCTTGTCTGGGAACGTTTGCCCAACCTGCAGACTGTCTTCCCCTAGGCCTGGAACAGAGCGGAATTCATTGCTGATGGTCATTGTTTTTAAGAACTTAGGGTCCATTGGTGCCGCAACCGCCCTTCGGGAAGGACCGGCACCTTCTTCGTCCGAGGAGGATTCAGACGAAGAAGAACGAGCGTCATCGTCCAATGCCTCCGGCAGTCCCTTCACACGGTCGATAATATCAACGAACGCGGACCAGTATCCTGGCTCGGCAGCAAACTGGGCGAGCATATGCTCCGATGGGCCGGTGCTATGGCCTGCAGTCAGTGCCGCTTGCTCTGATTGGCCTATCATGCCTGCTGCGGTCGGGGCCAAATGCTCCGATTGAACGGTGCTCGGTCCCGTGATGATGGCCATCTCCTCTTCACCAGCGCCGGTATCGCTTCCGGCACCATCATCACCCGATATAAACCGAACATACACCATGGGCTCTCCGTACATAGCAGCACCAGGTGTGCTTGCAAACCTCATGTACGTACCCCAATTTCTATCACTCTTTACCTCCCGCAAACCCCAACGGGCAGGTGTTCCATCATTCCCTCCTACGACGATGAGAGCCTCAACGGCCATCTTCTTTCCACGCATCTCACGCCTAAACTGTGCTCGGATGCATCTTCTAACATCCAAAAATTCTCTATTGACCATGTCTGTCACTACAACTTTCATCGACTCGCAGCGCGACACATCGATACCAGAAAATTCGTCGCGTACGACATCTCCATAAAACACTAATACAGTTTCCATCGTACCTACCGCTTAACCATATTTTTAAAATAATATTAGATTACAACACAACAATACTTAACATGTGATTAACAATTTTAAATAATCGTAACGCAACACCATCTTTAATATTTTTAACAGCATTCCATAATAATTCTATTAGAAGCCTACCGCTCACTCATTCCATAATAAATTTAACAACAAACATAAGACGACACTATTTTTAAATACGCGACAAATTTTAATACTACCAACTACAAACTAAAATTAAAATAAGTACGAACGGATTTTAATACTTCAACTTCAGCCCGTGCGCTACACTTCTAATTATATCTTAAAATACTTCCACCTTATTTTAATACTCTCCGCACATTCATATTGTCAGCATCATACTATTATATGTCTACTTTAACATGGATCTTGAACAAATCATTATTTACTACTAATATTCACCATTACTTAGTCCACTTAGTCCTAATATGCACCATTACTTAGTTTAATTAGAAGAGATCATTATTTACTACTAATGTTCACAGTTACTTAATCTAATTAGAAGTTGATCATTCATACGAGATATATTTCTACGCACATAGTCTATATATTTTGCATGTTGCATACATAAAACATAAATTCTAAACGGCCCATTCAATTAGCTATTTACTCCTAATCTACACCATTACTTTGTCTAATTACAACATTTTTTTAACCCTGTCTATGCATGCAACCGGAGCACATGCACTAATGACACAAACTAATTACGTTCTAACTACATAAATAAAATATAATGGATCTGCTTGTTAAAAGCCTTACCTTGATCTATCTTCTCTGCAGCTAAATCAGCTCCTGCATCGTACACATAATACTTGAGAGAGCTGAGAGAGAGTGTGAGCGAGCTGAGAGTGAGAGTCAGAGTGTGAGCAAGCTGAGAGTGATAGAGTGTGAGCAAGCTAAATCAGCTCCTGCACCGTACACATAATGCTTCCGGACCACTCTTGCCCACCTAGGGTTTCCAAGGAACCCTAGAGAGCAAGCTTCTTGATGAATACAAGGGGGAATGAGATTTAGCTTGGTAGAACTGTAGATCGGGTCCTCCTCTATCGTTTCCCCGGAGGGATTTGAGTTTGGGTGGAGGAGGAGGGAGATCTGAGGCTTTTGGTGTTTCTAACAATGGAGTATGAGAGAGAGAGCTCAAGAACAGCTTGTAGTGTAGTGCCTACCCCTTCAGAGTTAGGAGAAGGGGTATTTATAGTGTCACTTGAATTATGGCCGTTGCTCACTTGCCACGTCAGCAGATTCCTCGAGAAACCCGGTCAACAGACCGGCCTCGGCACGGACAGCCGACGTCAGGGCCGGTCAGACCGGTCCAGGGACCGGACCGCCGGTTTCAACCGGAGCTGGGACCAGGTCTCGATCAGGCGGGCTTCTGAGGCGTACTGGACTATGCCCGGTTGGCACAAGCGTGTAGGCCGGTTGAGCGCCGGGGCAGCCGGTCCTCCAGCCGGTCCGACCGGACATGCGACCGGATCGGCCGGTCCAGACCAGGCTGGCGACCGGACCCTGACCGGACCAACGCCCGACCTTACTGGACTCCACTCGGTTGGCACCAGTCCTGGGGCCGGTCGGCGCCGGGCTGGCCGGTGCCAGGGCCGGTCTGACCGGGCCAGGGACCGGCCAGGCTCTGAAAAACCCTTGTTGATTTTTCATCGAAGTGGGGGGTCTCCCATTGCCTTCTTGTTCCATTGATACACCATTATACCTCTTTGGCTAATACCTGGGAATCATCTTGTAGACATGTATTAGTCCAAATACTCTAGCATGGTGTCATAGTTACCAAAATAATGGATAAGGTTAAATACCCTTACAATCTCCCCCTTTTTGGTACACGATGACAAACCGAGCTAGAGTCACATATAGATATTATGATAAGCTTTAAACCTTGATTCCATATGAGATATTAAGACATCTCCCCCATAATGTGTGCACTTGGAGAATTTGCGTTTGAATGCAAAGTGCACCATTTGTGGAACATGAGAAGCTCCCCCAATATCTTTAGGAAACAAGCATGGTATGGACATGTGCATATCAAGATATATAAGCATAGCACACATAATCATCCTAACATAGAGATAAAGCATATAGGTACATGTCCATACACGAATTATTTGAAGTAGCAAATGGTTCTTGGAATGAAAAGCAAGCAAATAAGCACAAGCCAAATAAGAAGCAAATAAAATGTCAAGCATGGCTTGTGCAACCAAGGACCCCGTAATCCTAGACTCTACTCTCTTCTCCCCCTTTGGCATCGGAACACCAAAAAGGCGAAGAAAAGGAGGAGGGATGCTAGCGTTCCCATCAATAGAACTCGGTCCCCGCGGCGGGAGAGCTGCCATCACCATCATCATCATCATCTTCATCATCATTGTCACCATACCGATCCTCGTCTTCATCATCATCGTTCCTATGACCAGAAGTATCAGGGTCCTGAGCATACCGGGGAGGAAGACCACCAAGAGTGTACATGGAGGGATCAAAGTTCTGGAGCATCTCATCAGTAATGGGAGGCATCTCCCAGTTAGGTGCATGCACAGGCTCCATCTCAGGACCAGAAGGAGGAACAAGAGCATTTCTGGCAGCCATGAAGTCATTTTGGCGCCTCCCGGTTTCTTGGTTCAAGGCAAGGCTTTGATGTGGAACATCATTGGTATTTTTGCACATCTGCCACAAGCTGGAGAGGAACCGTGAGACACCATGCTGTGGACGCCTAGAGTAGCTGGAGCTAGCAGGGTCATGACTTTCCTTGGACCGGCGCTCAGAAGGCATCATGGAGGGGACGTCCGGTCCATCGCCTTGGATAGGTACCTTGAAGGCTTCCATCTTGACCCGTTCACCTTGCGTATTGTGAGGTGCTTGCACAACCTTGTTGATGAGCAGCTGAATGTACTGAGCATAGTTTGGAGTCATCCTTTCGCGAACAGAGCTCCTCAGTTCACAGTAGAGGAGATCACAACCATCAATGGTCTTTTGGTGCTCAGGGTGGCAGTAGTACATCAAGTTCATATGGTATGCACGGCATTCACTTGTATCTCCGGACTTGCTGATGAGATTCTCACGGAATAGCTTGGCAAGAACAAGATAGGAGTAGTACATGCCAGAGATAGTGGGAGGGCCAGCTGTGGGTTCCGGAGGATAGCAGAAGGCAATGTCCCCTTTACTGAACTTGTTCTGAGAGTATATCTTGAAACCATGAGCATGACCAGCAGCAAACCCCATGGCTTCACAGAAATCAAGATAGTTGCAAGTATATTTTTCTTTTCCTGTCATCCAAGTCATAGTGCGAGCTGCGTCATCATGGAAAAACACAGTGCAGTGAAATTGCCTCACAAGGATTGGACAATAGCACCCATCAGTAGGCGTCAGGCACGTGAGATCAAACAGCCCCATCCGCTTCAAGGTATCAACCACAAAGCGATACTTGGTGGCTTCATGCATTGTAAGAACATCCTTGATGGCCTTGGGCATCACAATAGTACCATTCTTCATGCACTCTCGGGTGTTGTAGTACTCATCCCACAACACTTGCTGTGTCTTGGTCCAGAAAAACTTATCCCCATGAGTGTAAGTGCGTTCCACAAAGCGATAGGGGTTGTCCTCTCGAAGTCTTCTCCATGCACCAACATGTACAAAGCCAACATTAAACGTTGGCAGGCTCTCAATAAGATCATCATCTTGTGTTGCCTGTTTATCTTTCTTCTTGTTGGCAACTGACTTGGTTCTTCCAGATGAGCTGCCAGGACCAGTAGGCGGAGGTGCACCGGAAGGCACACGACCGCTAGTACGTCGTGCTGGAGGCCCCGTATGCCTTCCTCTCTTGGCAACAATGCCACGGTCCTCACCACTCCAATCATCTGTGAATCAGCAAAATAGAGCGAGGATAGCAGTGGGGTAAGTGTACATGTCATCAGTAAATAGGGAGGCCAAAAAGCATAGCATATATCCAAGTGTTTCGATGAGATTATGCGAAGAACTAGGCGATCCGGCGCACAGGCCGGTCCAACCGGACGAGAGACCGGGTGAGCCGGTTTCCCATCCGATCGATCGGGCCACACGCCGTACCGGCCGGTTGAGTGGCCGGTTGACCGGGCCAGAGACCGGATGCTGTCGATTTGTGATGTTTGCCTAGAAATTCAACCACAAAATCATCCAAAACTCATAAACTTGAACATATACTATAGCAGTAGAGTGGAGTATGTGCATAGTGGTGTGAAAACACTCTAATGGCATGAGAACTTACAAACCCTAACCCTAACCCTAAGTTTCTCAATTTTTTTCTCAAGAAAAATGCAATGTGTGAGGAGGGCTTAGAGAAAGAGAGAAAGGGAGAACAATTTACCCGAAGACATGGTCCTCCTTGCTCAAGGGAACAAGAAGAACACCTAGGTAGAGCTTGAGAGCCAAATCCCCAAGATCTCCCAAAGTATCTTGAGAGGGACCAAATCCCTTGGTGGAGATGTTGCAAGGGTCCCGATCTATGATTTTATGAAGTTTGAGAGGTTTCTAGTGGTGGGAAGGCCCTAGGAAGAGGTGGGGATGATGGAGACGGCGGCAATGGTGTGTATGGTGGAGGGGGGAAGTGAGGAAGAAGACCCCCAAGGGGTAACCTCCTCCCCACTTAACCAGCCGCACGGCCGGTTTGCCGCCCGGTTGACCGGGCCAGGCGCCAGATGGCCCGGCACAGAGGCCGGTCCAACCGGGCCAGAGACCGGCCAGAGTGTTTTGCCCCGTTTTGTCTTGTTTTGCCTCGTTTTGCCCCTATTCTTTGTGTAAATGTGTATGAATTCTCAGATGATGACATGTACATATAGATAGATAGACGATGATGAGATGAGCATAGACATGGTGTTGGAAACACAAAGCTCTCTAGGCATACCCATTGGAGTGAAATCCAAACAAGATATAAATAGCAACAATGGGCATGATTCGAAGTATATCAAGAATCATAAATCATTTTGAAATAGTTTTTGCAATAAGATCATTTAGCCTTGTAGAATCGAATTAATTTGCAATTGAGGCTTAATGAGGGGCGGGGGATTACTCCCCCTATGTGAAAGCGCAAATGTCATGAGACCTCGAAGAGACATGCTTGGGTCCATATAATGACATTGGGTCTATTTATGTTTCACACATAGGTATGCATCATACCAAGATATGGTAAGATGACTATCCCCATATGTGATGTGCCTCTAAGCTAGATAGCTAGATAAATGCAAGAATATAGTGCAAGAAGTTGTTCAATCTAAGTTTTTAGGATCAAGAATACCAAGTTCTCCTCTCACGTTTACAAACCGGGCTTCATCCAAAGGCTTAGTGAAAATATCCGCCAATTGGTATGTTGTCCCCACAGGAGTGAGAGCAATGTCCTGATGTCTACGGGTTCTTCTATTCTTGTAGACAGTGTTGGGCCTCCAAGAGCAGAGGTTTGTAGAACAGCAGCAAGTTTCCCTTAAGTGGATCACCCAAGGTTTATCGAACTCAGGGAGGAAGAGGTCAAAGATATCCCTCTCAAGCAACCCTGCAATCACGATACAAGAAGTCTCTTGTGTCCCCAACACACCTAATACACTTGTCAGATGTACAGGTGCACTAGTTCGGCGAAGAGATAGTGAAATACAAGTAGTATGGATGTATATGAGTGGTAATAGCAATCTGAATAAAATATGGCAGCGAGTAAACATGCAGCAGAACAGTAAATAAACGGAGTTTCGATGCTTAGAAGCAAGGCCTAGGGATCATACTTTCACTAGTGGACACTCTCAACATTGCAATCACAATTGAATATAAATATAAGCACTTCACTATGCTATTCTTAATTACTCTCTGGCAAGATAACGAACACTAATTCATCATGTAGGCAAACCTTAAAGATGTATTCCCAAGTACTAATAAACACCCCACGCTGTCACTGTGAGCATTCATAGGAGGTACTAACACACCACAATTTCATAGAGACATCCAACTCAAATCATAACTCGGTGAATAAGTATTCGTGAAATATAGCCTAAGAGACCCACACGGTGCACACACTTGTCACCTTTACACACGTGGGACAAGGAGTCTCCGGAGATCACATAAGTAAAATCCACTTGAATAGCATAACGACATCTAGATTACAAACTCATCATATGGATCTCAATCATGTAAGGCAGCTCATGAGATCATTGTATTGAAGTACATGGGAGAGAGATTTAACCACATAGCTACCGGTACAGCCCTTAGCCTCGATGGAGAACTACTCCCTCCTCATGGGAGACAACAGCGTTGATGAAGATGGCTGTGGTGTCGATGGAGATGCCTTCCGGGGGCACTTCCTCGTCCCGGTGGGGTGCCAGAACAGAGACTCCTGTCCCCCAGATCTTGGCTTCACGATGGCGGCGGCTCTGGAAGGTTTCTCGTACCGTGGCTTTTCCGTCTCGAGGTTTTAGGTCAGGGACCCTTAAATAGGCGAAGAGGCGAAGTCGGAAGGCTGACGAGGGCACCACACAATAGGGGGGCGCCCCCTGGGCCGCGCCGCCCTATCATCTGGTGGCCCTGTGGCCCCCTCTGGTGGCTCTCGGGTGTTCTAGAAGCTTCGTGGATTTCTAAGATGCTGGGCGTTGATTTCGTCCGATTCCGAGAATATTTCCTTACTAGGATTTCTGAAACCAAAAACAGCAGAAAACAGCAACTGGCCCTTCGGCATCTCGTCAATAGGTTAGTTCCGGAAAACGCATAAATACGACATATAATGTGTATAAAACATGTGAGTATCATCAATAAAGTAGCATGGAACATAAGAAATTATAGATACGTTTGAGACGTATCATGTCCCCATTGGCAACATGGTCACGTAGGAAGTGATGGCAAATGTCAATATGTTTGGTGCGACAATGTTGAACCGGGTTATTGGCGATCTTTATTGCACTTTCGTTGTCACATAGAAGAGGCACCGTATCAAGAGACATACCATAGTCTTTCAAGGTTTGCTTCATCCACAACAACTGAGTGCAACAAGATGCCGCAGATATATATTCGACTTCGGCGGTGGATAAAGCGGTGGAGTTTTGTTTCTTGGATGACCAACTCACCAATGACCGGCCAATAAATTGGCAAGCCCCGGAGGTAGACTTCCGGTCAACCTTATCACCGGCCCAATCGGAATCCGAATAGCCAATGAGTTCAAAGGTTGACCCCTTTGGATACCACAGCTCGAGAGTAGGAGTAAGAACAAGGTATCTTAGAATCCGACCGCCATCAAATGGCTCTCCTTAGGAGCAGATTGAAAACGAGCACACATCCCTACACTTAGCATGATATCCGGCCTAGAGCCACAAAGGTAGAGCAAGGGTCCTATCATGGAATGGTATACCTTTATATCCACATCCTTCTCACCATCACATGAGCAAAGTTGCCCCTTTACGGGCATGGGTGTCTTCATTGGACTTGCATTGGTCATGTTGAACTTCTTGAGCATGTCCTTCACATACTTTTCTTGAGAGATGAAGGTTCCTTTTGCAAGTTGCCTCACTTGGAAGCCTAAGAAGAACTTCAACTCTCCCATCATGGACATCTCAAATTTCCTAGTCATCAATAGCTCAAAAGCTTTGTTATGATTGGGGTTAGTTCCACCAAATATAATATCATGAACATATATTTGACATATAAATAAGCCACCCCCTTTAACCCGTTTGGTGAAAAGGGTGGAATCGACCGTACCCATGCAAAACCCATCATGTAGTAAGAAATCCCTAAGGAACTCATACCAAGCACGTGGAGCTTGCTTGAGACCGTAGAGTGCCTTATGGAGTAAATACACGTGGTTGGGTCGGCTTGGGTCTTCGAAATCCGGGGGTTGAGCTACATATGCAGTTTCTTTTAGAGGACCATTCAAAAATGCACTTTTCACATCCATTTGATATAGTTTGAAATTGTGGAAAGATGCAAATGGAAGCAAAAGACGAATAGCTTCAAGACGGGCTACCGGCGCAAAGGTATCCTCAAAATCCATACCTTCTATTTGGGCAAACTCTTGCGCCACTCACCTTGCTTTATTTCTAATGACAATGCCATTCTCATCTTGCTTGTTCTTGAATACCCATTTGGTCCCAATAACATTGATGCGATGATCCTTGGGTCTCTCAAGTAGAGACCATACTTCATTATGAGTGAAACACTCCAATTCTTCTTCCATGGCAATAACCCAATCCGGATCAACCAAGGCTTCATGTACCTTGAGTGGCTCAAAACTAGACACAAAAGCATGATGTTGACAATAAGTGATAAGTAATGCATGGTGTCTACGAGTTACCACTCCTTTTGAGATGCTTCCAAGGACTTGATCTACTTTCATGTGACTTGCCCTTGTAGCAGCCTTGATCTTCCGAATGGTTCCTTCATGATCAATGAATTCATCTCTTGCCAATACTTGATCACAAGGGACAACTTGAGCTTGAACATGAGTTGAGGATGTTTCTTGATCATCATCATGGTCTTGCTCAGTGGGTTGAGGGCTTTCTTCTTGTTCTCCGGAATGTGGCTCATCTTGAGTAGAGGATAAATCTTGAGTTGCACTTGATGGCTCAACTTGAGTTGAGCTAGGCTCTACTTGAGGTGAGCTTGATACTTCTATTCCATCATCTTGATCATCATTATGAACTTGCATGGGCCGAATGTGTCCAATGCCCATATGCTTGATGGCACTAGATGGATCATCATCATTACCTGCAACACATGGAACAACTTGCTCCACTTGGGAGCCATTATCCTCCAAGAACACCACGTAACAAGATACTTCAATAGTCCCAGTGGACCTGTTGTAGTATCTATAGGCGTGGGAGTTCTCCGCATATCCAACAAATATGCCCTCTATGGTTCTAGTTTCAAATTTACCAAGCTTCCCTTTATTGTTCTTAACAAGACATTTGCATCCAAAGACACGAATGTACATGACATTAGGCTTGTTACCTGTGAGAAGCTCGTATGGAGTTTTGTTGTGGAGGGGGCGGAGGAAGAGCCGGTTGGAGTAGTGGACAGCTGTAGAGATGGCTTCTCCCCAAAAGTTGTGGGGTGAGTTGAATTCACTCAACATGGTTCTTGCCATCTCAATGATAGTCCGGTTCTTCCTTTCAACAACACCATTTTGTTGAGGGGTATACGGAGCTGAAAACTCATGTTTGATGCCCTCATCATCAACAAACTCTCGCATAGTGTAGTTCTTGAACTCGGTGCCATTGTCGGTCCTTATTGCCTTGATCTCAAACTCAAACATCCGTTGAGCCTTCTTGGCAAAGGTAATAAACTCTCTATGGGTCTCATCCTTAGACTTGAGGAGAAAGACCCAAGAGTATCTTGAGTAATCATCGACAATGACAAGTGCGTACTTGCTTCCACCAAGAGTATCATAATGTGATGGCCCAAAGAGATCCAAATGAAGGAGCTCCAAAGGCCTAGATGTGGTGACGATGCCCTTGATAGGATGACTCTTCTTGAGTTGTTTTCCGGCTACACATGCACTGCATACACGATCTTTCTCAAAAGAAATGCCGGTTAGTCCAACAATGTGCTCACCCTTTAGGAGTTGTTTAAGATTTCTTATGTTGACATGGCCAAGGCGGCGATGCCACAACCAACCTTCATCATGTTTGGCCGCCATTAGACATGTGGAGGGAGAGGGGCTCTCTTTCGAGAGGTCAACCACATAAAGGTTGTTCTCCACATATCCAACAAGGACCAATTTGAGATTGTCACTCCTAAAGACTTTCACACAATAATTAGTAAAATATGAATTGTATCCGACATCGGCAAGATGATATATAGAAAGTAAGTTATAGCCAAGGGATTCAACAAGAATGACCGTCTCAAGGCACAAGTCCTTAGAGATTGCCACCTTGCCATACCCAAGTACCTTTCCCTTTGAGTTGTCACCAAAGGTGATGCTTGACTTCTTGTTGATATCCTCAATGAATTGATCAAGCACACCTCTTCCTCCGGTCATATGATTGGTGCATCCACTATCAAACACCCATTTTGGACCACCGGAGGAATACCCCTACAAAATCAAGTAGAGGATTTAGGAACCCATCAATTAATGGGTTCCTTTGCAATGGCAACAATATCTTTTGGTACCCAAATTGAGTACTCTCTATAAGCATAGCCATTACGAGGGCCAACATAGTTAGCATAAACATCACCATAATAATCAATAAATAAAGCATAGTGATTGTTTGGCCCCGTGTGGTCACCACTAGTGGCTTTGCCCTTTGGGGCTTTGCCATCATTAGTGACCTTCTTGTTCTTTTCTTGAGCGGGCTTCTCCTTCTTGTAGTTGTTCTTCTTGTAGGGCTTGGGAACATACCCAAGTCCATGCTTTTTATTGTTTGACCTTTGCTTACTCAAGAGGTCATTCAATCCCATCTTATTCTTGGTTGTGGTGAACTTGGCAAGTTCCTTCTTCAACCTAACATTTTCCTCAAGAATAGTTGCTTGCTCACAAGCCGATTCATTAGGATGATAGTTGAGACCATATTTTGTTACCAAAGATTCAAGATATGTATTGGTCTCAACATGCAAAGATAGTTCCTCTTGTAAACGAACATGTTCCGCAACAAGCTTAGCATGCTCACTAGTGAAGGAGGTGGAGGAACTAGCAACATCTTTATCAATAATGGGATCATTCATTGATTCAAGAGCCTTCGTGTAGGTTTGTTGGAGTAGATCATGGTTCTCTCCAAGTTTCTTGAGCTCATCCTTAACAAGCTTGTTAGCTCTTTCAAGGTGGTCAAGATCCCTAGTGAGAGAAGCATGAGCAACTTCAAGCTCCTCCTTTGAGGCATTGAGCTCTTGGGTCAATGATTGAGCCCTTTCAATAGTTTCAAGATCCTTAACTTTATCTAGTTCATAAGTTTCAATTTGTTGCTTAATGCCTTGAGATATGCACCTTTCAGTTTTTTAGCTCTTGTTTTAGGAGATTGAATCTCCGTTCCTTATCATTCAAATGATATTTTAATTCCTCAATGGACTCGTTCTTTTCTTTGAGGGAGTCCATCAAGAAATCAAACTTGACAAGAGCTTCACCACGAAGGGTGCATCTAACTTTGTAAAGTTCCTTAAGCATGGCTAATTCTTCTTGATTTTCAGATTCATCATCAAGAACACTAATTAGAGAAGGTGGGGATTCCATTACCTTGGTTTCTCTTGCCATTAGACAAGAGCCAACGATCGCAGAGGGGAGAGAATCATCGGAGTGCTTGATGTCTACGGGTGCTTCTATTCTTGTAGACAGTGTTGGGCCTCCAAGAGCAGAGGTTTGTAGAACAGCAGCAAGTTTCCCTTAAGTGGATCACCCAAGGTTTATCGAACTCAGGGAGGAAGAGGTCAAAGATATCCCTCTCAAGCAACCCTGCAACCACAAAGCAAGAAGTCTCTTGTGTCCCCAACACACCTAATAGGTGCACTAGTTCGGCGAAGAGATAGTGAAATACGGGTGGTATGAATAAATATAAACAGTAGCAACGGCACCGGAAAAGTGCTTTGCCCGGGATCGGCGTGTGGTTGATGGTGGTAATATTGCGGACGATAGAGATGCGAGTAAAACGATGAAACAAGCAGCGATAGCGATATTTAGGAACAAGGCCTAGGGATCATACTTTCACTAGTGGACACTCTCAACATTGATCACATAACAGAATAAATAGATAAATGCTAGACTCTACACTCTCTTGTTGGATGATGAACACCACTAAGCGTAGTAGGATTACACGAACCCTCAATGCCGGAGTTAACAAGCTCCACAATATTCGATGTTCATGTTTAAATAACCTTAGAGTGCATGACGGATCAACATAACCAAACCAAGTACTAACATAGCATGCACACTTGTCACCTTCACGCTACGAAAGGAGGCATAGATCACATCAATACCATCATAGCAATAGTTAACTTCATAATCTACAAGAGATCACAATCATAGCCTACGCCAAGTACTACACGATGCACACACCTGTCACCATTACACCGTGCGGGAGGAATAAACTACTTTAATAACATCACTAGAGTAGCACACGGATAAATTGTGATACAAAACACATTGCAATCATAAAGGGATATAAATAAGCACTTCACTATGCCATTCATAACGAGTGAATAAGTATTCTGTGAAATATAGCCTAAGAGACCCACACGGTGCACACACTCGTCACCTTTACACACGTGGGACAAGGAGTCTCCGGAGATCACATAAGTAAAACCCACTTGACTAGCATAATGACATCTAGATTACAAGCATCATCATATGAATCTCAATCATGTAAGGCAGCTCGATGAGATTATTGTATTGAAGTACATAGGAGAGAGATTAACCACATAGCTACCGGTACAGCCCTTAGCCTCGATGGAGAACTACTCCCTCCTCATGGGAGACAGCAGCGTTGATGAAGATGGCGGTGGTGTCGATGGAGGAGCTTTCCGGGGGCACTTCCCCGTCCCGGCGGCGTGCCGGAACGAGAGACTCCTGTCCCCGGATCTTGGCTTCGCGATGGCGGCGGCTGCGGAAGGTTTTCTCTGGTTTCGTCGAACTTAATAGGGTTTTCGCGACGGAGACCTTAAGTAGGCGGAAGGGCAGCCTCGGAGGGGTCTGGTGGGACCACACACTAGGCCGGCGCGGCCGGGGCTTGGGCCGCGCCGCCCTCACTGTGTCCCCACCTCGTGGCCCCACTTCGTTTCCCCTTCGAACTTCTGGAAGCTTCGTGGAAAAATAGGACCCTGGGCGTTGATTTCGTCTAATTCCGAGAATTTTTCCTTACTAGGATTTCTGAAACCAAAAACAGCAGAAAACAGCAACTGGCCCTTCGGCATCTCGTCAATAGGTTAGTTCCGGAAAACACATAAATATGACATAAAGTATGCATAAAACATGTAGATATCATCAATAATGTGGCATGGAACATAAGAAATTATTGATACGTCGGAGACGTATCAGCATCCCCAAGCTTAGTTTCGCTCGTCCCGAGCGAGTAAACGATAACAAAGATAATTTCTGGAGTGACATGCCATCATAACCTTGATCATACTATTGTAAGCATATGTAATGAATGCAGCGATCAAAACAATGGTAATGACATGAGTAAACAAATGAATCATAAAGCAAAGACTTTTCATGAATAGTACTTTCAAGACAAGCATCAATAAGTCTTGCATAAGAGTTAACTCATAAAGCAATAAATCAAAGTAAGGTATTGAAGCAACACAAAGGAAGATTAAGTTTCAGCGGTTGCTTTCAACTTATAACATGTATATCTCATGGATATTGTCAATGTAAAGTAATATAACAAGTGCAATATGCAAGTATGTAGGAATCAATGCACAGTTCACACAAGTGTTTGCTTCTTGAGGTGGAGAGAGATAGGTGAACTGACTCAACATAAAAGTAAAAGAAGGGGCCCTTCGCAGAGGGAAGCATTGATTGCTATATTTGTGCTAGAGCTTTGGTTTTGAAAACAAGAAACAATTTTGTCAACGGTAGTAATAAAGCATATGTGTTATGTAAATTATATCTTACAAGTTGCAAGCCTCATGCATAGTATACTAATAGTGCCCGCACCTTGTCCTAATTAGCTTGGATTACCGGGATTATCATCGCAATACACATGTTTTAACCAAGTGTCACAAAGGGGTACCTCTATGCCGCTTTGTACAAAGGTCTAAGGAGAAAGTTCGCATTGGATTTCTCGCTTTTGATTATTCTCAACTTAGACATCCATACCGGGACAACATAGACAACGAGATAATGGACTCCTCTTTAATGCATAAGCATGTAGCAACAATTAATGTTCTCATATGAGATTTAGGATATATGTCCAAAACTGAAACTTCCACCATGATTCATGGCTTTAGTTAGCGGCCCAATGTTCTTCTCTAACATTATGCATGCTCTAACCATTAAATGAGTGGTAAATCTCCCTTACTTCAGACAAGACGGACATGCATAGCAACTCACATGATATTCAACAAAGAGTAGTTGATGACGTCCCCAGGAACATGGTTATCGCACAACAAGCAACTTAATAAGAGATAAAGTGCATAAGTACATATTCAATACCACAATAGTTTTTAAGCTCTTTGTCCCATGAGCTATATATTGCAAAGGTAGCACTCAAGCAATTTACTTTGGAATGGCGGAGAAATACCATGTAGTAGGTAGGTATGGTGGACACAAATGGCATAGTGGTTGGCTCAAGGATTTGGATGCATGAGAAGTATTCCCTCTCGATACAAGGTTTAGGCTAGCAAGGTTATTTGAAACAAACACAAGGATGAACCGGTGCAGCAAAACTCACATAAAAGACATATTGTAAACATTATAAGACTCTACACCGTCTTCCTTGTTGTTCAAACTCAATACTAGAAATTATCTAGACTTTAGAGAGACCAAATATGCAAACCAAATTTTAGCAAGCTCTTTGTATTTCTTCATTAATGGGTGCAAAGTATATGATGCAAGAGCTTAAACATGAGCACAACAATTGCCAAGTATCAAATTATCCAAGACATTTTATCAATTACCACATGTAGCATTTCCCGTTTCCAACCATATAACAATTAACGAAGCGGTTTCAACCTTCGCCATGAACATTATGAGCTAAGAACACATGTGTTCATATGCAACAGCGGAGCGTGTCTCTCTCCCACACAAGCATGTATTTATTCAGAGAATGAAAATAACAAAACAAAAATAAAAGCACACAGACGCTCCAAGTAAAGTACATAAGATGTGACCGAATAAAAATATAGTTTCAAGAGAAATGACCTGATAAGTTGTCGATGAAGAAGGGGATGCCTTTGGCATCCCCAAGCTTAGATGCTTGAGTCTTCTTGAAATATGCAGGGATGAACCACGGGGGCATCCCCAAGCTTAGAGCTTTCACTCTCCTTGATCATAGTATATCATCCTCCTCTCTTGACCCTTGAAAACTTCCTTCACACCAAACTCAAAGCAAACTCATTAGAGGGTTAGTGCATAATCAAAAACTCACATGTTCAGAGGTGACACAATCATTCTTAACACTTCTAGACATTGCTCAAAGCTACTGGAAGTTAATGGAACAAAGAAATCCATCCAACATAGCAAAAGAAGCAATGCGAAATAAAAGGCAGAATCTGTCAAAACAGAACAGTCCGTAAAGACGAATTTTATTGAGTCACCAGACTTGCTCAAATGAAAATTCTCAAATTGAATTAAAGTTGCGTACATATCTGAGGATCACTCACGTAAATTGGCATAATTTTCTGAGTTACCTACAGAGAATTCAGCCCAGATTCGTGACAGACAGAAATCTGTTTCACGCAGTAATCCAAATCTAGTATCAACCTTTCTATCAAAGACTTTACTTGGCACAACAATGCAATAAAATAAGATAAGGAGAGGTTGCTACAGTAGTAACAACTTCCAAGACTCAAATACAAAATAAAATTACTGTAGAAAAATAAACACATGGGTTATCTCCCAAGAAGTTCTTTCTTTATAGCCATTAAGATGGGCTCAACAGTTTTAATGATGCACTCGCAAGAGATAGTATTTGAAGCAAAAGAAAGCATCAAGAGGCAAATTCAAAACACATTTAAGCCTAACATGCTTTCTATGAAAAGGAATCTTGTAAATAAACAAATTCATGAAGCATGATGCAACAAGCATAGAAAGATAAAACAAGTGTAACTTCAAAAATTTCAGCATATAGAGAGGTGTTTTAGTAACATGAAAATTTCTACAACCATATTTTCCTCTCTCATAATAATATCCAGTAGAATCATGAGCAAACTCAACAATATAAGTATCACATAAAACATCTTTATTCACATGCATAAAAGTATCATTACCCTCCACATAAGCATAGTCAATTTTATTGGTAATAGTGGGAGCAAATTCAACAAAGTAGCTATCATTATTATTCTCATCATCAAATATAGGAGGCATATTGTAATCATAATCAAATTTATCCTCCATAACAAGGCGGTACTAAAAGACTACTATCATTATAATCATCATAAATAGGAGGCAAAGTATCATCAAAGTAAATTTTCTCCTCAATGCTTGGGGGACTAAAAAGATCATGCTCATCAGAACCAGCTTCCCCAAGCTAAGAACTTTCTATATCATTAGCAACAATGGTATTCAAAGTGTTCATACTAATATGTTCCATGGGTTTTTTAATTTTCGCATCAAACCATCCATGTCTTAAATCAGGAAATAGAATAAGAAGCTCATTGTTGTCCATTATGCCAAACTAGTGTAAACAAGAAACAAAAAGATGCAATTGCAGGATCTAAGGGAAATAGCTTCGAGTACTTACAACGGTGCCGGAAAAGTGCTTAGTAGCCTAGATCCGGAGTGTGAGTACCTTTTACCTTTCCTCCCCGGCAACGGCGCCAGAAAAGTGCTTGATGTCTACGGGTGCTTCTATTCTTGTAGACAGTGTTGGGCCTCCAAGAGCAGAGGTTTGTAGAACAGCAACAAGTTTCCCTTAAGTGGATCACCCAAGGTTTATCGAACTCAGGGAGGAAGAGGTCAAAGATATCCCTCTCAAGCAACCCTGCAACCACAAAGCAAGAAGTCTCTTGTGTCCCCAACACACCTAATAGGTGCACTAGTTCGGCGAAGAGATAGTGAAATACAGGTGGTATGAATAAATATGAGCAGTAGCAACGGCACCAGAAAAGTGCTTTGCTATCCAGGACTGGCGTGTGGTTGATGGTGGTAATATTGCGGACAGTACAGATGCAGTAGAACAGTAAACAAGCAGCGATAGCAGTATTTAGGAACAAGGCCTAGGGATCATACTTTCACTAGTGGACACTCTCAACATTGATCACATAACAGAATAAATAGATAAATGCTAGACTCTACACTCTCTTGTTGGATGATGAACACCACTAATCGTGTAGGATTACACGAACCCTCAATGCCTGGAGTTAACAAGCTCCACAATATTCGATGTTCATGTTTAAATAACCTTAGAGTGCATGACAGATCAACATAACCAAACCAAGTACTAACATAGCATGCACACTGTCACCTTCACGCTACGAAAGGAGGCATAGATCACATCAATACCATCATAGCAATAGTTAACTTCATAATCTACAAGAGATCAATCATAGCCTACGCCAAGTACTACACGATGCACACACTGTCACCATTACACCGTGCAGGAGGAATAAACTACTTTAATAACATCACTAGAGTAGCACACAGATAAATTGTGATACAAAACACATTGCAATCATAAAGGGATATAAATAAGCACTTCACTATGCCATTCATAACGGTGAATAAGTATTCTCAGTGAAATATAGCCTAAGAGACCCACACGGTGCACACACTCGTCACCTTTACACACGTGGGACAAGGAGTCTCCTGGAGATCACATAAGTAAAACCCACTTGACTAGCATAATGACATCTAGATTACAAGCATCATCATATGAATCTCAATCATCTAAGGCAGCTCATGAGATTATTGTATTGAAGTACATAGGAGAGAGATTAACCACATAGCTACCGGTACAGCCCTTAGCCTCGATGGAGAACTACTCCCTCCTCATGGGAGATAGCAACGTTGATGAAGATGGCGGTGGTGTCGATGGAGGAGCCTTCCGGGGGCACTTCCCCGTCCCGGCGGCGTGCCGGAACAGAGACTCCTGTCCCCCAGATCTTGGCTTCGCGATGGCGGCGGCTCTGGAAGGTTTTCTCTGGTTTCGTCAAACTTAATTGGGTTGTCGCGACGGAGACCTTAAGTAGGCGGAAGGGCAGCCTCGGAGGGGTCCTGGTGGGACCACACACTAGGCCGGCGCGGCCAGGGCTTGGGCCGCGCCGCCCTACTGTGTCCCCACCTCGTGGCCCCACTTCGTTTCCCCTTCGGACTTCTGGAAGCTTCGTGGAAAAATAGGACCCTGGGCGTTGATTTCGTCCAATTCCGAGAATATTTCCTTACTAGGATTTCTGAAACCAAAACAGCAGAAAACAAGAATCGGCCCTTCGGCATCTCGTCAATAGGTTAGTTCCGGAAAACGCATAAATATGACATAAAGTATGCATAAAACATGTAGATATTATCAATAATGTGGCATGGAACATAAGAAATTATCGATACGTCGGAGACGTATCAGTCATCATCTTGAGTCATTCTTGCCATGAAGGAAGAACCGACATCATTGTCCGTGGAGTAGTCCTTGGAGTAGTCATATGTGAAGAGTGACCCGGGCTTGGAGAAAGCCAAACCAGCCACTCCGGCCTCCTTCTCCTCATCTTCCTCTTTTTCATCGGAGATGTACTCGGCCCCAACAAAAGCTCTTCCCTTGTTCTTCTTGTATCGATCGTTGATTGGGTTTGGCTTCAATCTTGGCTTGACCCCTTTGACAAACTTTGGCTTGTCTACCCTTTTCTCATAAGGGCACGCATTTGCAAAGTGGCTATCTTCATCATAGTTGTAGCAGGTTCTCTTCTTCTTCTTGTCATTGAGCATTGGGAACTTTGCCTTGTACTTCTTGGCAAAGAAAGCAAAGTCGGTAGCAATGTCACTAGTTGAAGTCATCTCTTCATCTTCTTCAATTTCATAGTCTTTTTCTCTTCCATGGTCAGCTCTAGCTTTGAGAGCAAGGTTGTGTGATGCTTCATGGTTGCGTGAGGCTTCATCCACACGGTTCATCGCCATGAGCCTTTTTCCTGTCTTGGCCATGTTTTCATTGACGACCACATAGGAGACTAGATCATCGGAGTTCAGATCAGCACTCTTGGTAATGATTTCCAAGTTGAGTGCAAGGTTGGTGTCTTCTTGCTTGACTGCAATCATGACAATGACCTTGGACTTTATGAATGCTTCATTCATCTCGAAGCCGTCATTGTACTTCTCAACTCCAAGTCCCTTGACCCTCACTTTAAGAGCACCAAGCCTTGCATAGGCATCGGCCACGGATTCTCCTTCTCTAATCATGAACATGGTGGCCTCTTGCTTTGCGGACTCATAAAGAGCTGATTGGATCAAATCGGTTCCCTCTTGGAGTGCTACGATCCGATCCCACAACTCTTTAGCGGAGTCAATGTCATTGACTTGATCAAGGAGCTTGCGGTTGATGCCACTTCTAATCTTGTCATGTGCGGAGGCATTGAGTTGACGGTTGTAGAATTCGGTGGAGGTCAACCGAACGGGATCATGTGGCTCCCAGTATCCATGAACAATGATCTCCTATAGCTCCACACTGCAGCTGCGAATATGAGATTCCATAGCATATTTCCAAAAAGGGAAGTGAGTTCCATCAAAATGGGGAACGGTCCCACTATGGTTTATATGAGGCATGGGTGAAGTGTTTTTGGGATAGTCATGGTTGACTTCATGGAAACTTCCTTGAGAGGCCGAAACCCCACTAGGATTCCCACTAGTCAAGTTCTTAAGCATGGCAGTCATCTGTGCCATTTGGCTTTGTAGTTCATCCTCCTTTTTCTTCTTCTCAGCATCATATGCCAAGAATCTAGATTTCATTTCTCTAACCGAAAGGTTAGAGTCTTCATCTAGACCCTCGAATAATTTTGCCATCTCACTCTTAAGGCGGTGAAGCCCTTAATAAGAGTCCAGGCTCTGACACGAATTGAAAGTTCAGAGATAGTAAACCTAGAGGGGGGGTGAGTAGGTTTCTATAGATTTTAATTCTTTATTTGCAATATTAGGCTTTGCGGAATATAAAGGTGAGCCTAATGCAAACTAGGTGAAACAACCTATATGAAGATACAACTAACTCGAGCACGAAGGCTCTCACAGTGCAGTTAAATCACAAGTAAAGAGTTCGGTTAGAGATAACCGATAGCACGCGGAGACGAGGGTTTATTCCCGTGTTCCCTTCCTTTGCAAGAAGGTACGTCACGTTTGGAGGAGTGTAGGTCCCACGAAGGATTCCCCACGCCACGAAGGCTACCCTATTCTTCGGAGCCTATCCCACAAAGGAATAGCTCACTCACTTGTGGTAGACTTTGAGGTAGCCTCCAAACCTTCACAATCTTGTCAGGAGCAAATCCACAGCCCGGATGCTTCCGGACCACTCTTGCCCACCTAGGGTTTCGAAGGAACACTAGAGAGCAAGCTTCTTGATGAATACAAGGGGGAATGAGATTTGGCTTGGTAGAACTGTAGATCGGGTCCTCCTCTATCGTTTCCCCGGAGGGATTTGAGTTTGGGTGGAGGAGGAGGAGGGAGATCTGAGGCTTTTGGTGTTTATAACAATGGAGTATGAGAGAGAGAGCTCAAGAATAGCTTGTAGTGTAGTGCCTACCCCTTCAGAGGTAGGAGAAGGGGTATTTATAGTGTCACTTCAATTATGGCCGTTGCTCACTTGCCATGTCAGCAGATTCCTCGAGAAACCCGGTCAACCGGGCCTGGCGCCGGACAGGCCGGCGCTGGGGCCGGTCAGACCGGTCTAGGGACCGGACCTCTCGTTTCAACCGGAGCTGGGACCGGGTCTCGACCGGGCGGGCTTCTGAGGCGTACTGGACTACGCCCGGTTGGCACAAGCGTGTAGGCCGGTTGAGCGCCGGGGCAGCCGGTCCTCCATCCGGTCCGACCGGACCTGCGACCGGATCGGCCGGTCCAGACTGGGCTGGCGACCGGACCCTGACCAGACCAGCGCCCGACCTTACTGGACTCCACCCGGTTGGCACCGGTCCTAGGGCCGGTCGGCGCTGGGCTGGCCGGTGCCAGGGCCGATCTGACCGGGCCAGGGACCGGCCAGGCTCTGAAAAACCCTTGTTGATTTTTCATCGAAGTGGGGGGTCTCCCATTGCCTTCGATCTTGTTCCATTGATACACCATTGTACCTCTTTGGCTAATACCTAGGAATCATCTTGTAGACATGTATTAGTCCAAATGCTCTAGCACGGTGTCATAGTTACCAAAATAATGGATAATGGTAAAATACCCTTACAAGCTTGGTATGTAGATTTCTCCTTTCGTGGAACAAGATTATCCCCGATGATCTTGAGGCTTTCCAGAGCACCTCGATGAGCTTACGCCATGGCTCTTTCGGGTGCTGGCTGCTGATTGATCAAATAAGCCGCGAGGTTGGCGGTTGCTCCTTCAACGGTTTTTGGTCTCAACATGCCTGCCGTGTCCGTAGTCATATAAGATTTGGATAAGTTCGAAGTTATTTCTCTTGCATCGTCTTCTGAAAGTCGGGACAACCTTGATCGATGCCTCCCTGGACCTTGGCTGCTCCGAGACGCGCTTGCATGCGAGGCCCTCCGGCGCTCACTAGATTGATCGGTTGCGAGCCAACGTCGATTGAGCCTGGACTGCTCATTTGATAGCCGCACTCGATTCCTCTCCAAGAGAGAACGGTACGCATTAAGATTTCCAACCGAAGTTCCGGAGGGGAGCGGAGTATTGTTGGTTATGGGGGCCCGAGCTGCTTCCCACTCTTCTTCTGCGATAGTTGACGGGTGTTAAGCTTCATGCACTAGCCACTTGAACCAAAAGTCCAAACTGATGGAAAGGGCTATGCAATCTACTTATACACTTCAACACCCCCTCTCACGTGTGACGGGAAGACGAGAAGACAAGTCAACACGTGTAGAGAGGCAAAGAGGCAGTGACGATTGCGGCTACGAGAAGAGGGGGGAGAAGAGATTTTTAGAATAAATTGTGCAAGCTAGGATTTGAACTCGAGACCTGGGGCTCTGATACCATGTTAAGCTTCATGCACTAGCCACTTGAACCAAAAGTCTGAACTTATGGAAAGGGCTATGCAATCTACTTATACACTTCAACGATATGCCCTAGGGGGGTGTATCACCAGTCCCACTCGCCATGGAGTAAGGGGCCCAAGAAGGATTCCAGTCGCCCGAACGACTGGGTGCCTGGGCCTTGGTGCGACTAGCCTAAAACCCCCAGGCCCCGGAGCGACTGGGCTAAGGCCCTTGGATGGGCCGACTGGACGCCAGGCCCATTCGACTAGACGAGGAGATTACTTGCAAGAGGAGCGACGAATCCCGGATTAGTAGCAACTGATATGATTCGGACTTATCCTCATGTAACCCTAGGTCGGGGGTGTCTATATAAGCCCCCGAGCTAGACCCTAGAAGACACATCATCTGAGATCCAATATTTTTTTTGAGGTAAAACAGTGGGAAAGGCCCACTGCAATTTTTATATATATATAAAATCAAACTGTACAAGCATATTTACAAAATAAAAAGGAAAAGAAACAAAAAATAATTATACATCTGAGGCTAGCCAACTGTCATAGAGAGTTTTGTGTTTCTTTTTTTATCCTAAAAGATAGGAGTTTCAGCTCTTCCATGTAAATGGCTTTCCATCCTTGAAAACTTGGTCTCTGTCCTTTGAAGATTTTGTTCTTTCTTGTCATCCAAATTGCCCAGGAAGCTAGAATGATAATTTCCATTGAAAAAGGCAGTTTCAATTTGTCCTTTAAATCTTGGAAAGCCTCGTTTACAGAAAGATTTCTTTGTCTCATGGGGCAGATATAGTTCCAGTATTCTTCTGTAAAAGGACATGTCCAGAAAAGGTGTTGAAGAGTTTCTTCTCTGTGACATTCCAAAGTGGCACAATTATAAGATGGCAAAATCATTCTCTTCCTTCCCAGAAGATTTCTAGTGTTGAGTCTATCATTGAGTAGTAACCATAAGAAGAATTTATGTTTTGCTTGACAAGAAGATTCCCAAATCCCTGAGAAGAGAGGTACTGCTGGTTGAAACCCAACTAGTGCTTTATATGCTTTTTGTGAAGAGGATTCAGAATTTCCCCAAATATATCTCCAGTTATCCTTTCCACCTAGTATCAATTTTTCCATAGCATTCTGACAAGTGATCTCCAAATCATTAAATTCTTCAAAAGCTTCTTGTGACAGGGGAAGGTTAAAGAGGTCCTCTGTGTATTCAGTAAAAATGGCCTCATTAACAGAGATATTGGTTTTCTTTGCAAATGTGATTAGATGGGGAAATTTTTGGTGCAAACATTGGTCATTCCACAAATCTCCCCAGAATAACACAGTCTTCCCATCACCAATGTTACATTTGGCCAAGGCCTTGTAACTATCCAGAAGTTTCAAATGAGTTTTCCATCAGAAGGAACCTACTAATCTCTGACCAGGAACAGCTCCAGAAGCATAATATGTGTTCCAAATTAAGTTAACCCAGGGGATGTCTTCTCTGCTAAAAAGCTTGTGAACATTTTTAAGGAGTAAGGCCTTATTTTGCAGATCTAGATTTAATACTCCAAGCCCTCCTTGCTGTTTTGGCCTGCAGATTTTTTTCCAAGCAACCAGAGAAGAGCCTCTAGCTTGAACATCATCAGTCTTTTTCCTCCATAAGCAATGTCTCATATATTTCTGGACCTGTTCTTTTATTGTAACTGGGATATCCAGACAACACATGAAAAAAATAGGTAGAGATGCCAGCACTAATTTAAGCATCAAAAGTTTTCCTCCATAATTCAAGAAGTTGGCAATTCCACATAATCTTTTTTGTACTCTCTGAGATCCAATCTCCCCCTCATTGCTCTTGGCGTAGCCGCCGATTGAGCCCCCCATTGTAATTCTCCACTGAGTAATAGATCTAGCGGGACGTAGGTCTTTTACTCTCTGGAGTGGCTGAACCTGGGTAAAACCTTGCGTCTTGTGCACCTCGTTTCGCAGATGGCTATGTCTCCTTGCTCCCGCATCAACGAAGTGCTGCACCCTGTAGCACCTGCCGTGGTCATATCCACGACAGTGGCGCCCACCGTGGGGCATGGGACATCAGGCCTCCGAGCTGCGGCGAGGCCCTACTCACCAATTCGCCGTCCGGTCGCCTCCGGCAGGATGATCACCACGGGCAACTTCTTCCACATCCACCCGAGCTCCTACCGCCCAGCTTCGTCGCCCCTCACCCACGCTTGGATGGTGCCGGTCGGCACAATCAACCTCTTCGTCGGGCTCGCCGGCGTCAGCGACCCCACGAGGTTCGCCCCGACCAGCCGCACGACCCCTTCGCGCCGGGGCAGCTCCTCACTGCCACTCTCCCCCTCTCCAACGATGCACACGTCGAGGACGAGTCGGCCCTGGAGGACGCCGCCGACTCGTCGGTCGCAGCGTCGGTCGCTGGATCCATCGTCGTGGCATTGCTGGGGGACTCCATCACCCCAGTCTTCGACCCGAGCGACTTCGAGGACAACTCCATCCTCCCTCTCTCCGACTCCGACTCGGAGACTGACTCCATCGACGCCCCGCGCTACCAATACCCAATCGCCGTCCTCATGGCGGCTGGCGACATAGTACCTCCGCCCGACCCTTCTCGACGCCCCTCCCCGCGACCGCGAATGCGACCGAGATCGAGGCGCATCGGGCGGCCCTTGAGGCGCAGAGACAGAAGTTCCGCCTTGAGCAGGATTCGGTGCGAGCCATCTCCCAGTACCGCCAGCAGCGCAATTGCCTGCGCATGGAGCGAGCTCACCAACAGGGCTTCCCCTCCGCTCGCCTCAACTTCGATGATCTGGACGCAAAGGTACGGGTCGCCCAAATCCAAAACCATGGCGCCCCGGAGTCGAGTCGAGCCACCGCGGGCCGAGTGGCGCATGGCACACCACCACCACCTCCACCCGGCGCCCGACTAGAGGTCGACGCCAATGGGCTTCCCCTTCACTCGTTGCCGGCGGACAACGTCTCCGCCGCACAGGCCGCCCTGGCCAACCTCCCCGATACCAGGGAGGGAGCTCTCTTCGTCCAGCACGCCAAGGCCCTGGAACAGCAACACGTTGCGGCAGACTCCCAGGGGCGGCTCTACTCGCGCTCCTCAGCCAGTCGCGCCGCGTCCTCGGCGACAGCAAATCGCGCAGTCGCCAACGTCAACAACTTCCCACCCCCGGCACCACACGCCGCTCACTCGACCAACAACCGAGTCGAGCCGCCCTCCGCGGGCAATGGTCGCCGCCAACGGACAGCCAATCGACGCTCGCACTCACATCGTCAACGACCAAGCGTGGCGAGCGCGCAACCGCTCGACCACTACGTGGACGAGCCCCCGCGCCAGAGCGCATTCAATCGGGTCGGACCAACATGCTTCGGCCCCATGATTAGGGGCGAGCCCTACCTCGCGGGGTTCAAGGGCCCTCGCGACATCGAGAAGTACGATACACACATCGACCCTACGGTCTGGATCGATTCGTACACGATGTCAATGGGCATCTAAGGATACTCCGAGCTACTCGCCGCCCGCTACCTACCCCTCATAATGGATGGGGTGAACAGACACTGGTTCAACACCCTCACCCCAAACAGCATCGACTCATGGGAAGAGGCCCGCGCGGCCTTTATTCAACACTGCGCCAGCGCGTACACCCGCGCCACCACCATCGAAGACCTGGATCGGTGCATCCAAGGCTCCCGCGAGTTGACTCGACGATGGGTGCAACGTTGGCAGGACATGTGGACGACGTCCAGCGGCATCAGCACAGGCACGACGATCTACTGCTTCCGGCGGTGTTGTCGATACGAGCCACTCGGCGCCAAGCTCCGGCGCGTTAGTAGGGACAACATCTCCATCGCCGAGCTGTTCGACATCGCCCAGCGCTACGCCGACGAAGATCCGACGATCGACTCGGACGATGAGTACGGTCAGCGGCGCAACCGCCGCCCAGCCAAGCGGACACTCGCCGCGGCGACTACCGCTTCAACACCCGCTCAGGCAACGGCAAGCGCCGAGCCGACGGTGGCAACACCGTGTTCGTCGCCAATGCCGACTATGGGTAGCGCGACCAGAAGTACTCTCGCCGCGACAACCGTGGCCCAAGAGAAGATCGCCCCCAGGCAAGCGCTTTGACGCGCACAACCTGTTGGACGCCCCGTGCATCTACCACAGTAGGTAGGGCAAGCCCTCCACGCACACGACCACCAACTGCTTTTCCCTCAAGCGTATCGAGAAGGCCCACCGCACCAAGGAAAATGGCGGCGGCGACCACACCAAGGACCGCAACAAGGACCAGGACCAGCCCAAGGAGGACGGGTTCGGTCGCAGCGTCGGCTCGCTCCACACCTTCACTGGGGTTAGCGACCGCCGTGACAAGAAGGTGCTCGCACGCGCGGTCACCGTCAACGCAGTCGTCACCGACATTCCCCGCTGGGTCAACTGGTCCGAGCAAAGCATCACGTGGAGCCGTGAGGACCACGCCCCACGCATCGAGTTCCTAGGGCGAGTGGCGCTAATCGTCAAGCCAAAGGTCGCCGAGTACTGGCTCCCGAAGACCCTGATGGATGGAGGAAGCTCCATCAACATCATGTACTACGACACCTTCCGGCGGTTCGGACTGCCCGACTCGCGCCTCGAGCATACAAGCGTCACCTTCCACGACATCGTCCCCGGGCGGAAGGCCTTCCCAATCGGTAAGATCACGCTACCGGTAACCTTCGGCACGCCGGTGAACTACCATACCGATCGGATATCCTTCGAGGTGGTCAACTTCCGCAGCCCATACCACTGCGTCCTCGCCCGCCAGACGTTCGCCAAGTTCATGGCCACGCCTCACTACGCCTACAATATGATGAAGATGCCCGAGCCACGCGGCGTCATCACCGTCCACGACGACCGGGACCTGGCCCAGGAATGCGAGGACAACGGCGCCAAGGTCGCCGACACCGTCATTGCTGGGGAGCGCGACAACACCGCCGAGCTCGCCAAGTACCCAGTCGACCGCTACGACCCCGCCATCCTCGAGAAGCCGACTGAGCTCGACTCGTCTGCGACGACCTTCAAGCCAACGGCGGACACTCGCCAAGTAGATCTCGTAGAGAATGACTCGAGTAGAGAGGTTACCATTGGGACGGGCCTGTCCGCCCAATAGGAAAGCGCGCTCATCAAGTTCCTCCGTGAGAATCGAGATGTCTTTGCATGGAAACCTTCTGACATGCCAGGTGTCCCGAGAGAACTTGCTGAGCACAAACTCCACGTTGATCCCACCGCGCGTCCCGTCAGGCAAATGATGCGACCCGTAGGTGAAGAACGCTGGCGCGCAATCGCCGAAGAGGTGAACCGGCTACTCACCGCTGGCTTCGTCATGGAAATCAAGCACCCCAAGTGGCTCGCGAATCCAGTCCTGGTGCTGAAAAAAACAAGACGTGGCGAATGTGTATAGACTACACAAGCCTCAATCGCGCCTGCCCCAAGGACCCATTCGTCCTCCCGCGAATCGACCAAATCATCGATGCAGTCGCGGGCTCGGAGTCGCTGTAACATCCCAAAAATTTCAAAATAAAGAAAATGAATTTCCCTATTTCCAAAATTTGGAACCAACAAAAACTTTTATTAAATTCAGTTTGATACATAGTGAGCATGCTTATACTTGTGTTATTGCTATGATTGTTGGTTTATTACATTGAACACTTTTCTCAAAACCCTAAAACTCACCCCTCTTCTCACCATCCTTTATAAACAAAATTAAAAGAAATTAAATTAAAAAGAAAAGGCCTATGTAGGCCTATGGCTAATATTTGCTAATCATCAATTAGGCTTTGCTCTACCTTGTTGGATGATTGGAAAGGCCTAAACAAACCTAACCTAGTACTTACCAACTAAATCAAAGGAGAAATAAAAAAGGAAAGAAAACATATGCATAGAGGCATATGTGGCACATAGCCATAATACCAAATCTTGTCCTATGCACTCATACCTTGCCCAAATGGTGTGAAACCATCTCTAAACCTAATCTCACACTAAATGGACCCTAAACCATGCCCAAGTAAAGCAAGGGGAACAAAATAGAAGATTAAGAAAAGTTGGAATTTCACCTCTTATGTGTTTATGGCCATTTTTGCAAATCTTTGAACTAGGCCTTTTGGAATTGTTTCAATGGTTTGGAAATGTTCCTAAACTAATAAGAATCACTTTTGATTCAAGAGAAAACCAAATCAATAAAAGAGAAAGAGAAGAAATGAAGAAATACCCATTTTCACTCACATACACTTTGGCCAACTTTGGAAATCTTCAACCAAGGCCACCATTGCTTGTGCCATTGCTTGTGAAACCTTATTAGATAAAAAACAAACACTTTTGCATCAAAGAAACACAAATCAAATCAAAGGAAATTGCAAATCCCATTCACATATGATAATGGTCAAATTGCACTTCTATATCATCATGCTCACTTTGCACCGCTGGTTTGGAGGATTCTTAAACCAAAACCCCTCACTTCTTTCCACCTCATCCAAGACCATGTCAAGGTGAACATTTCTTGTGTTGACCACCATGGTTGACCCTGCCTAGTTTGACCAATATAAATGAGACAAGTAGCAACTATGAAACAAAAACAAGATCATACCTATTTTGACATTTTGCAAATCAACTCAATTTTGAGCACCACCACCACAACTATACTTCAAATATTATATGATAACACTCCACCAAAAATCTCTGAAAAATTTGAATATTTTGTTTTTGCGGCCATTTCATCGAGCACTTGGCAGGCATCAAACCAGATTGGACACACACCCCTTTACACAACAGGTTTTAGCCTAAACCACTTTGGTACTGAGATGATAAGTGCTCCTCTATGTCTCCTGCATCAAGCCATGTACCTGCCTTGGTGATTAAAGCCTGTAGAAAGCCAAAACAAGCCCATGCCGAGCTCAAGGACACCACCATGCCACTCATTGTCTCCCTCCTTCTCTGGCCAGCATCACCATGTCAACAAGGTAGCCCTCACTCCACCATGCACGCTGGTACCCTCCCTGGCCAAAGAAGAGCACGCCCACGCCTGGAACTCGACGTGTCCAGACGCGCCCAGACGCGCCAGGACATGCCAGAGCGCGCCCAGACACGACACTGGACACGCCAGTCCACTGGCTCGCCTCGTCGCGTCCGACCACCTCTTGCCCCATTTCTTCCTCCTACACGCTCACAAGGACCACGACTATCTCCTAGACATGCTCAACTGCACGCGCGTGCACCATCGTCGTCGCCATGATCAAAGTTCCCCGTCACGGTACTGCAAGGACGCGCACCTCGCTAGCACGCCTCAGACCATCATTCGCCGTGCCAGCACGCTCCGTAGCTTCACCTAGACGTCGCCTACCTCATGCGCCCTTCACCCTGCCCTTTCGCGCCTCAGAGACGCCGCGCCACTGTCGACATTGCCCGCACCCCAAGGCCACCTCTCGACTCTATAAAAGGAGAGCTCCCCCTCCTCAATTGCTCACACCACTCGACTCTCCTCCTCTCTCTGATCATTCTCAACCCCTCTCCACTCCTCATCGTCGCCGGTAGACCTCCAATCGACAGCTGAAGCCCGCGGCGGTGCTGCAGAAGAAGCTGACGATTTCCGCCACTACTGGAGTCGCCGCCGGTACCAGAGGATCCGCCGTCGTCAGCAACGCCGCCGTGCATCGTCGCTGATCATCGCCGGAGCCCAGGATCGCTGCCGACCCCCTTCCTCCGCCGTGCCAGTACCCCCCTCTCGTCGACGTAGACGACGCCCGTAAGCCGCACGATCTCCTTCTGATCCTACGTCCCACGTTCATCCATACCGATTCGCGTTTAAAGAGTCACTGACATGTGGGTCCCACCCTGTCAGGCGGCCCGCGGCGTGAGAAGCGCTGTTGGGCTGGCTTTCAGCTTTTCAAACCATTTCAGCCCATTTTCTTTCCCGCCCGAGCCCAAAGATTTGAAATCGTTTAATTCTTTGTAGTTTCAATTCAATACTGGTGCTCACTTAGAATTTAAATAACTTCAAATCCACCAAACCAAATTTGACCAATTTTGTATGGTTGGAAAGCCTATCAAATTCTCCATCCAACCCCGCTGGTTTGAACCCTAGATCTATTGTAGAATTTGAATAGTAAAAATAACAAGTCAGAAGGTTTTCCAAATTCAAATAAATTTATAAAATCAACCATAATGAATTTTGAGATGATTCAAATTCTCATAATTCACATTTCAAACACTATAATTGTTTATGCAAAAATATGATATGGGTACTGTACATGATCATGGACTAGAATCAAAAATTGGCTATGTAGTCAATACTAGCCCATTTAAATCAGTTTTCAAATTTTAGGATTTCAAATCTATAAGGTGTAGCACCTCATTTAAATCATCTTCCCAAGTAGTTTGAAGTAATATGATGACCCTTGTTGCATGGTCTCATACTTGCTCTCTTGTGAATATTAAATCAAATAAGATTTAAATTACATGAGGTATAGAACCTCATTTACATCATGTTTCTCAAATAATAAGTGTGAAGTGTTGACTTTGGTCAACATGTGATCATACCTTGTTATTTGAGGAGATTAAATCTTAACAAGATTCAATGAGAGGAACTTAGTTCTCCAAACAAAAGAGAAACCCTAATCTACATTTCAATGAGAGGAAATTATTTTCCTACACTAAATAAGAAAACCCTAGCTTAATGTTGAGTAATGTTAGGTGATGATGCTAGATCATTTGTGTGAGCCATTAAGGCTAATTAAGTCTACTTAAGTATTGTTTGGTGATTGTATCCTCGTATTCGTTTATAGACGCTAGTACCAGAGACTATCAAGAGGAGGAGGTATTCTACCAAGAGGAAGGAGAAGAGAACTTTGATCACTACCCCAATCAAGGCAAGCTAGACTAATGCAAGTTATATTGTTGCAAGCTAATATTTTTGCAAAGTGCAAAGCTCTACAAGAGCAAGGCATCCCACATTTTACTTTATGATTAATGGTCCTATTCCAAGTTTTTACTGTACAAGCTTTATCAAATTTGATTTACCAAAGTAACTTTTTGATTCATGATTCACTTAGTTTAGTTATGGAGTAGTACAAGAGCAGCAAACTTAGCCTAGAGCAATACAAGTTGATTAGCACCCGTCATGACTAGTTGCTAGTGCTAAACTAAAATTGACTACTCTAGATGGGAACTTGTGAAAACCAATGACTTTGAAAACCTTGGAATGATGAGTCATTCTGTTGAAAGATTTTGAAGGTGAATATGACTTGTGAATGACTTGGTGAAATTTACCAAAAACTGATGGTTGGGTTCGGATGCGATACCATTCCAATTCTTAAGTATCCCCACAATACCTGAATCTGGGTAAGGCTTAACTGGAAACTTATGTATTTTAGTATGGGTTCCCTCTGAACAAGTGTCATAGGGGTTATGCCGAGGCTACCTCCGTTGAAAGTGAAATGACGTGAAATGAGGTGAATGTACGACCCAAGCCCAGTGCAGTTCCCGGGTTGACAGTTTGTTTTCACCGGGAGGCCAAGCTCATGGGGAGAGGTGCCTATACTAGGGTATGTAAATGAAAGGTTAGGACTGGTAGTTCGCGCACTGAGTGCAATAAATCAGGGCCAGTTACCCCCGACGGACTATTGCAATTATTGTGGCACAAGTGTACAACCTCTGCAGAGTGTAAACCTATTCGAATAGCCGCGTCCGCGGTCATGAATAGTTGGAAAGGCCATACTGTTCCGTCATCAGAACTTTTCCAAAATATGAATGGTGACTTGTGATTTGAGTTTGAAAGGTGACTTTGACTATTTGAATCACAACCGAGTTGTGGGAATGACACTAATGTTCCCACTTGAGTTACGTTAGGCAAAGGAAGAATCTTTGATTATAAATGCTTACGAAATAAAACTGGCTTTATGCAAATAAACTTAGAGCTTAGAACCCATTGATATAATTGTTAGTGCTTACATTAGTATTAGTTTGCGAGTACTTTAAAGTACTCATGGCTGTGTCCCTGGCTATTCAAATGGCCAGACTATGAAGAGGAGCCCCAGTACCAGGATGAAGGACAGCAGGACGTCTACGACAACTAGGACTACTCCTGACGTCAACAGTTGCTTGTGGAACAGATGGACCACAACCGCTACTTCGCTTCCGCTATGTGTTTTGTAATAGGATCTCTAGATCCTCTATGTTGTATTAAGACTGGATCATGTGATCCTTTGTTGTAAGACTATTATGGTATGTAATGAATGATGTGTTGTGATATCAACCTATTATGTCTCGCAAAAACAATATTCCTGGGATGGCGAGGTACGACATAATAGGCATCTGGACTTAAAAATCCGGGTGTTGACAGTCGCTATGCTTTCTCGACGCATACGCCGGGTACAACCAAATCAAGATGGCAGCCGAATACCAGGAGAAAATGGCGTTCATCATGCCACTCGGCGCCTACTACTACACAACCATGACCTTCATCCTCAGAAACGCCGGAACCACCTACCAGCGGTGCATGAACAACTGCCTCGAGAGCCAGATCGGTCGCAATGTCCATGTCTACATCGACGACGTGGTGGTCAAGTCGACTCGGCAAGACGACCTTGTCGCCGACCTCGCCAAGACCTTCGCCAATCTACGGCGCTACCAGATCAAACTCAACCCCCTGAAGTGCACCTTAGGGGTCCCCTCCGAATAGCTACTCGGCTATGTCGTCTCCAAACGCGGCATCGAGCCCAACCCGAACAAAACGTCGGCGGTCATGCGAACCAAAAGACCAACCTGCCTCCTCGACGCACAGAAACTCGCCGGGCGAGTCGCAGCGCTCAGTTGCTTTATCCCCCGACTCGGCGACAAGGCCATGCCACTCTACCGCCTCCTGAAGAAAGCAGACTCATTCGAGTGGACGGAAGAAGCACAAAAAGCCCTAGAAGATCTCCAGAACGCCCTGAGGAATGCTCCCATCCTCGCCGCTCCGCTTCCACAAGAAACCATGGTGCTCTATGTCGCCGCGTCCAATCGCGCCATAAGCGCAGTCATGGTCATTGAGCGCAAGGAAGAAGGGAAGGAGCAGCTCACACAAAGCCCAATCTACTACATCAGCAAGGCCCTAACCGAGTCGAAGCAGTGGTACCCACACTACCAAAAGCTAGTGTATGCCGTACTCAGGGCCCAGCGGCGACTGGCTCCTTGCTTCCACGAGCACCCCATCAAGGTGGTCGCCTCAACGCCACTCGCCGACATCATTCTCAACCGCGACGCAACCGGTCGAGTCGCCATGTGGGCAGTCGAACTCGGCGTCCATAACTTCATTTACGAGGCGCGCCCCACAGTCAAGTCTCAGGCGCTCGCTGACTTCTTCGTCGATTGGGAGGAAGCTCAGCATCCAACCTCCCTAGCGGACCTCAAGTACTGGACTCTGTACTTCGACGGCTCCAAGAACCTTGAAGGGGCGGGAGCAGGGATCGTCCTCATCTCACCAAAGGGCGACTCCGTGAGGTACGTCCTGCAGCTCCAATTCGAGCCCTGCACCAACAACATGGCCGAATACGAGGCACTCCTACACGGCATGCGCATCGCAAAGGAGATGGGTGCGACAAGATTGCGTTGCCTCGGCGACTCCGACCTCGTCGCCAGCCAAACCTCTGGCACCTGCGACACCAACATGATCACTTACAAGCGAGCAATGGACCAGGCCGACGCCAGTTTCGCCGGTCACGTCGTCGAGTGGGTCGACAGGCGCAAGAATGAGGAAGCAGACGCACTGGCCAGGCTTGGTTCCAAGCGACTGCCACCTCTGCCAGGCATTTTCCTCGACATCCTCACCCACTCGTGGGTGCGAGTACCCCGGGAGATCGATATCGCCGAGCCACCGCACCCGACTCCGTGCTAGTTGAAGTCGTCTCCGACGCTGGGGACTGGACGGAACCTTACATGGATTACCTCGAGCGACAGGTCTTGCCAATGGACGAGACAGAAGCACGCATGCTCGTGCGCCGTTGCAAGTCCTTCACCATCATCAACAACGAGCTGTACAAGCGCAACATCTCTAGAGTATTTCAGCGGTGCGTCACCGCTAAAGAAGGTCGCAGAATCCTGCGCGACATCCACGCAGGGGACTGCGGTCATCACGCGGGCGCACACTCGATAGTGGCCAAAGCCTTCCGACACGGCTTCTACTGGCCAACAGCACACGCCGACACAGTCGAACTCGTCCGCGTGTGTGCCGGGTGCCAGAAATACGCGAGTCAGTCGCACATGCCGGGCTCAACACTAAAGACCATCCCCCTTACCTGGCCGTTCGCCTTTTGGGGCATGGATATGGTGGGGAAGTTCAAAACCGCCCCCGGCGGGTACACCCACCTCCTCGTTGCCGTTGACAAGTTCACAAAATGGGTGGAAGAAAAACCCATCAAGAAGAGCAATGGAAAGACTGCCACCAAGTTCTTGCGGGAATTGATCTATCGCTACGGATACCCGCATAGCATCATCACCGACAACGGCACGAACTTCGCCAAAGGCGAGATGGCCAATTTCTGCGAAGAAAACGGGATCCGACTCGACCTCGCCTCAGTTGCACATCCCGAGTCGAATGGCCAAGCAGAGCGAGCAACCTAGAGCATCCTCCACGGAATTAAACCGCGACTGGAGGTACCCCTGGAAGGCGCGGCCGGGTGCTGGGCGGAAGAACTCCCCTCCGTACTCTGGGGCATCCACACAACTCCGAACAGGTCGACTGGCTACGCGTCCTTCTTCCTAGTGTACGGTGCTGAAGCTGTCATGCCCACCGACATTGATCATGACTCGCCACGAGTCGCAAACTACGCCGAAGAATAAAACGAGCTCGTCCGCCAAGACGGCGTCGATCTCCTCGATGAGGAACGGGATCTCGTGCTCTCCAGAACGGCCATATACCAGCAAGGCCTTCGGCGCTACCACAGTCGCCGCGTCCGCAGTCGCTCCTTCCAAGAGGGCGACCTCGTCCTTCAGCTAATCCAAGACAAGAAAGGCATGCGCAAGCTATCTCCCCCTTGGGAACGGGCCATTCGCCGTCAGCCGCATACTCAGTAACGATGCCCTACTACCTCATCGACGATCGCAAAGACAACAACGGTGAGCCACTCACCAGGGAGGTCGAGCGCCCCTGGAACGTCAATCTTCTCCGCTGGTTTTACACCTAGTCACCATGTAAGCAATATCCGAATATCAATAAAGATATTAGTTGCTCCATTCACATTCGCCGACCGAATCGCAATCGTGCAACGCACGAACATATCTCCCAAGTCGTTGTTACGAGCTAGCCGCCAAGCCACGCAGCTCAGGAACCGGGAGACTTTCGCTTGCTACTGCTGGTAGAGCAACCCACGCACAGCCAAGTAGCTCGGCTAACAAGGGCACGAGGTGCAAGGCGGTCGCAATACCAGGACCGGCCCGCTCCCCGCTCCTTACGCCGTCCAGCGAAAATGGCGACTGGATCCTACAGCAGGGTCGCTCGCTTGACCAGCCCTCCGGGCCTCAACAATCGTACAATGCTACGCCATATAGCATGTAATCGCCCTCCTCTACCTTAGGTAGGTGACTTGGAAAGGCTAAGTACTTTGACCAGGGACTCCGCAAAACGGACCCATGACTCGCCAAGGAAAAAAATGCCCCTCCTCCTTTTCGGCATCCTCCGGAGCCGTCTGGCTGGCGATATGAGTCTCCAGGTCTGCCGTTGCCAGCACGCGGTCAGCGTATGGGCGGACTAACTCCATGAGGCGCAGTACCTCCGCAATGTCGAAGTCGCCGGATTCGGACGGAAAGCCCACCGTTACCTCCTCCACATCAAAGCCCTCCGAGTAATTGGCAAGCACCATTCTCAGAGCCATGGTGATGCCCACCCGACACGACGAGCGGCGCAGCCAGTCGACCACCACTGGAACGTCGGAGACGGCCTTGAAGACCGATGGAGCGTCGCGTGGAATCCGCTCCCGTGGGATCAGGTACTGGAGCGCAACCAATATGTCCCCCGCGCACTGGATGATGCGCGTGGTCGCGGTCTCTAAGCACTCTCGGGGGGTCGCCATCTCCACGAAGTCGCATGTCCCAGACAGAAAAATGCCAAGTCAGCACTCATCAAAATGGGCTCGCCGCGCTCGGGGACCAGCCCCCTGGCGGACTCGCCACGCTCGGGGACTAGCCCCCCAAGACGGACTCACGACGCTTGGGGATGGGCCTCCACGCGGACTCGCCACGCACGGGGACTGACCCCCCAAAGCGGACTCACCACGCTCGGGGATGGGCCCCCAAGAGGACTCACCACGCTCGGGGACTGACCCCCAAGCGGACTCGCCATGCTCGGGGACTGGCCCCCACGCGGACACGCCACGCTCGAGGACTGCCCCCCCCCAAAGCGGACTCGCCACACTCGGGGACTGGACCCCCAAACGGACTCTTCACGCCCGGGGACTGCCAACTCTAGCACGAAAGGGAAAAGATACTTACCAAGGAGTTGCCGCGACATCTCCCGAACGAACGCCTCGAAGCTGGTCTTCTCATGCTGCACCGCAGGATGGTGCCAGCCGAAGCCTCCTTCTCCGCAGCAAGCTCCTTGGCATGCTGCCCCTTCAACGTCGCGAGCTCCTCTCGCAACGCCGCAGCTGCCGCGCGCGCCGTATCCCTATCCTGCTGTGCAGACGCGAGCTTCCCCTGATATTCGGCGATGACGTCCTCCGGCTCCTTACTCTTGTCCTCAAGGACCTTGGTGAGGTCGGCAGCCTCCGATTTCGCCTTCTTCGCCGCAGCGTCAGCTTCCTTCGCCCGGAAATCAGCTTCCCGGTAGAACGACTCCTTCACGTATCCCTCGCGTGCTTTGGCAAGCGCCTTCTCACGCGCCTCTGCTACAGAAGACAGGTGGCAATGAGGAACAACCCAATCATCAATACAACAATCAAGGGTCTAAGAGAGGGAAAACTTACTGCCGATGGCGATCAGCTGGCGATTTTTGTTCGTGGCCTCCTCCACCAGTGCTGTCAACCACCTCACCTCAGCCTGTAAGGATTCACACATTAAACAAGAGGCAGTCGTCCGGTTACCAAAAAAGAAAGGCTCGACTCGCCCCTTCAGCCCAAGTCGACCCTCGGGGACTGGGGGGAATAGTACTACAGAGTATGCGATGCTCACCACATGAACGTCACTGAGCGCTGTGTGCAACTCAGTAAATGACAAGGTTGAGATCGGCGGTCGGCGTGACTCGTGCATCTCGTCCCCGCGCACCATCGCCTCCATCGACGGCGTTCCCTCCTTCGGCACGACAGGCTCGTTGGGACGAGCAGGGTCCCTCGCCGCCTTCGTTCGCCGCTCTCTCATCTTCGCCGCCGGAGAGCCGCCTCCCTCGGCATCGGTTTGCTCTTTTTCCACTACGGGAGGGTCAACTGGGCGTTCGCCCTCCGGACCCCTTCCCATTGCGGACTCGGTGTCCGCCTTAGTTGTCGCGGTACCGGTCGCACTCAACGAGGCCTCGTCCCCGGCGACTGGCCCTGCCGAACCAGCGGTTGCGCCCGCGGCCTTATTCACAGCTGCGGTTTGCCCCCGCGACGATGCCATGTCCGCGGGGTCGGCCTTAGCCTTCTTCGCCTCAACCGCCCTCCTGGCCGCTGCCCCACGCGCTGGGGCAGCTTTCTTCAGGACCTTCTGCTTGGCCCTGCGAGGAACCACCGTGAGCTCTCCTACGAGCCAACAAATGATGAATAAGCGAGGAAAAGGAGGAGATCCTTACTTCACCGTTGGGAGCGCCTTCACAGCAGGGCCGACCCGCGCCCCAGCGTCGAGCGTGGCCTTGAGAGGACGTTTAAGCTCCGTTGCACCCTCTAGGATGGTTTGGCGTAGCTGCTTGGTTCGCGGCTCGTCGGTCTCCTTAGCGGGCCCCTTCCCCTCCGGAGGCGAGGTCATCTCTTCCTCCTCCTCTTCCTCCTACAACGCGCCCTCCTCCGGAGGGCTCTTCGATGAAGAGGTCGCTCCTCTCTTCGAACCGCGGGGGAGCCGGACAAAGTCCCGCGCCTTGGAGTCCGACTCGTCCCCGTCGTCCTCTTCCTTGTCTTCATCAACCTCCTCGCCCTCGATCATCTCCGGGGGCTCCTTCCCGGCGAGTGGGGGGAGGTGGTTAGCAATCTTCTGCCACCTCTGCATCATCACCAAAAGAACAACGTCAACGATTCCGCCGACTACATCCACCCGATGGAAATAGAAATGAAGTCGCCACGTACCATGGGCGCTGGTTTATCCTCGGAGAAGGGCTGCAGCCCGGCATCGAGGGAGGTGAACGTGGCCGTGGTGATCTTAGCGAGCACCTTCCGGTACTCGTCTTCGCTCCACTCGACCTCCGTCGAGCGAGTGCAGTCGTTCTGCCCTCGGTACTCCCACATGTAGTGGCCACGGCTACGCAGGGGAATCAGGCGCCAGGCAAGCCAACAGTTGTACATGTTGGCGGCCGTCAACCCGACATCCTTCAGCGCCTGGATCGACGACCGCATCGTCTTCACCACCTCTTCCTGGTCGCGCGGCAGCGACCGCACGTTGAGGCGCCGGGGGACACTCGGCTCGGGCGAGTACTGGGGTATGTGGATTTCCCCCGGCCGGGTGTGCTCCTAGGCGTAGAACCAAAACCTGTGCCATTGCGCCTGCGCTTTCTTCGGGAGCGCCATGTCGATGAAGCTCTCCCCGGACTTCACTTGGAATGTGATTCCGCCATTGGGGATGAGCGACTGGTCGCTCTTGCTGACCCGGGTCGCCCGCCCATGAAAGATTGTTACCCACAATGGGAAGTAGGGCGGGCAGCCCAGGTAGCACTCACACAGCGCCATGAACAGGGCGATCTGTTGGATGCTATGTGGCTCGAGGTCGCAGATCTTGATGTTGTAGAACGCCAAGAGTTGGCGCAGGAAGTCGGAGGTGGGGAGTGCGAAGCCACGATCGAGGAAGCTCATGAATATCACGAACTCCCCCGGCCTTGGCCGCGGCTCCACCTCGTTCATCGCCGGAACCCTCCACTTCCCGTGCTTGTACTCGGGGATGATCCCCGCGGAGATGTACGGGAGAAGAGACTCCCGAGTGACCTTGGATTTGCCCCATCCTTTGGCCGCCATTGGCGCGCTCTGAGCTCGAATGCGGAGAAAAGCAGGAGGACATGAAGGAGAGAAGAAGGGGGAAATGCGGTGGAGTGAGGAGCCCTAACCCTCGGAACAACCCTTTATACTGCCGCACTCGCCCGATCTAAGGAACAAGATCCACCATTCAATACCGTTCCGAAATCACCGCCCGAAAATCAACGGCCGAGATTTGCACCGGATTGGACTGCATAGCCGTTAACTAGCAGTTAGTCGTCTTGTCAAGCCCAACGGTCAACTGCGTGGTAACGGCTCGTGCCTAGGTCAACGTGAATCTAGTCGTTGGAGCCTCCACGTGTCTCCCCAGGGTGATCGACGCCGACTGGCAAACGACGACCGGCCAACGCCGACTGGCCAACGCCGACTGGCCAACATCGACTGATCTTTGGCGACTGAGGACTGGGATCCAATTCTTAACTTTGTTTTTCAGGAGCCCGGTGACGACTCGCTTCGATCCATCGCCAGGTCACTTCAAGTCCTACCTCAAGCCTGTGCTTCATCATCACCGCGCTCGGGCACTACTGATGGGGATATGCCCTACGGGGGTGTATCACCAGTCCTACTCGCCATGGAGTAAGGGGCCCAAGAAGGATTCCAGTCGCCCGAACGACTGGGTGCCTGGGCCTGGTGCGACTGGCCTAAAACCCCCAGGCCCCGGAGCGACTGGGCTAAGGCCGTTGGATGGGCCGACTGGACCCCAGGCCCATGCGACAGGAGGAGAATATTACTTGCAAGAGGAGCGACGAATCCCAGATTAGTAGCAACTGATATCATTCGGACTTATCCTCATGTAACTCTAGATCGGGGGTGACAAGGTATTAACTTATCAATGCCTACGAGTTGTAGACTAGGGTTTAGTTGGAAGTAGAGGGCAAGTAGATCTCGAAGGTTTCAGCCGAAAAGTACTCGACGATTATGAAACTAGGGTTTGAGGAACAATGATTCGATGCTTTCTTTGTCCCTCGACCCCCCCCCCCTTATATATGAGGTGGAGCCGAGGGATTCGTATTGTACAAGTTACAGAGTCCGAGAAGGTTTCTAACTCCTCCCGCAAGATTACAAACAATGCTTCCTATTACAACTCTAGCTTTCCTTAACAATATCTTGGGCTTCCGAATCTTCTTATTCTTCGGGTAGTGGGTCTTCGGTAAACCCTGGGTACTATCTTCGGCAGGCCCATTGGGGATGCCTATGTCAGTAGCCCCCGAGATTTTGCTTGAATCGCAGAGTCAGGGAAAATCTCTGCTGTTTATTTTTACTCAACAACTTAAAACTTTTCTATATTTCTTCACATAAATTTCTATATTGTACAGGGATAATGGTAGTTGGGGCTAGTTCATCTGACGGATCAGGTACTAATTAACTGCTCTAGTGGCAATCCGCAAAAACCTACTTCAAAATCACATCCCTGGACATGATCTCGGGATACTGGTGTAAACTTCGACAGGTGCCGCTTAAGGTCTTACCATTCTGTCGAGTCCCAGTCATATTTATCGGGTACCTAACGCGTCCGTTAGGATTTTTCTTCGTATCTGTTGACACGGATAAAAGTAGCAAACCGACGTCAGAGACGGCGCCACGCCTCACAGAACGGATCTGGGGTCTTACCTTCGCAAAGTTTTGCGGCATTCAGAAATTGGTCGCAACTTTGGCGTTATGAGAAATATTGTCGAGTGCTTATTCGGCTGTTCGAATGGCACATTTTATTGAGTCAAAGATGACTTATATTGCTCTCCCGATGGGAGTATATGCAGAGTTATTTATAACTCGAAATATACTCTTTTGCTCTTCTATCTTTCTTCTTTTCATTCTTTCTTTCTTTTTTATAATTTCATCGGGCATGCGAACAGCGTTCCCGATGGGAGTAGCCCCCGAGGCTACAGCCAAGGACTTGTGCTTGGTTGTAGGCTCCACGCCTTATGCCGCTATATTTTCTTTTTCTCCCGAATTTTATAATTTCTCGGGTGCGCGAACAGCGCTCCCGATGGGAGTAGCCCCCGAGGCTATGAACAAATATTTGTATTTGATCATAGGCTCACGCCATTTCTATTTTGTCCTTCTTGATCTTTTCATTTTTCAAAGTAGCCCCCGAGCGTTTGATCAAAAACTTGTATTTGATCAAAAGCTCTCCAATATTATTGCATGTCGCCTTTTTATGCAGCTGTTGAGTTGAATTTTTCTCTCTGCCAAGTGACGTTATTGCTGACGATAGCCACGATTATAAGTCCAGAAATCACGAGAAGTTTTCTCCCGCTGCCCTGCGGGCCCAAATTATCCATTATCTTGACACGTCGTGTAAGTGGGGGACACACGTTCTCCGCTTTTCCTGGCGCACGTACCGTAGCTTCTCCAGTGTTAAAATACTCTTTTACCCTTGTTTCCACGTGGTTATCATCTGCCGCACACTTTTTCCATCCTACGGTCCGTCGTTTCGCCGCACCTCTATATAAGATCTCCTTCTTCTTCCTCGAGCACTTCCGCTCGCGCCGTTCTCCTGCTCTCCTCTGCAAAACCTCCTCCTGCGCCCCACAACTTCCTAAGCTCATCTTCTCCAAGCTGCATTCCTGCGCCATTGTTGATGCCACCGCGTCGATTGATCAAGCACAGCACGCCGGAATCGTCAATGGCCGCCGCGGATCTGGGAAGCGCGGAGTGGGAAAGGTCCAAAATTTCCACCCAGGACATCAATCTCTTGAAGAAGCTAGGGATTAACAAGAAGCCCAAGGCGCTGTGCTTCCCTAGTGAAGAAAGCTACCCAACCCCTCCAATGGGGTATCGGGTAAGTTTCATCGACCATCTCATCCGCGGTCTTTCCGCCCCCATTCATCCTTTCCTCCGCGGATTTCTTTTTGTTTATGGCCTTCAACTTCACCACCTCACGCCCAATTCTATCCTCCATATCTCCATTTTCATCACCCTCTGTGAGGCCTTCTGATACGTCTCCGACGTATCGATAATTTCTTATGTTCCATGCCATATTATTGATGATACCTACATGTTGTATGCACACTTTATGTCATATTCGTGCATTTTCTGGAACTAACCTATTAACAAGATGCCGTAGAGCCAGTTGCTGTTTTCTGCTGTTTTTGGTTTCAGAAATCCTAGTAACGAAATATTCTCGGAATTGGACGAAATCAAAACCCAGGGTCCTATTTTGCCACGAAGCTTCCGGAAGACCGAAGAGGAGTCGAAGTGGGGCCACGAGGGGCCGCCACCATAGGGCGGCGCGGCCCAGGCCTTGGCCGCGCCGACCTGTGGTGTGGGGCCCTCGTGTGGCCCCCACGTTGCCCTTCCGCCTACTTAAAGCCTCCGTCGCGAAACCCCTGATGCGAAAAACCACGATACGGAAAACCTTCCAGAGACGCCGCCGCCGCCAATCCCATCTCGAGGGATTCTGGAGATCTCCTCCGGCACCCTGCCGGAGAGGGGATTCATCTCCCGGAGGACTCTACACCGCCATGGTCGCCTCCGGAGTGATGAGTGAGTAGTTCACCCCTGGACTATGGGTCCATAGCAGTAGCTAGATGGTTGTCTTCTCCTCATTGTGCTTCATTGTTGGATCTTGTGAGCTGCCTAACATGATCAAGATCATCTATCCGTAATACTCTATGTTGTGTTTGTCGGGATCCGATGGATAGAGAATACCATGTTATGTTAATTATCAAGTTATTACATATGTGTTGTTTATGATCTTGCATGCTCTCCGTTATTAGTAGAGGCTCGGCCAAGTTTTTGCTAGTAACTCCAAGAGGGAGTATTTATGCTCGATAGTGGGTTCATGCCCGCATTGACACCGGGACGGTGACGGAAAGTTCTAAGGTTGTGTTGTGCTTGTTGCCACTAGGGATAAAACATTGATGCTATGTCTAAGGATGTAGTTATTGATTACATTACGCACCATACTTAATGCAATTGTCTCGTTGCTTTGCAACTTAATACCGGAAGGGGTTCGGATGATAACCTCGAAGGTGGACTTTTTAGGCATAGATGCAGCTTGGATGGCGGTCTATGTACTTTGTCGTAATGCCCAATTAAATCTCACCGTACTTATCATGACATGTATGTGCATTGTTATGCCCTCTCTATTTGTCAATTGCCCGACTGTAATTTGTTCACCCAACATGCTTTTATCTTATGGGAGAGACACCTCTAGTGAACCGTGGACCCCGGTCCATTCTTTAATACTGAAATACAAATCTGCTGCAATACTTGTTTCTACTCGTTTTCTCTCGCAAACAATCATCTTCCACACAATACGGTTAATCCTTTGTTACAGCAAGCCGGTGAGATTGACAACCTCACCGTTTCGTTGGGGCAAAGTAGTTTGGATTGTGTTGTGCAGGTTCCACGTTGGCGCCGGAATCCCTGGTGTTGCGCCGCACTGCATCCCGCCGCCATCAACCTTCAACGTGCTTCTTGGCTCCTCCTGGTTCGATAAACCTTGGTTTCTTTCTGAGGGAAAACTTGCTGCTGTGCGCATCATACCTTCCTCTTGGGGTTCCCAACGATCGTGTGAAATACACGCCATCAAGCATATTTTCTGGCGCCGTTGCCGGGGAGATCAAGACACGCTGCAAGGGGAGTCTCCACTTCTCAATCTCTTTACTTTGCTTTTGTCTTGCTTTATTTTATTTACTACTTTGTTTGCTGCATTATATCAAAACACAAAAAAATTAGTTGCTAGTTTTACTTTATTTACTGTCTTGTTTGCTACATCAAAAACACAAAAAATTAGTTTACTTGCATTTACTTTATCTAGTTTGCTTTATTTACTACTGCTAAAATGGCCACCCCTGAAAATACTAAGTTGTGTGACTTCACAACCACAAATAATAATGATTTCTTATGCACACCTATTGCTCCACTCTGCTACTACAGCAGAATTCTTTGAAATTAAACCTCGCTTTATCGAATCTTGTTATGCGAGAGCAATTTTCCGGTGTTAGTTCCGATGATGCTGCTGCCCATCTCAATAATTTTGTTGAATTGTGTGAAATGAAAAAGTATAAAGATGTAGATGGTGACATTATAAAATTAAAATTGTTTCCTTTCTCATTAAGAGGAAGAGCTAAAGATTGGTTGCTATCTCTGCCTAAGAATAGTATTGATTCATGGACTAAATGCAAGGATGCTTTTATTGGTAGATATTATCCCCCTGCTAAAATTATATCTTTGAGGAGTAGCATAATGAATTTTAAACAATTGGATAATGAACATGTTGCTCAAGCTTGGGAAAGAATGAAATCTTTGGTTAAAAATTGCCCAACCCATGGATCGACTACTTGGATGATCATCCAAACCTTCTATGCAGGACTAAATTTTTCTTCGCGGAATTTATTGGATTCAGCTGCTGGAGGTACCTTTATGTCCATCACTCTTGGTGAAGAAACAAAGCTCCTTGATAATATGATGGTTAATTGCTCTGAATGGCACACGGAAAGAGCTCCACAAGGTAAGAAGGTAAATTCTGTTGAAGAATCCTCTTCCTTGAATGATAAGGTTGATGCTATTATGTCCATGCTTGTGAATGATAGGACTAATGTTGATCCTAATAATGTTCCGTTAGCTTCATTGGTTGCCCAAGAAGAACATGTTGATGTAAACTTCATTAAAAATAATAATTTCAACAACAATGCTTATCGGAACAATTCTAGTAATAACTATAGGCCATATCCTTATAATAATGGTAACGGTTATGCTAATTCTTATGGGAATTCTTACAACAATAATAGGAATACACCCCCTGGACTTGAAGCTATGCTTAAAGAATTTATTAGTACACAAACTACTTTTAACAAATCCGTTGAGGAGAAGCTCAATAAAATTGATATTCTTGCTTCTAGAGTTGATAGTCTTGCCTCTGATGTTGATCTTTTGAAATCGAAAGTTATGCCTAATAGGGATATTGAAAATAAAATTGTTACTACAACAAATGCCATCCAAGTTAGAATTAATGAGAATATAAGATTAATGGCTGAACTGCGTGCTAGGTGGGATAGGGAAGAAAATGAAAAACTAGCTAAAGAGAAAAATGTAGCTAAAGTTTGGACTATTACCACCACTAGCAATGCTAATTCTTCACATGTTGCTGCACCTCCTACTATCAATGGTAAAATAATTGGTGTTGGCAATGCTTCTACTCCTAGTGCAAAGCGCGCAAAATTACTCGAAACTCGCTAAAACTGCTCGAAACCGCTTGTGATAAAACTGCTGAAATTTTTTCCAACCTTGGGGATGATAATCCCATTGCTTTAGATTGTAATGATTTAGATTTTGATGATTGCCATATCTCTGAAGTTATAAAGTTCTTACAAAAACTTGCTAAGAGTCCCAATGCTAGCGCTATAAACTTGGCTTTCACAAAACATATTACAAATGCTCTCATAAAAGCTAGAGAAGAAAAACTAAAACTTGAAACTTCTATTCCTAGAAAGCTAGAGGATGGTTGGGAGCCCATCATTAAAATGAGAGTCAAAGATTTTGATTGTAATGCTTTATGTGATCTTGGTGCAAGTATTTCTGTTATGCCTAAGAAAGTCTATGATATGCTTGACTTGCCACCATTGAAAAATTGTTATTTGGATGTTAATCTCGCTGATAATGCTAAAAAGAAACCTTTGGGGAAAGTTGATAATGTTCATATTATGGTTAACAATAACCTTGTCCACGTTGATTTTGTTGTCTTCGATATTTAATGCAATGCATCTTGCCCCATCATATTGGGAAGACCTTTTCTTCGAACCGTTGGTCCTATTATTGATATGAAGGAAGGTAATATTAAATATTAATTTCCTCTCAAGAAAGGTATGGAACACTTCCCTAGAAAGAGAATGAAGTTACCTTATGATTCTATTATTAGAACAAATTATGATGTTGATGCTTCGTCTCTTGATGTTACTTGAGTTACACTTTCTGCGCCTAGCTGAAAGGCGTTAAACAAAAGCGCTTATGGGAGACAACCCATGTTTTTACTACAGTATTTTTGTTTTATATTTGAGTCTTGGAAGTTGTTTACTACTGTAGCAACCTCTCCTTATCTTAGTTTTGAGTTTTGTTGTGCCAAGTAAAGTCTTTGATAGTAAAGTAAATACTAGATTTGGATTACTGCGCAGAAACAGATTTCTTTGCTGTCACGAATCTGGGTCTAATTCTCTGTAGGTAACTCAGAAAATTAAGCCAATTTACGTGAGTGATCCTCAGATATGTACGCAACTTTCATTCAATTTGGGCATTTTCATTTGAGCAAGTCTGGTGCCCTAATAAAATCCATCTTTACGGACTGTTCTGTTTTGACAGATTCTGCTTTTTATTTCGCATTGTCTCTTTTGCTATGTTGGATGAATTTCTTTGATCCATTAATGTCCAGTAGCTTTATGCAATGTCCAGAAGTGTTAAGAATGATTGTGTCACCTCTGAACATGTTAATTTTTATTGTGCACTAACCCTCTAATGAGTTGTTTCGAGTTTGGTGTGGAGGAAGTTTTCAAGTATCAAGAGAGGAGTATGATGCAATATGATCAAGGAGAGTGAAAGCTCTAAGCTTGGGGATGCCCCGGTGGTTCACCCCTGCATATTCTAAGAAGACTCAAGCGTCTAAGCTTGGGGATGCCCAAGGCATCCCCTTCTTCATCGACAACATTATCGGGTTCCTCCCCGAAACTATATTTTTATTCCGTCACATCTTATGCACTTTGCTTGGAGCGTCGGTTTGTTTTTGTTTTTTGTTTTGTTTGAATAAAATGGATCCTAGCATTCACTTTGTGGGAGAGAGACACGCTCCGCTGTAGCATATGGACAAGTATGTCCTTAGGCTCTACTCATAGTATTCATGGCGAAGTTTCTTCTTCGTTAAATTGTTATATGGTTGGAATTGGAAAATACTACATGTAGTAACTCTAAAATATCTTGGATAATTTGATACTTGGCAATTGTTGTGCTCATGTTTAAGCTCTTGCATCATATACTTTGCACCCATTAATGAAGAAACACTTAGAGCTTGCTAATTTGGTTTGCATATTTGGTTTCTCTAGAGTCTAGATAATATCTAGTATTGTGTTTTGAACAACAAGGAAGACGGTGTAGAGTCTTATAATGTTTACAATATGTCTTTTATGTGAGTTTTTCTGCACCGTTCATCCTTGTGTTTGTTTCAAATAACCGTGCTAGCCTAAACCTTGTATCGAGAGGGAATACTTCTCATGCATCCAAAATCCTTGAGCCAACCACTATGCCATTTGTGTCCACCATACCTACCTACTACATGGTATTTATCCGCCATTCCAAAGTAAATTGCTTGAGTGCTACCTTTAAAATTCCATCATTCACCTTTGCAATATATAGCTCATGGGACAAATAGCTTAAAAACTATTGTGGTATTGAATATGTACTTATGCACTTTATCTCTTATTAAGTTGCTTGTTGTGCGATAACCATGTTTCGGGGACGCCATCAACTACTCTTTGTTGAATATCATGTGAGTTGCTATGCATGTCCGTCTTGTCCGAAGTAAGAGAGATCTACCACCTTTATGGTTGGAGCATACATATTGTTAGAGGAGAACATTGGGCCGCTAACTAAAGCCATGATTCATGGTGGAAGTTTCGAGTTTTGGACACATATCCTCAATCTCATATGAGAATAATAATTGTTGCCACATGCTTATGCATTAAAGAGGAGTCCATTATCCGTTGTCCATGTTGTCCCGGTATGGATGTCTAAGTTGAGAATAATCAAAAGCGAGAAATCCAAAATGCGAGCTTTCTCCTTAGACCTTTGTACAAGCGGCATGGAGGTACCCCATTGTGACACTTGGTTAAAACATGTGTATTGCGATGATCCGGTAGTCCAAGCTAATTAGGACAAGGTGCGGGCACTATTAGTATACTATGCATGAGGCTTGCAACTTGTAAGATATAATTTACATAACTCATATGCTTTATTACTATCGTTGACAAAATTGTTTCATGTTTTCAAAATAAAAGCTCTAGCACAAATATAGCAATCGATGCTTTCTTCTTTGAAGGACCATTCTCTTTACTTTTATGTTGAGTCAGTTCACCTATCTCTCTCCACCTCAAGAAGCAAACACTTGTGTGAACTGTGCATTGATTCTTACATACTTGCATATTGCACTTGTTATATTACTCTATGTTGACAATTATCCATGAGATATACATGTTACAAGTTGAAAGCAACCGCTGAAACTTAATCTTCCTTTGTGTTGCTTCAATGCCTTTACTTTGATTTATTGCTTTATGAGTTAACTCTTATGCAAGACTTATTGATGCTTGTCTTGAAGTGCTATTCATGAAAAGTCTTTGCTTTATGATTCACTTGTTTACTCATGTCATTACCATTGTTTTGATCGCTGCATTCATTACATATGTTTACAAATAGTATGATCAAGGTTATGATGGCATGTCACTTCGAAATTATCTTTGTTATCGTTTTACCTCGCTCGGGACGAGCAGAACTAAGCTTGGGGATGCTGATACGTCTCCGACGTATCGATAATTTCTTATGTTCCATGCCATATTATTGATGATACCTACATGTTTTATGCACACTTTATGTCATATTCGTGTATTTTATGGAACTAACCTATTAACAAGATGCCGAAGAGCCGATTCTTTGTTTTCGCTGTTTTTGGTTTCGTAAATCCTAGTAACGAAATATTCTCGGAATTGGACGAAATCAAAACCCGGGGTCCTATTTTGCCACGAAGCTTCCGGAAGACCGAAGAGGAGTCGAAGTGGGGCCACGAGGGGCCGCCACCATAGGGCGGCGCGGCCCGGGCCTTGGCCGCGCCGACCGTGGTGTGGGGCCCTCGTGTGGCCCCCACGTTGCCCTTCCGCCTACTTAAAGCCTCCGTCGCGAAACCCCCGATGCGAAGAACCACGATACGGAAAACCTTCCGCAGACGCCGCCGCCGCCAATCCCATCTCGGGGGATTACGGAGATCTCCTCCGGCACCCTGCCGGAGAGGGGATTCATCTCCCGGAGGACTCTACACCGCCATGGTCGCCTCCGGAGTGATGAGTGAGTAGTTCACCCCTGGACTATGGGTCCATAGCAGTAGCTAGATGGTTGTTGGATCTTGTGAGCTGCCTAACATGATCAAGATCATCTATCTGTAATACTCTATGTTGTGTTTGTCGGGATCCGATGGATAGAGAATACCATGTTATGTTAATTATCAAGTTATTACATATGTGTTGTTTATGATCTTGCATGCTCTCCGTTATTAGTAGAGGCTCGGCCAAGTTTTTGCTAGTAATTCCAAGAGGGAGTATTTATGCTCGATAGTGGGTTCATGCCCGCATTGACACCTGGGACGAGTGACGAAAGTTCTAAGGTTGTGTTGTGCTTGTTGCCACTAGGGATAAAACATTGATGCTATGTCTAAGGATGTAGTTATTGATTACATTACGCACCATACTTAATGCAATTGTCCGTTGCTTCGCAACTTAATACCGGAAGGGGTTCGGATGATAACTCGAAGGTGGACTTTTTAGGCATAGATGCAGTTGGATGGCGGTCTATGTACTTTGTCGTAATGCCCAATTAAATCTCACCGTACTTATCATGACATGTATGTGCATTGTTATGCCCTCTCTATTTGTCAATTGCCCGACCGTAATTTGTTCACCCAACATGCTTTTATCTTATGGGAGAGACACCTCTAATGAACTGTGGACCTCGGTCCATTCTTTAATACCGAAATACAAATCTGTCGCAATACTTGTTTCTACCGTTTTCTCTGCAAACAATCATCTTCCACACAATACGGTTAATCCTTTGTTACAGCAAGCCGGTGAGATTGACAACCTCACCGTTTCGTTGGGGCAAAGTACTTTGGATTGTGTTGTGCAGGTTCCACGTTGGCGCCGGAATCCCCGGTGTTGCGCCGCACTACATCCCGCCGCCATCAACCTTCAACGTGCTTCTTGGCTCCTCCTGGTTCGATAAACCTTGGTTTCTTTCTGAGGGAAAACTTGCTGATGTGCGCATCATACCTTCCTCTTGGGGTTCCCAACGAACGTGTGAAATACACGCCATCACCTTCCTTGGCGTCCAGCCTAACTGGGCGCTATGGAAGCGCATTTTTTTTTGTCGCCGCAATGGCTCTCCCAATGTCACCTATAATATAGGCGGCGTTGTCATTTCCGTTCGCCCCACAGTCGATTACTTCGACGTCAAACTCCCTGACTCAGTTCAAGGGTGGCGCAAGAAGTGGTTGTACATTCAAGAGGAAAACCATGGATGTGCTGAAGACAACATCCCTCCTTTCGATGGTGCCGAAAAAATCCTTCGCCGCCGCTCCTGGGACGCAGAGGCTACCGAAGAAGAAAAAACATCGACATAGGCCTTGATGACTCGTATCCGTGAGTTGCAAAATACTCGCGGCAAAGAGTTGTCAAGTATCCAAATCACAGCATATTTTCTTAGAACTAGAGTGCAGCCTCTTCAGGCTCGCAAATACCCTCTCTGGAAGTATGCTGGCGACAAAGACGTAGATCGGTTGTCAGCAGATTTGGAGGTTAAGGACTTAGAGAAGCTTGTCCGAAAAATCTCCTCTCTCAGCAAAAGAGATCCTATCCCTTCTTCTTGTCGTGTAAAGCCGTACAGCGCCACCAATGCGCTTCCTAAGGTAAACTTTGTCGATTGATTTGTTACTGCCTCGCTATCTTTTGTAACTCCTTTTTTGACATCTTCCCTTATTTTTGTACAGAACCATCCAAATCTTGTCTCGCTTCCTCCCCTTCCTGAAGGTGGAGAAGTCGAGGAAAGAGCCGTTGTCACTGACGACAACCAAGATGCTCCTTCTTTTGTGAATGAACCCGCAGATTCCCACAAATCTGCGGGATCTTCTGAAAAGGAGGCTGCCTCTGAAGGCACTGCATCGGCACAATCTCCTCCTCCTGCTGTTTCTCCCAAGAACAAAAGGAAAAGGAATGATGTCGAAGATTCCGGCACCTCCAAGGCCGAAGAAGCTGTTCCTTCACGTCAAAAGGCAGCTTATGATCCATACCTTGAGGCCCTCATCAGTTCGTAAGTCGCTCACTCCTTTCTTTTTTTTTTGTTATTTTTGTACTCGAAGATTTTTGTCTATCTTGCTTTTTATGCTATCAACATTTAATCGCAGTGATGATGAGGGAGAAGTACCAGCTTTTGATGTGGCTGCTCGAACGAGTACGTCACATACTCTAATTGTTTCGGATACGCCAGTTGAAGGAGAAGAATCCTCGCCTCCTCAACAAAACCTCGGCGCTCCTACTCCTCCTTCAAGCCCCCTTGTCCCTTCTCCGAAAAGGACAAGGATTGAAACAATCCCGGAGCCTACCTTCCAATTGAGTAGCTCCTCTAACCCTCTCTTGGATGATGTAAGTTCTTTATTTTTCTTGTCACTGTCTATATTTCCTCTGTTTGCTTCTTTATGCCATCATATTTTTCCATACCGACATTTTCTTTCTTTATTTTTCCTTGACAACCTATGATCAAAGAGCTTATTCGCATCGGTGCCCAATTCATCGGGTACCGTGAGTATGCCAGCAAGACTGAAGGTAATAATTCTTTGTTGGTTCTTGTTTATAACTTCTTGCTCCTGTTTTGTTGCAATTTTGACGATCCTTGACTATTTTGGCAGATAAACTTGCGGAAGCCAACAAGCTTGTCGACACGCTTACTCAGAATTTAGAGCAAAGTGAAGCGTCTCGCAAGAAAGCTGAACTTGATGCCGGCAATGCTAAAGCAGCAGGCCGATAAAGCCAAGGCAAAAGCTGCTGGTGTCAAAGATCTTCAAAAAAGGCTTGATGATGCCGAAACTGCTTTGAACGAGCACAAAGCCGCGCAGGCTACTCGTGAAAAGGCGATTATCAAGCGCTTGAACGCGCAGAACCGGCGCTTTGTCGGTAATTTTGTCAATCCATTCTATTTTTCTTAGACCAGCTCTCTCTCTCTATTTTTTTTATTTTCTGCTCTACTTACTGTCGACCAACATATATTTTTGCGACAGGTAGAACAAACCAAGAATTCGAGCTTGAAGATCCTGACAACGATCCTCTTCTTGATGCGCTCGCTGTCCTTGAGTTTCATGGTACCGAAGTTCGCGAAGGCATTGAACAGGCTGACGCAGGATTGTCACGGATGTTCCCCTTTTTCTTCCCGAAGAAAACGGAACCCAAGACTTTCCTTGCTCTTGCCAAGGACTTCAATCCACCAGAAGATCTTGGACTGAAGATGCGCCAGGAGAACATGAAGGTTGCTGTAGAAAGCACTGTCGCCTTGGTCGCTGATAGCCAACAAGCTGTCGACTGGGCAAAAGTAGGCGACACAGAGCAGATAGAGCAAACAAAATGGCGATCATTGATCAAGGCAGCAAAGCCCAACACGAAGAAAATCCTATCTTATCTCGGGATCAAGCCATCTTCAACTCCTAGCTCATCAAAGCCGGAGGTCTAGTGAAATGCCCCTTCTTTTTATTTTCTCTGTTTCTGTAGCTATTGTCGCCATATTAGCTTTGGCGACAATTATCTTAGTAGTCCTTTTGAAGAACTCCTTTGTAATATCCATGTAAATTTCTTGAAGATCAATGGAATTCTGTCTTGTGCCATCCTTTGATATTGGAATTTTCTTTTCCGACTTGGTATTTGATAATTACTCGCCAATCTTCATTCTCGCCGATACTTCTCCTCGCTTCCTCCTTCTCGAAGAAAACACTAGTCACCGATAACCTCATCGAAGGTTCTTCAAGACAACATTTGTCGCAAGATTTGCAAGAACTGCGCCAACAACTCCAATCCATGAAGAAACAAACTCTTGCGATGATGGAACAATCTCGACAAGCATCCGATAGAGAGAATATTGCTCTTCAACAAGCAAAAGAAGCCATTGCCGCAAAGGATGCCGTCGTTGCTGAGGCTGCCGAAGCTTCTTCTCGAGAAAATTATATGCTTCAGCTAATGATTGACGCCAGCCTGGACATGACAGGTATGTTTCCTGTTCATAACCATGCTGGATGTTGTTCTTTGCTATTTTTCCTTCCTTGACAATTTATTTGCTGTATCAGGCTCATTTTTGGATACTGTTGCCGAAGATCAACGTGTTGAAGCTCGAGCCAATGTTCTGCTCAAACTCGGCTGCACAACATGGTTCTAACTTTTGGGTTACTCCCGAGTGTACCCGCCGATTGTCGTATTCCAAGATCGCGCGGCTCAGGTCCGTGATTTCCTTGACTTCTGCACGAAGACTTTATTTTTAGTTTATGGAACCATGTTTCCTCGCGACAAGATGCCAGAAACTCTTCCTGCATTAATGGAAAAATTTCGAGATGCTCCTCGAATCCATGGCTTTGTGCGGGCTCAACTCTCTGCTGGCGCAAGATTTGCTATGATGATGATAAAGATTTGCCATCCAAAATTGCCCATGAATCAAATAGTTCCCACGTGCCTGGCTAAAATGTCGAAGAAGAAGCGAAATATGAGCAAGATTGATGATCTGGTGACTCCTGTAGCTGAAGATATGATGGATGAACTTCTTCGGATGGACGATGAGTTCTTTGTGAAGGGTAGCTATGCCGAGCATAGTACTCGTCCTTCCAATGAACGAATAACCATAGACCATGTGCTAGGTATCCATTGAAGGTTCTCCTTTGTTCTTGCTGTAATTTCACCGTTGATACATCTTTGTAAACATGATCTATATTGTAAAGCTGCCAACTCTGTACTTATGTATTGTTTCTATTTTTGATCGTCGAGCCCCCGAGCCTTTGGCTGGAGCTTATGCTGTTTTGTTATCCCGAAGATTTTTTTTCTTATTGCGAGAAGATATATATTTTTTGCTGTCGATGGGCACGAGCCCCCGAGTGTCTTGGTGGTGACGTCCTATATTTTTGTTGCGAGGTTTTTAGACCAAAGCAATAAAATTTTGACGAGTACACTATATTTATGATTGTTAGCTTCCGATGTTATATTTGGCGAGGTGTTCTTGTACCCAGGCGAAATATTTTGGTAAGTCTATATTATCTATATTGTATATATTTTGCAACTTGAAGGCATTAAGCCCCCGAGCGTGTCGAAGAATAAGAAGTATATCTTCACTATCTTTATTATATTGCAGCACCGCGAGCCCGCCTCATTAAAAACCTTTCCGGCCCCACTCGGTGCCCCGAAAAGGAAAAGAGTGCGTCCGAAAACTCGCGGGCGTTTCAAGTACATTGTATTTTTACAAAGGAGGACTATATTTCGACTCTAAGCGTAGAATCGCCTGAGCTGCACCACGTTCCAGGGGTTTTTCTCGGGAACCCCTGTCTTCTTGTCCTTGATCCTGTACGCTCCTCCGTCGATGACTTCCGTGACGACGTAAGGTCCCAACCATGGTGACTCGAGCTTCTCAGTACTTTGCTGGTTGAGCCGTAAGACCAAATCACCGACCTGGAAAGATCTGGGCCGCAATCGTCGACTGTGGTAATTCTTCAGGTCTTGCTGGTACTTGGTAACTCGTGATAGTACTTCATCTCGAGCTTCATCGAGTGCATCCATATCATCCTCCCGAGCTTTTCGTGATGTTTCCTCGTCATACTCTGTTACTCTTGGAGAATCGTGCTCTATTTCAATTGGTAATACTGCTTCGGCTCCGTGGACGAGGAAAATGGAGTTTCTTGTGTCGCCGTATTTGGCGTTGTTCGGATGCTCCACAAAACACTTGGCAATTCTTCAGGCCAGGTATGTCGAGCCTTTTCGAGCGGTCCTAGCAGACGTTTTTTAATGCCGTTGCAGATGATACCATTGGCTTTTTCGACTTGGCCATTGGTTTGTGGATGTCCTACTGACGCAAAGTGCAATTTAATGCCTACTTCTGCGCAGTATGCTTTGAACTCCTTAGCTGTGAAGTTAGTGCCGTTGTCTGTGACAATGCTATGAGGCACTCCGAACCGAAAAACGAGGCCTTTCACAAACTTTATTGCCGATGCTGCATCTGGTGAATTTATTGGCTTCGCTTCTACCCACTTGGTGAATTTGTCGACAGCAACCAAGAGGTACTCATATCCTCCTGGCGAAGCTTTGTGCAACTTGCCTACCATGTCGAGTCCCCATTGGGAAAAGGGCCACGACAATGGTATTGGCATCAGTTCTGCCGCCGGAGAGTGAGGTTTTGCAGCAAATCTCTGGCACGCGTCGCAGGTTCGTACTATCTCTTTTGCATCTTCGATTGCTGTCAACCAGTAAAATCCTGCCCGAAAGACCTTGGCTGTAATAGCTTGACTGCTTGCGTGGTGACCACATATTCCTTCATGCACATCCTTTAGGATTATTCTTCCTTCTTCGGGTGTGACGCACCTTTGCAAGACGCCTGAAATACTTCGCTTGTATAACTCCCCTTGACCACCGTGAAAGCTTTGGATCGTCGAATAATTCGCCTTGCCGCAACTGGATCGTCGGGTATTTTCTTCCTGAGGATATACGATATGTACGCTTGCATCCAAGGAACTTCTACCATCATCACAAGCTCTTGGTCTTCTTCGTCCTCCACGGCTTCTTTAAGAGGCGCCGAAGTTTTTTCTTCCTTTGCTTTTTTCTGCGCCTTCTTCGGCTTTGTGGATCTCTCCGCTATTTCTTCCCAAAATACGCCTGGCGGGATTGGAAGGCACTGCGACCCGATGTTTGCGAGAATGTCGGCTTCATCATTGCTCAATCTATCGATGTGATTTACCTCGCATCCATCAAACAGCTTCTCAAGCTCATTGTACACCTCCTTGTATGCTATCATGCTATCATTGACCGCATCACATTGGTTCATAACTTGCCGAGACACCAATTGTGAGTCGCCAAAGATTTTTAGTCGAGTTGCGCCGCAAGCTTTCGCCATCTTCATCCCGTGTATGAGGGCTTCGTATTCTGCTTCATTGTTGGATGCATTTTGGAACGTCATCCGTAGGACGTATTTTAACTTGTCGCCTTCAGGTGATATAAGTATCACTCCTGCGCCAGCTCCTTCTACTCTCTTGGATCCGTCAAAGTTCATGGCCCAAGTTCTCGACAAATCTGGGGGTCCCGTGTTTTGCAGCTCCATCCACTCTGCGATGAAATCTGGCAAAACTTGCGACTTGATTGCCTTTCTTTTTTCATACGTGATGTCCCGAGGGGAAAGTTCTATTCCCCAAAGGGAGACACGCCCGTAGCTTCTGGATTGTTCAGTATATTTGAGAGAGGTGCTTCATTGACTACTATTATCGGGTGTGCCGAAAAATAGTGGCGCAACTTTCTTGCCGTTGTAATCACTCCATATGCTAGTTTCTGATACTGCGGGTACCGTTGTTTGGAAGGCGATAAAACTTCACTAATGAAATATACCGGCCTTTGCACTCCATGGAGTTTTCCTTCTTCTTCTCTTTCGACAACTAGCACCGTGCTAACCACCTAAGGTGTGGCTGCGATGTATAGTAGGAGAGGTTCCTTTTCTTTTGGCACCACCAATACTGGTGGTGTCAAGATTGTGCGTTTCAGATCCTCGAAAGCTCTATCGGCTTCTTCGTTCCACTGGAATTTCTCCCCTTGTTTTATCAAGGCGTAGAACGGTAATGCTTTTTCTCCCAGCCTGGCGATGAATCTGCTTAAAGCTGCGACTCGCCCAGTTAATTGCTGTATTTCTTTCAACTTTGTTGGCTTCCTCATTGTTACGATGGCTTGTATTTTGTCTGGATTTGCTTCAATTCCCCTTGCTGAAACTAGGAACCCAAGAAGTTCTCCTGCTGGGACGCCGAAGGAGCACTTTGTCGGGTTCAGCTTGAGGCAGAATTTGTCGAGGTTGTCAAAGGTTTCCTTGAGATCCTCGATTAGCGTTGTCCCCTTTTTTGACGTTATGACGACATCGTCGATGTACACTTGCACATTTTTTCCAATCTGTGTCGCCAAACACTTCTGCATCATCCTCTGATATGTTGCTCCCGCGTTTTTCAAGCCAAAGGGCATTGTTCTATAGCAAAACACGCCGTAAGGTGTGATGAACGCTGTTTTTTACTTCATCTTCTTCTTTTAATCTAATCTGGTTGTAACCAGAATATGCGTCCAAGAAGGAAAGACGTTCACATCCTGCCGTGGAGTCGATAATTTGGTCGATCCTTGGGAGGGGAAAGTGATCCTTTGGACAATGTTTATTGAGACACGTAAAATCGACGCACATGCGAAGGACTTTAGTTTTTTTCTTTGGCACCAACACTGGATTTGCTACCCATGTGGCCTCTGTATGCAGCTCTTTGATAAAGCCAGCTTCTCTCAGTCGATCAATTTCTGACAGCATAGCCTTGCGATTTGGTTCCGAAAAACGTCGTAAAGGTTGTTTTTTTCTTTTGGACCGGTGCTCGGCAAGTTCCCTGGGTACTCCTGGCATGTCAGCTGGACACCATGCGAAGATTTTCCAGTTCTCACGGAGGAACTCGACGAGCGCGCTTTCCTATGCGAGGTCCATGTCGTTTGCGATGGATGTCGTCTTTTTTGGATCCGTCGGGTGAATCTGCACCTCCTTAGAATTTTTCTCAGTGTTGAAAGTTGATTCTTTATTTGGCCTTCCAACGTCTGGCAGCACATCGTAGTCAGTCATGAGCCTTGACGCCAAATACTCAGCTTGCATCCCGAAAGTTTCTGATATTCGATGAAAATCCTTATCACATTTATCGGCTAAGGCGAAGCTTCCTTTGACTGTGATTGGTCCCTTAGGTCCAGGCATCCTCCACAACAGGTACGTATAATGTGGTACCGCCATAAATCTAGCATATGCCGGTCGCCCCAACAGAGCGTGGTACTGTGACGGGAAATCTACGACTTCAAACTCCAACCTCTCGATTCTATAATTTTCTCGGGTTCCAAACTGGACGTCGAGATTAATCTTCCCCAGCGGATAGTTTGGCTTCTCTGGTGTGATACCGTGGAATCTCGTGTCTGTTGGTTTCAAGTTTGCTAGGGATATGTTCATCTTTCTTAATGTATCTGCGTACATAAGGTTTAAGCTGCTTCCGCCATCTATAAACACGCGAGATATGTCAAATCCTGCGATTACCGCTGGTAATATAAGTGCTGACTGCCCTGGTCGAGGAACTTGCTGCGGATGATCTGCTATAGTGAAGCCAATGTCTTGCCCTGACCAATTAAGGTACTCGACTGTTGGTGGAGGCATTTTCTCTCGCCATGAACACCTGCCGCGAGATTACTTTCTGAGTTCTATTGGATGGCCTTCCCTTCTGAATCATCGAGACCGCTCCATTAGAGTTGGGATCAACGTAAGGCGGTGGTGCAGGTGCCGCCGCTATTCTGAGCTGATGTCGATTGTCATCCGTTATCGCGGGAGGAGGTGGCAAGTGAACCTCACTTCTGGGCTCTCGAGGATTTCTTTGCGCTGCCTGAGCATTAGCATGCCCTGCATATCTCAGCATTGCCTGGAAATTGCGACAATCCTTCTGCAGATGTCCCGACTGTCTCTTTCCGTTGCTGTCGAGGAAAAAGTGCATCTGACACGGCCCGTTCATCATTTCTTCGGGAGACACGAAAGGTCTCTGGAACCTTGGCCCGCTATTTTGCCTATTGTTTCGAGATTCATCTCTATTGTCACCTCGTTGCTCATTACTTCTCCGGTAATCATCTCTCGTTGTTTCCTCCTGCGCTTGCTCGGAAACCAGCCGAGATTTGTCCTGGGGCATCATAACTCGAGTACTGCCGAGGAAATCGTCGCCTTGGTTGATAATTTCGACCGCGGTCTTCCTCTGGCGACCTATGCCGTTTGTTGTGGACAGCATCTTCTCCATCTACCCATCTGTTTGCTATTTCCATTAATGCAGATACTGTCTTTGGATTGGTCCTTCCCAAATCTTCGACAAAATCTCCACGCCTGATCCCTGCGACGAATGCATCTATTGCCCTCTCGTCAGATATATTTTTCGCCGAGTTTTTGATGATGTTCCACCTTTGGATATATTTTCTCATTGGCTCATCTGGCTTCTGTCGACACGCCCGTAACTCCTCTAGAGATGCGGGTTTCTTGCAGGTGGACCGGAAATTCTTGACGAATATGTCCTCGAAGCTATCCCAGCTGTCGATAGACCCTGGAGGAAGCTTTTTGATCCAAGATCGTGCGGCTCCACTTAAATGCACTTGGATGGTTTGCATAGCTGTTGCCCTGGTCCCTCCAGTTAACTTCACCGTCTCGAGGTAATCAACTAGCCAATCCTCTGGATCTTGCAGGCCGTCGAATTTCTTGAAGTTATCAGGCAACTTAAATCCCGAAGGGACTCGAGTTTTTCGTACTCTCCTTGTGAAGCACGGCAAACCGCACATATCCTCGTCGTTTAATTCTGGGGAATGCCGATGTTCCCTTCTGCTTTGCCGTGCTCTGTCTACCCTTGCTTGTGCTGCCGTGTCTCTTGCTCCACTTGTTCCTTCGACATTTGCTGCTGTTGCTGCCGCAGGTCGTGGACTATTTTGCCTTGCTGCTCCTTCTGGCGGTGTTGATGCAAACGCCGTTCCCATGGCTTCAGCTCCTGCCACTGCCATGTTGTATAGTGCCTCCCTTGGATCTCCTGGAGGTGGCCTAGATGCAAGGATAAAGGCTTGTGTCGCCATATACCCAGCTTCTGGTGTCTTGGGGATAATATTCCCTCTTGTGTCTATCGACATAAAAGACATGTTGAGGTTTTGAACCAGGTGCTCTCTTTCTCCTTCAGGTATATGTTGCAATCTTGACCTTGCTCGTTCCGAGCTTCTCCGTGGCTATCTCCCGAAGTTCCGCATTGTCGACTTAACTCCGCCCTTCGCCTGCTTGAAGTGGAGGCTGCCTCCTTTCTTCTATTTAAAGCCTCTATCTGTTTTTGCAATTCCCTTGCAGCTCGTGCGAGCCTATATTGATATGCTTGCAACTCTGCTGGTGTGGCTGTTGTAGCCATTGGTTCTGAGCCATCCATAGCTCTTGCTGCTCTATCCCATGCTGCGGAAGCTGAACTCTATCGCGAGGCTCAGGTCCGACGTATTTACTGCCTAGACCTTGTCGCAGATTAGAGGGATCAACGTATGGATTTTCCAAATCGTCGAAAGCCTCAGATGTTTCCTCCTGGTCACGGCTTGGCTCTCCGATAACATAAATCTGATGATGCTTTGCATTCAGATCTATGTTGGGTTTGGTGACACCATCATTAAGACTGGTGAAAACCTTGCCCATTGTGGTAGATTTGTCGATGAAGTTGTAGCTGTCGACAGTGCTTGAGCCATCGCTTATATGGGAGTCCGCAGATGACTCAAACGACATGTCGCTGAAGATCTTGGCTAGTTTTTCTCTTGCCCTAGTGCTGATGAAGCGTGACGACAAAGTTTCTTCCTCTCCTGATTCGGTTGACGATGTATAACTTGAAAAATCGAAATCAACCGCCGACGATCCCGACGAAATCGGAATATCGACACGATACGATCCTTCTTTCTCGACGCGAAAGTGAAACCTTCCGAACGTCATCTCCATAGGCTCCTCCAGATATGCATATGCATCCAAACGGGAGGGCGGGTGAGGAACAAAATCGACAAGACCAGTTGCGATCTGTTTACCTTGATCCATTTGCGCTGTTTGCGGTTGATGAAGTCGACGATCTTGAACGTGCCATCGAGATCGGATCCTTGACGCCTCTAATTCCCACAGACGGCGCCAATTGACAAGGTATTAACTTATCAATGCCTACGAGTTGTAGACTAGGGTTTAGTTGGAAGTAGAGGGCAAGTAGATCTCGAAGGTTTCAGCCGAAAAGTACTCGACGATTATGAAACTAGGGTTTGAGGAACAATGATTCGATGATTTCTTTGTCCCTCGACTCGCCCTTATATATGAGGTGGAGCCGAGGGATTCGTATTGTACAAGTTACAGAGTCCGAGAAGGTTTCTAACTCCTCCCGCAAGATTACAAACAATGCTTCCTATTACAACTCTAGCTTTCCTTAACAATATCTTGGGCTTCCGAATCTTCTTATTCTTCGGGTAGTGGGCCTTCAGTAAACCCCGGGTACTATCTTCGGCAGGCCCATTGGGGATGCCTATGTCAGGGGGTGTCTATATAAGCCCCCGAGCTAGACCCTACAAGACACATCATCTGAGATCCAATCTCCCCCGCCATTTTGGCTTCGATGTCGTCGAGGATCTGGCCTTTGAAGAAGTTGTGCGCCGGCCGCGTCCGGGGAGACATTCCCTCTGTCGACGCTCTCAGCAGGGACATGTCGTCCCTACGTTTCTGGAGCTCCAACATCTCCTCTTGCCTCTTGAGCAGCTCCGCCCACCTTTCGTCGGTCTTTTTGTGGCGGGAGAGAAAGGTCGACGAGACGTCAGCGAGGGATTTCGTGATCGACGCCTGCGTCTTCTCAGACGACGCGGCGTCGGCCAAGGAGGCCTTGGCAGCCTTGTTGCCAGTAGGACGCCCTGCCGACGTTGCCAGTGGCGCGTCCAGATCAATGTCGTCCTTCCCCTTGGACAGCGACAGGAGCATCAACCGCAATTTCTCGTTCACTTTGAGCTTGCTATAGCAATGCATCAGCGCGAAAGACTTGTTACCTTCCGAGTAACTCCGGTAAACCTCCATGGCCCTGTCAAACTAACCAAAGGAAGCGGAATCATTTCATCGAACACAATGTAGGCGCTACAGATTATGGAAGAAAGAGTCGTACCAGTTGGGCGACGTCGGCGCCGCTGTCGGCTCTGGTCACTATGTCGTGATGGTACCCATGGAAGGAGTTCACCGACGCCTCGATGATGGCCCATCGCGTCGACATTACCTTTTGGCTCCTCTTCATTGTCACTTTGTTGTAGTCACTCTTGATGAGCTTGCGCTCATCGAACTCGGCCTTGATCCTCGCCCAATACTTCCTGTACTTTTGGTTGGCGTCGATGATGGAGTCATGGCTCACTGTTGCCCACGACTCGCACAGACATTGATCCTCCAGAACCGTCCACTTGGGGCCTCGTGTGCCCGACGCCTTCTTCTTCTTCTTCTTCGTCCTCACGCCGTCTGCGTCTACCTCCACGAGATCATCGTCATCGGCACCCTCCTCGTCCTCTTCCTCGCCGCCCTCGCCGCCCTCTTCGTCCTCGTCGTCGTCCTCCACCCCTCCTCTTCCTCGCCCTCCTCGTCCTCACCCCCGTCCTCCTCCTCATCACCGGCACCGTCGAATTCGAGCGGCCCCCTGCGGCCAGTGAAAGGGTCGCCATCCGGACCGGGTCCTGGCTCGCGCTGCTCATACGCCGGGGAGTAGAGGTTGTTGGGGTTGAAGCCGCCATGCGGCAGCGCATCCTGGTAGTGGGGAGACAAGTTAGGCGTCACGCACCCGGGAGTGGCGGAGGGGCCATCGTTGTAGAAGGCGGATGTCGAAGGAGAGATCACTCCTGGAACATACGACGGTGCGGACGTACTCCATGGGCACGCGTTGGTGGCGGCGATACACCCGGCCATTATGTGCTGGTGCTGGCGTGCCGCCAGAGCCTTCTTCTCCTGCTCCGCCGCCCTCTGTCCTTTCCGCTCCGCCGTCGACATCTTCCGACACAGACCATCTTGCTGCCATTGATCATCGGTCCATCCTTCCGGCTTCTTCTTCGGAGGCGGCGCCTTCCGTGGCTTCGCGAACGGCGCTTTCGCCCCTTCCGTCCCATTGCCCGGCGACTTCTTGGCCGCTTTCTTGGCCATCTTTTTGAGGGCTGTCGGCGGCGCCATGGAATGGGAGAGGGTAGCGGCGGCGGGTGGACGGCGGGAGGGAGAAACAAATCGGCGGGATAGGAGAAATGAATCGGCGGCAGGATATGCGTTGGGAGGCCAGAAATGCGCGGTGGGATAGGCGCGATTTGGCGGGAGTGGGAGACGAATTTTCCCTGTGCCGCTGACGCGTCGGCCCCGCCACTCCCCGCCTCTCTTTCCGTTGTGTCCGGCGTGCCCGGTGCGTCCCCTGTGGGATGGGGACGGGCTCGGGGCGCCGGACACCGTATCGGGGCGCGCCAGACAAAATTGGGCTTTGGGGGACGCGGCTGGAACCGTTTTTGGTCTGGCGCGCCCCAAATTGCTTTGGGGGACGGTTTGGGGGACGCGACTGGAGATGCTCTCAGTGGCCAGTCCGGACCTGGCCCTGGCCCTACATAAAGAGAACCTTCCTTCTAATACATACGCCTAGAAAAACTGCTATACTCTCCAGTGGCGCGACGCAAACGGACGCTGAGCGACCGTTTGCACTCCTCGGGCCGAAAAATGCGTCTGGTACCACCTCCAGCGGGGCGACGCAAAGTGACCGGGCCGTCCGCGGCGACGCAAACCTGGCCCAAATATGCGCCAGGTTTGCGTCTCTGCGGACACTACTCGGACGCGCAAAGTGTCCGCTCGGTCCTCGTACGGGCCCGCCTGTCAGGGGCACAACTGCTTCGTCTTCAGCGGCATTATTTACGGGCGGCGCGCTGCAGCCTTTCCAGCATCGCGTTAATGGCCCGCCTCGGCTTTCGCGAGCGTGCACAGCTAGGCGGTGTTGCAGTGGCAGGACATTGAAGGCGAGATGGCGTCCGAGCCTCTTAAAGGGACGCTGCCGGCGCCCGTTTCCCCGACCACACCATTACCAGAGCCCACACTATCCGCCCCACCGACGCCATGGGGAAGAAATGATAGCCATTCCCCAAGACCAAGAATGACCACGAGGCTAGCGGCTCGCGGTCCGGCAAGAAGGCATGGGTCGGCAGGTATGTCCGCGTCGACCTCACGCGGCAGCTATCGGACCGGCCGGTTCCATGGCCGGACGCGAACTTGCCGGGAGGGGGCTGGTACCTCAACTCGAGGCGCGTGCCCCCCCCCCCCCGTGCCGCGCGAGGGCCGCGAGCGACGGGACGAGGTGCGCCGCCGCCGAGCGATCTTGCCGCCGGATCTGCGGGAGGATCAGGCATACGCGCTGAACTCCTACAACTGGATTTCATTCGGGACGTGGGAGTTCGACGCGCGCCGCCGCGCTGGCTACCTCGGAGACGTGGACTACTTCGACCGCGAGATCGCCGCGGAAGAAGAAGAGAACGACCAGGAGGACGAGGACGTGGACATGACAGACTACGACCACGACGACGGCGGGCCGGCGTGGGATCCGGAGACCCAGCCGCCGGACATTTCCGAGGAGGCCATTGCCATGGCACTGGCCAACAGCGAGCAGGACGAGCTCAGCGAGCTCGCTTTGTGGGACGGGCTCGCAATCCAGCTTCGCGAGTCCGCGCTCGCGCAGGGGAGGCCGCCTACTCCTCCGGCGACGCCGACGCGTTCCAACAACCGGGCTCCGCCTGCTCCGGTCTGGGATCCCTGGCCACAGCCTCCTGCGCATGCGATGGTGCCTCCTCCACCGCCGGCGTACGAGCTTCCATGGCCGACGCCGGAGTTCATTGACCTCGTCAGTGACGACGAGAAGTAGGCAACACCTACTTTTACCACACGTTTATGCCTTTTTTTATGTTTTTCATTAATGTAAATTATGGCTTCATGAATGGATTTTTTTTATGCGTCGTGCCGCTGGAGCCACCCCCGACATAAACGGACGCGCTGATGATTTCGACCATTTCGGCCGACCCAAATGGACGCGGGGCGTCCGAAATTCGTCGCGCCGCTAGAGATACCCTCAATACTAGCATATACAGAATTCACAGCCGACTCAGATCCCTAGGTGACAGTAACGGTCAGGATTTCAGCTTGGCCCCATTTCGACTGCACCATCTGCGGGTTGAGCCCGACAGTACCGACGACAATCTCGTCGCAACAAAGTGCGATTTTTTTCACTGTTTTAAGTGGGAGTTTAACCCCGAGTTTTTCTAGTTGTAAGTGAGGTTTTTTGGTTGCAATTTTTTAGGCTGTGACGGAGATATTTTTCAGTTGCAAGTCGAGTTGTAACTGAGATTTTTCTTTTTCGGTTGGAAGTTAGGTTATAATTGAGATTTTCCGGTTGCAAGCCTGGTTGCTACTGAGACTTTTTTTTTAGATGCAAATCAAGTTGCAACTGATTTTTTTTGCAGTTACAACTCGGGTTGCAACTGAGATATTTTTCGAGTTGCAAGTCAGGTTGCAATTGATACTGATGTTTGTTTTTTCAGTTACAAGTTGGATTGCAACCGAGATTTTTTTTTTCAGTTGCAAATTGGGTTGCAACTGAGATTTTTTAGGTTGCAAGTGAGGTTAGAACTATAAATTCTAAGTACTATCTAGTTGCAAATGGGATTGCAACTGTGGTTTACCAGTTACAAATTGAGTTTTTCTAATTGAACATATCTTGCAACAAAAGAATTTTTCTAGTTTCTTATTTTGTGTTTTATCGTGATGGAGACACTGATGAGAGGGAAGAAAATAAAATAAGAAAATGGAGAAAATCGTACGTGCATGGTTGCACCGTAGAATAGTTCTTGCGTGGTGTTTCTTTAGGAATCAGCATAGTGTATGAATACATATGTGGCCCACGAAAGAAAAAAAGCCTAGCTGGCCAATCAAAATGAGAACTGGGCTGAGCTTGAAGCAAGGCAAGGCTACTGGTACCATACGGAAAATAATCGCTGGAAATCAACAAGGTTGAGGTCTCTCTACTAAGCGTTAACTTAACTCTCAGTCTACTGAGCATTAGTCACACCCTTATTACAACAACATATATATGTTCCGGAGTGGCCTTTCCGCCACTTCTAAATTAGGGAGAGAAAAAACACTAGGCAACTATTTACTCCGAGAACTGAAGTGCCATTTTGTTTCCCCGAGAACTGAAACCAAACTGCCACGTGATTGACAGTAGAAATCCGACTCCGAAGCCTGCACCAACGAAAAGGCCCAACATGATAAGGTCAGCTGGTGACGCTTCAGACACCGGAGGTGGCAAAGTCGGCGGAGGCAGCACGATCGCGAGCTTACATTTGACAGGAAGCGGGCACCCGTACAACCCTCTGTTTCCGCCTTGGAAGGAGCTGGTGGAGAAGGTCGAAAACTGGGGGCCCGGAGGTATGCTCCCACTGAGATCATTGTAGGAGAGGTTGAGCCACTCGAGGCTCGTCAACATTGCCAAACCTCGCGGGATCTCCCCTGTGAGATAGTTCCATGATAGGTCTAGTGACTCAATCCGGGCCAACTGACTGAGCTCGCCTGGGATCCCACCTGCGAAGGCGTTGCGAGACAAGTTTACCACGAGCAGGGACGTCAGGTTGCCGATTGACCTGGGGATGAAGCCGCTGAACCGGTTGCTCGACAGGTCAATCACCACCAGGTCAGTCCGTACTTTTGCCACCCGCATGTATTGTTGCTTCATGGCGACATCCACCGCCACCTGATAGCTCGATCTCCCAGCTGAAGCATACAGTGTGTCCTCATAGTCCGCAGTTCCGTTGGCGCTGGGGTCCCAAACCATGGACCCAAAACCCTTGAAGAAATCTGAGGCTAGATCACCGCTGAAGCCGTTTCCTGCAAGATCAATGATCTGTACACGACTGAAGTAACCAACTGCAGTCTGATCTCCAAAGTCAAGCGCAGGGATGCTCACTGGGCCATGAAATTTGTTGTGTCTCAAGATAAGTAGCCGAAGCTCCGGTAGCTTAGCTAGCCATGACGGGAAAGAATCCAAAAAATGGTTTCCACCAACGTCAAGTGCCACCAAGTATTGGCACCGAGCCAGCGATCTTGGCAGGCGTCCTTCCATCTGGTTGCCATGTAAATCCACGAGCTTCAGATTACATGATTCGTCCATGTCATCGGGCCATGTCCCGCCAAGGCGATTCCCCCTCAGATTCAACACCTCCAGGTCATTGCACCCTTTCAGAAGATAAGGCGGCACCAACCCGCTGAGATTATTGCCGGATAGATCGAGTATCTGGAGCGCATCATGACTATGACAGTCCGCATATGGGATAGTCCCACTTAATTCATTGTTTGACAGGTCGACGGAGTAGGTGCTTTTGAACTGCCGAAGAAAGCTGCCTGAAGGGATGGAAGAGAATTTGTTGTTGGAATAATCAAGCATGTACCCACCGTAAGGGAAAGGCACCGTGCCACGGAGCTTATTGAAGCTAAGATCGACGATCGATATATGAACATGGTCCATGGGCTGCTCAACCGTTGTGAACAGGTTGTGATGCAGCATCAAGTTGCTCATGTTTCTCCAAATCCAGTCAGGTATCTCCCCACTAATTTGGTTGCGAGAGAGATCCAGACAATCTAGTCTAGGTAAATACCTAAGGGCACCGGGCAACCTGGTTAGGTTACAGTATGATAGATCCAGGAAGGAAATGCTACTATTAGCATGGCCTTCATTGCCATCCCCGGACGCAGATAACAAAGGGTTATAGGAGGCTGATAAACGACTGAGGTTCCTTAGCATTAGGAACGGGTTTAGATCCAAGGTTCCAGTGAAATTGTTGTGGTCAAGTTGCAGGGTATCAAGAGCGGCGAGTTGCGAAGCAGAAGTTGGAATTGCACCTGTCAGCTGATTTTGGTTCAAGTAAACGTAAGCCAGCGTCGACGATGGATTCTGGAATTCCTCAATAGCACCAGAGAGATTGTTCATATGGAGGTACAGTTCGTGCAATGCTGGCTGGGTGAACAAGGATGCCGGTACTGTCCCAGAGAGTGAATTATCGCTCAAATCCACGTGCGAGAGATAAGGGTAAAGCTGTCCGTCGAGAGGTACCGGACCTATACAAGAAAAAGACGTTCATCAGAAAGCCATTGAGAACTACTCCTCACTTTGAGATGTCTTAATTTGCATTCTGTTTTCATTTTTCATGCGTACATGCTCTCAGGTAAAAACAAAATGACAACTGCCAATGCATTTGCAGCGGTATATTTGCTACCTAGAGCCAGACATGATGACAACTCTTGCCCCATTTCAACTAGATCACGTGTTAATTAGATTCAGAAACTAAAATATGATAACCAAGTTTAACTTTTTTTTCAGGAAATAACTATGTTTATTTTTTTTCTATAACGAGACACATATATATGTTTCAGGGAGTGAGCCTAACTCACTTAGTTAAGCAAACACATGTACTGAGCAGTGTAAATTTCCAAAAAATAAACCCAAACCATCCGATTTTGTCATTTTTGGGTATCCCTAAATTAATATAATTTACTGTTGCAATTTTACATTCTTGTAGGATACATCCATTTTTTCCATATTTTTTTGGAACTTGCATATATGATTTTTTTTTTAATAAAAAGGGGTCGATAAATCTCAGAGCTAAAGGGGATTTTTGCTACTTGCCGGTTTTCTTTGAACCACGCACCCCAAGCGATCATGTGGCCCGGTCAAAAGGTCAAGGTTTTATTTTCTATCCACTAGAATGTGATCTCAGGGAAGGAAAATAAATGGACATATGCAACATTAGGGGTATATTGTAATTATTTTATTATGGAACTACAGATTTAAGAGAAGTTGCAAAACTTTTAAGAATTGTTTATGGTTATCATGTAACTACAGAATTAGGGTCTACGGGGATAATGTAAAAAAACGTGTATTATGGAACTACAGATTTAAGAGAAGATTCATAAAAGTTTCAAGAATCGTTAATGGTGACATTATTATCATATACTATCTTAAGTCGATGGTCTGGTTTGTAGCCTTTATTGACTGGCTTAATTATGGCCTGGGATGCCTATACTATCTAGTATATGGGTGGGTGGAATATGCATAGCAAAAAATGAATTAAATGCAGAATAATTAAAGACAGAGGGGGTACAAAACTAAGATGATACTAAAGACCCTCCGAAGCTAACTAGGCACGAAGATTATTCGAACACAAACACCATTAGTTTGTTACTCCCTCTAATGCACTTATGCCGCATTTTAGTTTTGGTTAAAATTGAACTTTGCAAAGTTTGATTAAATACATATGAAAAAATATCAATATCTGCAAATTATGACTAGAAACGACGCGAAATTGAGTTAGCCCGCGTCGATCCATCGCTGCTTGAATCGATATGAAAAAGGATGAGAACAAAATTTGCCGGAATAACTTTGCAAGCTGCAATCTTTCAAGAGCGAGATGACTTACCAGTGAAGTTGCTACTGTCAAGCCATACGCTTTCCAGTCGTGTTAATTACCCTACTTTCTAGATTTTGATAAATTCAAACTTTATAAACTTTGACCAAATATATAAATGATGTAAACATCTATAATATAGCATCAATAGTAGTAAATCGTTACAAAACATATTTTCATATTATATGCATTTATTACTCTAGATGTTGATATTTTTCTATGTACTTGATCAAACTTTACAAAGTTTTACTTTGATTAAACCTAGGATGCAGAATAATTAAAGACTGAGGGGGTACAAAACTAAGATGATACTAAAGACCCTCCAAAGCTAACTAGGTACCAAGATTATTCGAACACAAAGAGCATTAGTTTGTTACTCCCTCTAATGCACTTATGCTGCATTTTAGTTTTGGTCAAAATTAAACTTTGCAAACTTTGATTAATATACACTTGAAAAAATATCAACATCTGCAGATTATGACTAAAACCGAGCCAAAATCGAACTGGCCCACGTCGATCCATCTCTCCATGAATCGATTAGAAAAAAATACATGAGAACAAAATTGACCGGAATAACTTAGCAAGCTGCAATCTTTTCAAGAGTGAGATGACTTACCAGTGAAGCTGCTGTGGTCAAGCCATACGCTTTCCAGGTGCGTTAAGCTGGTGAGCCATGGAATCCGCCCAGACAAGCCAGAATATCCACAGTCCAGTATGGTCAAGTGTGTTAGATTGCTGAGGATCTGAGGCAGCCCACCGGAGAAATAGTTCAGGCGGAGGTATAATTTGGTCAATGACGTGAGGTTCCCAATGGAGTCTGGAATGACGCCAACGAGGTTCGTTGCCCTAAGATCGAGAATCATGAGATTTTTCAGCCCAGTGATCCCAAGAGGGAATGGTCCGGGCTCGAATATGTTATCGGCGAGTACAAGTACTGTTATCAAAGGGAAGTTAGATGGGGAAAACAAATCGGGCAGAGGTCCGGTCAAGCAGTTTGCACCAAGATCAATCACCGATAAGGAGTGAAGTGTTGATAAGGATGGGACGATTGGACCAGAGAGGCCACATCCGTTTAGGCTAAGGATCTGAAGAAGAGGGACATGTTTGGCAAGCGCGTTGAAGCACTCAGATGCTGTGGCGGTGATGTTAACTTGATCGAGATGGAGCTCCTTGAGCTTGCTCAGGCTAGCCACTATGTTGGACAGACGATGGAGCTTCAAGAGAGGGTTGTGTCCAAGGTCGAGAGTAGCGAGGTTGGTGAGCCGTGAGATACTGATCGGGACCTGGCCAACAAAGTTGCAGTTTGACAGGTTCAAGTAGGTCAGCTGTGTCAAGCTCTCGAAGCCGGGCACCGGAAGCTGGGAGCTGGTAATCGTGTTGCAGGCAAGGTTGAGGTATTGGAGAGATGCAAGCCTGAAAAGGTCGGAGGGAAGGCGACTGATCTGCAGGTTCCGGTTCGAGAGGTCGACGAGAGTAACGAACCCGGTAGCATTGTCGCAGCCGATGCCCTCCCAGCGGCAGCAGTCAGTGCCTTCTCTCCACGATGGCAGTGTCTTGGTGGCCGCCGTCGGCTCGTTGTTGATGACGTCGGTGAAGGAGAAGGAACGCTTCACCGTGAGGAGCTTCACGGCATGGCTCTCGGGGCATTGCGCAGCGACATGCAAGGTGCCGCTGTTTGCAGGACGGGGATGTGAACAATGTAGAAGCTGGGTTTGTTCGAGGAATGCTAAGCACACAACTATTAGCAACAAAGAGGTGCGATGAGTAGCCATTTTGCAAGCTAACAATGGTATGGAGGACTCAAGAGTGACAAGATGCACTTCGTCTTATATTTGTAAAGATGGCGAATGCAAACAAACATGCAAGTAGACAGAACAATAATTGAATCCTGATTTTACGCATCCGTGTTTTCGTGGACCAAGTCCGGTTCATCGACAGAATATACAGTGAAATCGCTGTGTGTACAGTAAAGTCTTTTCCGTTCGGCCCCATTTGCATAGTTGCATTAATCATACGAATGGGTGTCACAAGGACAAAGTCCCATTCTTGACCTGGAGTCTTCCAAAGACCGCTGCTTTCTCGCACCACGGTCGAAACTTCAATGGACTTAGAAAGTAAGTCAAGCAAATGGTCCAATTTTCGGTTGTACTCCTTCGTTCCAAAATAAGTATCGCGTTATTCTGGAATGGATGGAGTATGTTGTAAGGCGACGCATTTCAGACGCTAAAACGGACGCGAAACGTCCATTTGCGTCAGGTCGAATAGTCGAAATCGATCGTGCGTCCGTTTGCGTCTATAGATGTTCCCAGCGGGCTGGCGCATAATTTTTTTCTCCATTGATAAACCTATAATTTACATTAATAAAAATACATAAGAAAGTTAGAACTTAAAAATGGCCAGCAAGCCATGCTAAAACCTAGCTATGGGCTACTGCTCGTCGTCGCTGACGAGATCGATGAACTCCGGCGTACGCCATGGAAGCTGGTATGCCGGCGGTGGAGGAGGAATGGGAGCATGCGGCAACTGCGGCCAGGCCGTCGGCCGCGTAGGATGTTGTGGTGAAGGTGGCTACGGACCCCAGGCTGTTGAAGGAGCTGAAGTCGGCGCGCGGTCATTGGAACGCGTCAGCATGGCCGGAGGAGTCGCCGGCCTACCCTGCGCGAGCGCCGACTCGTGAAGCTGGATGGTGAACCCGTCCCACATAGCGAGCTCGTCGAGCTCGCTATTGGCCAGTGCCATGGCAATGATCTCCTCCTCGCTAATGTCCGGCGGCTGGGTCTCCGGATCCCACGCCGGCCCGCCATCGTTGTGGTCAGTGTCTCCGCCTTGGACATGGTCGTCCGACGAGGTCTCGCACTCGGCCTCGGCGGCGTCATCGTCCTCATCCACGTCGTCGTACTCGCCCTCGCCCTCATCGTCATTGTCGTCGTTGTCGTCTTCTTCCGCGGCGGGCTCGCGGTCGAAGTAGTCGAGGTCGCCGAGGTATCCCGCTCGGCGGCGCGCGTCGAACTCCCATGTCCTGAACAAGATCCAGTTGTAGGAATTGAGCGCGTACACCGGATCTTCTCGAAGATCGACCGGCAAGATGGATCGGCGGCGGCGCACCTTGTCACGGTGCTCTCTGCCCTTGCGTGGCACGGGAGGGACCGACACGCGCCTGGAGTTGAGGCACCAGCGTCCTCCAGGTGGGCTAGCAGCTGGCCATGGCACCGGCCTGTTTTCCTCCTAGAGGCGACGCGCGAACTCGATGCGGACGTACCGCCCGACCCGCGACTTCTTATCGGACCGCGAGCCGCTAGCCTCGTGGTCGTTCTTGCTTTTGCGGAACAGCCAAGATTTCTTCCCCATGGCGTTGGTCGGGTGGATATGGTGGACTTTGGCAATGGCGTGGTCGAGAAAATGGGCGCTGCCAGCGGACCTTAAAAAGGCTCGGACGTCACTTCGCCTTCAATGACCTGCCATTGCGACGCTGCCCACCAGTGCACGCGTGCGGAAGGCGAGGCGCTATATTAACGCGGCCCTGAAAAGCTTCAGCGCGCCACCCGTATGTTATGCCGCCCTAAAGACGAAACATTTGTGTCGCTGCCAGGCGGGCCCGTGCGAGAAGTGTTGGAGATATGCTCAAGAGGCAATAATAAATTAGTTATTGTTATATCTTAGTGTTCATGATAAATGTTTACATCCTATGCTATAATTGTATTAACCGAAACATTGATACATGTGTGTTATGTAAACAACAAGGAGTCCCTAGTAAGCCTCTTGTATAACTAGCTTGTTGATTAATGGATGATCATGGTTCCGTGATCATGAACATTGGATGTTATTAATAACAAGGTTATGTCATTAGGTGAATGATATAATGGACACACACCCAAATGAGCGTAGCATAAGATCAAGTCATTAAGTTCAATTTGCTATAAGCTTTCGATACATAGTTGCCTAAGTCCTTCGACCATGAGATCATGTAAATCACTTACACCGGAAGGGTACTTTGATTACATCAAACGCCATTGCATAAATAGGTGGTTATAAAGATGGGATTAAGTATTCGGAAAGTGTGAGTTGAAGCATATGGATCAATAGTGGGATTTGTCCATCCTAATGACGGATAGATATACTCTGGGCCCTCTCGGTGGAATGTCGTCTGATTAGCTTGCAAGCATATGATTGGATCATAAGAGATGACATACCACGGTACGAGTAAAGAGTACTTGTCGGTAACGAGGTTGAACAAGGTATGGAGATACCGATGATCGAACCTCGGACAAGTAAAATATCGCAAGACAAAGGGAATCGGTATCGTATGTATATGGTTCAATCGATCACTAAGTCATCATTGAATATGTGGGAGCCATTATGGATCTCCAGATCCCGCTATTGGTTATTGCTCGGAGAGGAGTCTCGACCATGTCTGCATAGTTCGCGAACCGTAGGGTGACGCGCTTAAGGTTCGATGTCGCATAAGTAGATTTCAATATAGTATGGAGACGAAGTTTGTTCGGAGTCTAGGATGGGATCCAGGATGTCACGAGGAGGTCCGGAATAGTCCGGAGATCAAGATTCATATAAGGGAAGTTGATTTCTGGGTTTCAGAAAAGTTCGGGATTTTTCCGGTGGAAGACTGGAAGGTTCTAGAAGGTTCTGGAGGGTTCCACCATGGGGCCCATGACCTAGGAGGTCTAGCATGGGCCGAGGGGATGCCCCCCAAGGCCCGGGCCGGCCAACTCCTAGGGTTTCCCCAAAACCCTAGGGGGGGTCAACTTGGGGGGGAAGAAATCTCTCTTCCCCCCACTTGGCCGCCGCCCCCCTAACCCTAGACGGGAAAGGGGGCCACCCCAGCCGACCTGGCCCCCTATATAAAGAGGGGAGGGGGTGGACGGCCACCACCCACCATTAGCCCCCTCCTCTGGCCGCCTCTCTCCTCCACCATACGATGTTCCGGCTTGGCGAAGCCCTGCAGTTTTTCTTCCTCCACCACCACCACCACGCCGTCGTGCTGCTGGAACTTGGAGGAGATCTACCACACCTCCACTGCCCGCTGGAACGGGGAGAGGAAGGGCTTCATTGACACCGTACGCGCGACCGAGTACGGAAGTGCTGCCGAGATTGCAGCACCGGGGACGATCGTCTACACCAACAACGAGATTAATCTCGTAGGCTTTGGAATCTTCGAGGGTTAGTCTCATCTCCATCTCGTTGCTCCGATCTTGTAGATTAGATCTTGGGTGTTCCATAGATTAGATCTTGGATTTATTCGTCTTTGCGGTAGGAATTTTTTTCTTCTATGCAACGAACCCCTTCAAGAAGCATGCGGACGACCGCGCTGTCCGCGCAGACGCAAACGTGCCGCATATTTGGGCAGTATTTGCGTCTCGGCGGACAGGTCGGACACTATGCGTCGGGCCGCTGGAATGGGGTAGAGACGCATTTTCGGTCCGCGCGGTCGCAAACGGACGCGCGTCGCCCCGTTGGAGATGCCCTAAAGAGAAACTTCGGGTTGATCTCAACTAAGAGCGTGTGGAGCATGGCACGTTCACTTGTTAGAAACGTTATTAGTATCCTAGCTGAATCCAATCCATGGCGGCGCATAGTGATGGACCCACACAAGGTCATGACGATGCCGAAGCTCCCCACAGACGACGCCAATGACAAAGGGTTAACCTTTTCAATGCTCATGATGATGGATTTGGGTTTCTAGGAAGGACGATACTGGCGAATCAATAAACCGGTCAGCCAAACTAGACAGTCGACGAAAAGTATGATCAAGGGCAAATTGCCGAGATTGTATTGTATGAAATCTAGGGTTAAAGGGTGTCGCGTCTAGTTGAATCTGTCCCCCTCGGTGGCTCCTCCTAGCCCTTATATAGTGGGCTAGGTCTCATAGTCCACCTTGAGGTCGTTTACATGATGTATGTCGGTTTGCCCAATATGAGCCTAGCTTTTCTATTTTACATAGTATCAAGATCTTCGACTTCGGATAGATTTCTTCATAGGCTTCCCCTATTCCTTTCTGGGCTTTGCACCAAGGACACCAATGCTGAGGACCCGATATCGTATACCCATGTCACCATCGCGGCATCGATGGTGGGATTGTCTAGGGCGGCACAGACCTCTACCCTGAAGATGGACCAACGGTTGATGGTGGTGATGGCTTCTGAAGCAAGTGCATGAGGTGCTTGCCGAGGGTCTGCTAGAACAGATATGTGCTCCTATTTATCCATAGCTTGACTTGGTGATGCACTAGTGTGGTGTTGTGTATGCTTCACGTTTCCCTCCTTGGACGCATCATTGAGAATCGAGCCCCTCGACCATTGGCTCTGGGTGAAAACCCACAGCCCGGTCTGCCTGTTGGGGTAGCAACGGCGTGTTGGCATCACTCCCTTCTTGAAAGCGCTACTTTGGTAGCGTTTGGGCATGTTCAGTTGGTCGTCCTGGGTGTGGTGTGATAACTGCAAGAACACATATCAATTGTAGCTAGTTTCGAAATAAGAGTATAGAACCACGATGAGCTACTGGTTAGGGTCTTAATTAATGCTCCTTGCTACTTTCCACTAAAGATTACTTATAAATTGTTTTCTAATCTCAAAATGTTTAAAGGGGGTGTTGTAAATGGTTGAAAATAAAGTAAATAAAGCAGTAAAAATGTTATAGGAAATGGGTTGAAACTTAATAAGACAAAATTTTCTCAGGAATTATTGGATCCACCTCTAGCACTAGGATTCATGTTAATCAAGATAAAGCATGCTTTTAACCATATTGTGTGTGGGAGAGCTCCGTAATAAGATGCGCCCAGAAAGTCATCGGCCATCGCATCTCTAAATAACCACAGCAGCTAGTCTTCTGCAAGCCACATATTGACTATTGCTATTAAGGGGTTTACCTCGTGGTTATCGATATGAGCTTAGTGAATCCATCTTATCCATCTTATTCATGTGTCAAAGCGCCAATACGGTAATTTTACTTCCCGCCGTTCACTTTACCACACTGCAAAGGGTAGTTCCCTCTCGAGACCATAAGGAAAATATTACATGGTGCACAACACATAATATAAAGAGATATAACTAACACACATTAATACTTAAAACCATAGATCATCTTAGATTCATCTCATATTCATGCTAGGGTTTCTCCATCTCCCCGAGAACTAATAGGACTACTCACACATGGAGACAATCAATAACATTATCATAATCTTATGGAGGGGATTAAAGGACTGGAACGAATTCGAATACAAATCCACAATAGCAATCAAGATTACAACTGTGGTTGGAGGATGATGATGGTGATGGTGCAGCGGTTGATGATGATGAAGGGGATGATGCCTTGTCCTCCGAGGATCCACGTAGCAGCCCGGATCTTGTCTTCTCCAAAGTTCCCTTTTTAGATCTGATATGGGGCGGTGTTTCTTTTTTTCGTGGAGTTGTGTGTCTTTGATCTCTAATCCGTCTGAGGGAGATGAGAGTATTTGACGAGGCGGTGCTTCTGGAGGGTGGTACAGGCGGACGGTACGAGCGGGCCTTGCCTGTACCGATGCCCGTTAAAGTTACTGGAAGTTGTCCTCGCATTGTCCTTTCGCCCAAGTGCATAGTTAAGTGCAAAAATGATTTCTATCACATCAAAATGCCAGAAAATGACAGTTTTCATTGATATTTCATCATTGACTTATTATTTCAAGATCCTGTGTAGACAAGCATAAAAGGTTGCGGTAGCGCGGTGAAATACAAAAATCCTACTACTACTCAATGATAACTTGATAAAATAACGATGTAGAAACATGCTAAAAATGCACTCATCATGGTGCTTAGGCAGCCACAATGTGGCTCTCGGAGTGGCAGGCCTCCCAGGCGGCGGGCGTGCTTGGAATCTCTTCTTCTTTGATGACTTGTTTTTGGTTTGCATTTTGATCTCTAAGGTGAGCGCTCCATCGTCTGATGGTACGACGCCCTCGAACCTGGGTGAGAGGGCAGGGTCCCTCTTCAACGATGGACGGCCGGGTTGCACTGTGAAACAATTTATCTCTGTTAGAAATTGATGAAGGCCTTCCTCCGATGATGTGGTGTCTTCCTCCTCCGTCTCCGTGTCTACCTTGTTCAGCGAGTGTTACGGTGTTTGAAGATCAAAGCTTTTGCAAGTTGTGCGTCTTGTTGTATTTTGTTGCGTGCTGGTAATGTGGGTGGTCTTTGTAAATGTTTTTCTCACCACCTTGTAACTCTGGCCATAGCTGCGTTTATATTATATTAATTTAAAGGTGAACGTAATGTCTTATGTTTTAAAAAAAATCCACCTTTGGGCTGCTATATATACAACGTCCCCTTTTTTTCAGTGTAGTGTAAGGTTAAGCTCAGCTCTTAGTCGTTGTGGCCATGTTCTTTTTCTCGGAGCTGATGGTGTTGAGTGGAGAGGGTAGGAAGAAAAAGTTTTGGTCGGCGAGCAAGCTTTCATGGCCTTTTCTGGCTGCTGCTGAGACGTCGCACGTACGGCGTTGAGGTATGGATAGTGTTTTACCAAACCTGCTCTGCCAGTAAATTTTGTTTGTGGTTTTCTCCTTATCCATTATTCCTTCCGTTGCATAAATTATAGCCTAGTATTACGCATTTACATAATCTATAGCATGTAAATTTATACAAAAATATTGTAACTATAGTTTTGAAATCATATAAACTAGAATTTTCTTACGTATTTTGTATAATTTTTACGTGGCCTTTTACATCTCATTATACTAGTTTTTACATGATACTAACTCCATGCCGGTTTATTGAGGTATTACACATTTTCAGATAAAATTTTGACTAGTAATTTCATCAATAAAATATTATTTATATATCACAAAGAGTATATCATTGGAAACATATTTAAAATATGAATCCAATGATATATTTTTAGTGATATATAACTAACATTTGGCGACTGCTTCTATAGACCTCCAAGCCAACAATTGCATAACCGTACCATTATGCACGTGCTTCTTCCGCCGGCGATAGCGGGTCAGGTTTAGCCCCCGAAGATCCATATCGATTGTACCCTTGTACTCGTTGAAAGGGTATACGTTGTATGTACACATCGATTTTTTTTCCCACGTCGGATGGATCGATGTGGTGGTCGTCATCGGTTGTCACTTTCCATTCTCATGTACCGTGATCAGCTCGTTGCAGCCGCCAGCCCGGCCATCTCCGATCTAGATCTTCTTCGGTGGACACTTCTCCGCCCGATCGCGGCAAGTATCCTGACTCCACCCCCCCCCCCCCCCCCCCCATGGCCGACATTCATACTTAGGGTTTTGATCCCTCCATCTTGTTGAAGCAGGTCGATCCCTCACCACCGCCATTTCCACGTACCTCGGTCGATCGTAGCAGGCGTGGCCGGTTTCCTCAGCGATCTCCTATCTTTCCCGCATCCGGTGGATCATTGGCCGTCCCCGCACGACAACGATACGGCGGCAATCGACTGAGTCATCCACCCTTTGCCTGCCCACGATCGACATACATGTCGTTCCATTGCAAGGCAGAGCAAGAGGTCGTGCGCACTGCCGTAGAGCCCAACTTCTCGTGGTTGTCCAGATTGCCACCGACGCCCAGAAGGTTAGCCCTCCGTGCCACACTTTTATTCCCTTCTTATTCATGTACTTTCTAGGATGTATTGTCGCATGTGTGCTTTGGGTTTAATTTTTTGTTCAAATTTTTATCAATTTTTGGGATTTTTTTTTTGATCTGCATTACACAATGAATTCCTAGCCGAGTTTTTATGTGGGCGCATGAACACATGGTTCTATTACACAGCTCCATTGATTAGGTCAGTGATGTTGGTTTTATTTGGACAGATGGACGATTCTATGGCTTCTGGGATTGACAATGAGAAAGTAACTATGGACGTTGATGACTCCAGATGGGAGGATTTTGATATGTCATCTTTAGAAGATGAAGATGAAGTACCGTCTGATGATGATAATAGCATTTTTGGTGATCTTGTAGCTGAGTCTGATAATGTGAGTCACTCACCTTTTCATATTTTATTCGTATAGTATGGAAATATCTTGTCCTTGAATTTTGCCTCCTTGTTGCAAATTTTGTAGATGGACATCGATGATGAAGATAACATAAGTGAAACAAATGATGAACCCACCTCAGAAAATACGAGTGATGTATGTTTTCTTTTTTCTTACTTGCCTTCTTCCAGTTGAAGTTGAATATACATGTAATTTACTATTTTCCTACAAATTGCGCAGGTTGTTGTAGTCACAAACAGTAAGCTTACCTACTACGGGGATTCTGATTTGGAAGACTTTCATGATGAATAAGAGGATGTTCCTGAGCAGTCAAAATCATTGGAAGGGGGGTTTCACGGTAGTCAAAATCTGTATGCCAAAATGATGTAAGTTTTTTTTTGCTGTATTGCAATGCATAATCTTGTAGAACAAATCAAAGTGACAGTAAAAATTACGCCATGTTTGTCATATTTTTTTAGGTGATAGGAAGTTTCCAGCAGAACCATAGTAAGCATGAAAATGATAAGGTGCCATATGATATTGATGTTGAAATGAATAAACAACGAAAGTATGCGGTTGTTAAGGCCATGACCTTTGTTTCCGAAGAGGCTGCCTATCATTTCTACAACAAGTATGCCAAAGAACCTGGTTTTAGCATTCGATGCGAGAAGACTAAGAATGATATTGATAAATTACGGACACCCACCATTCGGTATAGGTGGTTCCTTTGCTCCAGGGCTGGGACACGTGAAAGCAAGTACTTAACCATGGAAGGCCGAAGGTATAGGCACCGACCTGAGTCTCGCTGCGACTGTGGTGCCCATTTAAGTGTGTCGTGTAACAGAAAAAGGGTGTTTAGACTCTGAGATTTGATGACAATCACAACCATAAGCCGGCTACAGCTGATCAAATCGCTTTTCTTCGGTCTCATAGAAAGATCAAGGCTCATCAGAAATCTATGATCATGTCACTGGGAGCTGCTGGGATGAGATTATTCAACATTATGAGGACATTTGAGAAATCTAAGGCCCATCAGAAATATTGAGATATATATTGTTGAGATATATAAGTGGATTGCCCAGCCCTTTCCATCAGTTCGGACTTTTGGTTGCAGTTGGCTAGTGCATGAAGCTTGACATCGTATCAGAGCCCAGGGTCTCGAGTTCGAGTCCTGGTTTTCGCAATATTTACTCACCCCTATGTCCCCCGCGAATTTCCACGTGTTGCGTTGGCTAGTGCATGAAGCTTCAAGCAGCAGCTCTGACTCTGATTACGAACTGCCGCAGTTTCATCACTTTAGGCTTCGACTAACCACCTTCTCTCTCAAGTATGATGACAAAGGAGACCTGTGGACTGAAACGCCCTGCCGGGTTAGATGCTACCAGCTGCCTAGAGCATCAAATATCCTTTTCTTTCGTAATCCTCCAGCATTCTGGATGTGATAAAAGCCAGCATGCGCATATTTTGTGCATCAAAGATCGGTATAGTCTAGCTAGTGATAGCATCTTGGATGTAAAACCATGAGCATATTGTAATACTCGATGATTACAAATGTGGTGCCATGTGACTCGTCATTTATGCATTATATATAAATACCGCAACAATGATCAGATGTTTTGTGAATTTCATAGATACTAACCTACAGTTGTATGCCACATATGTAGTAGATTCTTAGCAATTGTTTTAAGTAACCCACAGATGTTTGCCACTAAAAATGTTTTAAAACAAGTTCTGAAAGATGTAAGCCTCGTAAGCATGGATAATAACAAATTCATGCAAGCATACCCTGCATCGATGTCATCGCAACGCAAATCTATAACGGGAATATGGACACCACGTTCCAAACTTTGTTACTGGAAACCCATGGCCGGGGTCTACAACTGACTAGTACCGAAGATAATGGTTCCATAATATATTGAATTCGATTCACTAGAAAAAGATGTAAGCTCTGATAGGCATGGATAACAAGCAAAAAACCGATGCAGCGCTGGCAGAATGCCTACATGCGACTTGCTGAAGATTAATCTTGAGCCTACTTTGCCGACAGAAGACAGGGGGGATGGGGTTTGTGGCCAGAGATGCACAAGGTACACTGCTAGAGGATCAGGAGCTGGGCTAGTTCTGTTGGTGAACTGTGCTTTACAGACTGAAGCGATGGCCTGTTCTGAAGCAATCCATGCGGCTGCCTGGAGGAGTATGGGGTATATACAAATCGAAACTGATTCCTTAACTCTAGCCTATGCACTTCAGGCAGTACTGGCTAAGATCTATATCCCGAAGTAGTCATCTCCTGCGACATAGGAGGTTTCCTACAGCTCAATTTTATCTCCTTTGCTGGCGTGTGCAGCGGTGGTGGAGGACTTCGGGGAGGCCTCGGGCCTCCGCACCAGCCGAACCAAGTACTCCCTCCACCCTATTCGTTGCACCGTGGAGCAAGTGGAGTTGGCGCAGTCGATTTTACAGTGGTCGGTAGAGGAATGTGTTGAATGTAGATGGACTGCAGTCCAGTAAAGCAGCCTATGTAGTCTACAATTTCTGAAATCTCAAGACCCATCACGTTGGCAGCTTGGAACAGCCTTGGGGGACAAAGTTTAGTCCCACATTGCTAGTTGGGAGTGAGTTGGAGTGGTATATAAGGGTTGTTGTTCTACTCCTTCCAAGTGAGTGAGAATAGAAGGAGCCCTCGCGCACTCCTCCTCCTCCGCCCGCCCCGCCTCGGCTCGGCACGTCACGCACGCACGTCGCGTTTCGTGACTCGAGTTCGAGTTCGAGGCATGTGCATGCTCGCCGCGTGTCCCTGGCTTCCTACGCGTGGCAATGTGGTCGGGTCGGCTTCCCAGGCTATTCAAGGAGACAGATCAGATCTAGAGAAATATACAGTTCTCAGAACTCTCTAGTCCCTCTCTCTCGCGAAGTTCCTTTTGCTGCGCTACTCTCTAGTCTTCCCCATCCCGGCGACTGCGTGCACAGCCGTCCGGGAGAGCAGGCCTCCGAAACCCCGTCCGTTGAGATCCTGCACCGGGAGACGGGCGATAAGGTTTTTGGGGAGCGTCTCGGCGCGACTGCTCGCTGTTGTTCGTGTTCCTCTTCACCGATTCGACTGCTTCATCGACGACTCCAACTACACCATGGGCGACATCAACAACTCCCATGGTGGTGGTGCTGTTGCTGCTGGCGCGACCTTCCCGGTCGTGATGTACGTGCTTTTCCTCTCCTACCTTGCACTGCTACTTGTTCCATGTTCAGATCTGATGCATGTGCTTAGTCTGATGTGTGTGGTTAAGTATGCTTGTGCATCTGTAATGTTGCTTTCGGTAATTAAACTCACATGGAAATTGCCTAATAATCCAACATTCCAAAAACCTTATATGCTTAGGCAATTTTCACCGTCTGGTTTTGCTGCTGCGCTCAAACCGAGCCCTTTTACGGGTTCTCATTTCAAGAGATGGCAGAATAAAACCCTCTTGTGGCTCACTTCTATGGGCGTGCACCGAGTTGCGTAAGGTAATCACAGAGGTCCGCTTACTCCTGACGAGGATAAAGCGTTCGGGGATGCCACCGTAATCTTTGTGGGTGCCGTCCTAAGTGTGCTTGGAGACAAGTTGGTTGATGCTTATCTGCACATCCGAAATGGGAAGGAACTGCGGGATGCACTGGACGCTAAGTTTGGTGCTGCCGATGCCGGAGGTGAACTGTATGCTATGGAGCAGTTCAATAACTACAGAATGGTACAGGCTCATGAGATACAGATCATGGCAAAGGAACTTGAGCTCCTCAAGTGTGTGCTACCGGACAAGTTTGTCGCGGGATGCATTGTCGCTAAGCTTCCCCCTTCATGGAGGAACTTTGCCACTTCTCTGAAACATCAGAGGCATGAGTTCTTTGTTGAGAATATCATGGGCTCTCTGGATGTTGAGGAGAAGGCGAGGGCAAAAGACAAACACGCTGGAGGAACCGAGGGAGGTTCTGCTGCCAATATGGTGCAGAAAAATGCCCACAAGTTCAAGGAAAGAATAAGGGAGTCTCCCAGACTACCAACTTCAAGAAGAAGGGGAAAACAGAGAAGAAAGATCCTTGCTGGGTATGTGGCGAGACAGGCCATTGGGCTAATCGTTGTCCACAACGCAAAGAAAAGAAATGTCAGGCTGGACAGAACTCAAATTATGTCAGCATGGTCATTGGCAACACAGAGGAAGGAACTACAGGGTATGGTAATATATTACCTACTGTTCTTTCGGTGTTTCAGCCCACAGAATGGTGGGTTGATACAGGTGCCAATGTTCATGTGTGTGTGTTGACATCTCCATGTTTACCTCTTATCGTGCCCGAGGTTCCTCGGCAATGATGGGGAATGGGTTACATGCTACTCGTTCGTGGTGTTGGCACGGTAGATCCGAAGTTTACTTCGGGAAAGATCGTGCAACCGAAGAACGTGCCGCATGTCCCTTCTATCAAGAAGAATCTCGTTAGTGGCTCCCGTCTTATGAAAGATTGGTTTAAGTTGGTGTTTGAGTCCAATAAAGTTGTACTCGTCTAAGTATGGAACTTTTGTTGGAAAGGGCTATGAATGTGAGGGAATGTTTCGCTTCTCTCTAGAAGACTTCGTGATAATGTTGTGAACCATGTAAGCACTAGTGTTAATGAAACTAATGTTTGGCATTCACGACTTTGTCATGTTAATTTCGGTTGTATGACACGGCTTGTCGATATGAGTTTAATTCTGAAATTCACCTTTGTCAAAGGCTCTAAGTGCCATGCTTGTGTGCAAGCAAAGCAGCCTCGCAAGCCTCACAAGCCCGCGAAGGAAAGAAACTTGGCACCACTAGAGCTCATACATTCAGATCTATGTGAGATGAATGGTGAGTTGCCAAGAGGTGGAAAGAAATATTTCATGACTTTGATTGATGATTCCACTAGGTAGTGTTATGTGTATCTCCTGAAAACTAAAGATGAGGCTCTTGATTTCTTTAAAATCTATAAGGCTGAAGTTGAGAATCAACTTGAAAGAAAGATAAAAAGGGTTTGGTCCGATCGTGGTGGAGAGTACTTTTCTAATGAGTTCAATTTATTATGTGCGGAACATGGTATAATCCATGAGAGGACGCCTCCCAATTCCCCACAATCCAATGGGATTGCGGAAAGGAAAACCGTACTCTAACAGATTTGGTTAACGCCATGTTAGATGTTTCGGGTTTATCTAAGGAATGGTGGGGGGAGGCTATATTGACTTCGTGTCATGTCCTAAACCGTGTTCCAAACAAGAATAAAGAGATTACCCCTTATGAGGAATGGGAAAAGAAAAGGCCATCACTCTCCTACCTACGAACTTGGGGCTGTTTGGCTAAAGTGAATTTGCCAATCACCAAAAAGCGAAAGCTTGGACCAAAAACCGTGGACTGTGTCTTTCTTGGCTATACTGCCCATAGCATTGCTTATAGATTTCTTGTGGTGAAATCTGGAGTGGACGACATAAATGTTGGCTCCATCTTTGAATCAAGAGATGCTACATTCTTTGAGGATATATTTCCTATGAGAGATATGCATGGCATGTCTAGTTGGAAATCTGATCCAATACATGAAACTCCTATGGAGTCTGATGAGGAATCTGATGATGAGAGTTCAGATTCTGATGAAGATGACAATGAAGCTCCCACAAGGAGTAAGAGACAAAGGACTGCAAAGTCTTTTGGTAATGATTTCATTGTTTATCTTGTGGATGATACTCCCACTACCATTTCAGAAGCTCTCGCATCTCCTGATGCAGACTACTGGAAGGAAGCGGTTCAAAGCGAGATGGACTCCATCTTGGCTAATGGAACATGGGAGTTAACTGAGATCCCTTATGGGTGCAAACCTGTAGGATGTAAATGGGTATTTAAGAAGAAGCTTCGAGCTGATGGTACTATTGAGAAGTACAAAGCTCGGCTTGTAGCCAAAGGCTATACCAAAAAGGAAGGCGAAGATTTCTTTGATACTTACTCACCTGTGGTGAAATTGACCACTATTCGAGTACTACTGTCATTGGCTGCCTCACACAGTCTTCTCGTTCATCAAATGGACGTTAAAATGGCTTTCCTAAATGGAGAGTTGGACGAGGAAATTTACATGGAACAACCTGATGGTTTCGTACTACAAGGTCAAGAAAGAAAAGTGTGTAAATTAAAGAAATCTTTGTATGGTCTCAAACAAGCACCCAAACAATGGCATGAGAAGTTTGAAAGAACTTTGACATCTGTGGGCTTTGTTGTCAATGAAGCTGACAAATGTGTGTACTACCGCCATGGTGGGGGTGAGAGAGTTGTCCTATGCTTGTATGTGGATGACATACTAATTTTTGGGACAAGTCTCAAAGTGATTGAGGAGGTAAAAACCTTCTTATCTCAGTGTTTCGAGATGAAAGATCTTGGAGAAGCTGATGTTATATTGAACATCAAGTTATTGAGAGATGAGAATAATGGGATTACACTTGTGCAATCTCATTATGTTGAGAAGGTGTTGAACAGATTTGGCTATGCTAATTGCAACTCTCACACCTTATGATCCTAGTGTCTTGCTTCGAAACAATGAAAAGGTAACTAGAGATCAATTAAGATATTCTCAAATCATTGGTTCACTCATGTATTTAGCTTGCGCTACGAGGCCTGATATCTCGTTTGCTGTATGCAAACTTAGCCGGTTTGTGGCCAACCCGGGAGATGATCATTGGCATGCTCTTGAGAGAGTAATGCGCTATCTAAAGGGAACCATGAGTTATGGAATTCATTATACCGGGTATCCGAGAGGACTTGAAGGGTATAGTGATTCCAATTGGATTTCTGATGCTAAGATGAAGGCCACAAGTGGATATGTTTTTACTCTTGGTGGTGGCGCTATTTCCTGGAAGTCTTGCAAGCAGACCATCTTAACGAGGTCAACTATGGAAGCAGAACTCACACATTAGATACAACTACTGTCGAAGCGGAATGGCTTCGTGAGCTCTTGATGGACTTGCCTATGGTTGAAAAACCAATACCGGCCATCCTCATGAACTGTGATAATCAAACTGTGATTATTAAAGTGAAAAGTTCTAAGGATAATATGAAAAGTTCCAAACATATCAAGAGGAGACTGAAGTCTGTCAGAAAACTGAAGAACTCCGGAGTGATAGCATTGGATTATGTCCAAAGTGCTAAAAATATGGCAGATCCTTTCACAAAAGGACTATCAAGAAACATGATAGACCTTGCATAGAGGGAGATGGGTTTGAGTCCCACTTGAGTTGCCGAGGGGGTAACCCAACCTATGTGATCGGAAATTCCGTGAACTAGGACTTGGGAAAACAAACCGGAGCAACTGAGTTGAGAGAAAAATTAATACTCCCACTCCGCTGCAGATGCAATTCTCTCATAGCTACTGTAAGGCAGGTTGACAATATCTTAATGTGTTCTGAGTGACTCTTGATGAGCGAAGACGCCGTGCTACATGGCGATCTTTTGAAGAACACACCTATATGAGTGACACTACTGGTCATAGTGTGGGAGATTTGGGTGAATCTCTAGTAAGCTCATGAAGGGCCGAGGAGTATGACTTATAAGCTCCACCCGAGGGGAAGGCTATGGTAGCCTAGTACCGTGCCGGCATTGAGCGAAACTTGCTGCACAAAGACTGACAATTCAAGGCATAGTCCATTGTTCGAGTTGTAGTCAAGCGTAGCACCTTGCCTACGTGGAAGTTCAACTTAACGGTCTCCACCGAAGTGCAGGTATATTAAACAGTGAATGGAACTAATGTGTCATCTGATGTGCATATGAGATATGGTGGGGGATTGTTGAATGTAGATGGGCTGCAGTCCAGTAAGGCAGCCCATGTAGTCTACAATTCCTGAAATCTCAAGGCCCATCATGTTGGCAGCTTGGGACAACATTGGGGGACAAAGTTTAGTCCCACATTGCTAGTTGGGAGTGAGTTGGAGTGGTATATAAGGGCTGCTGTTCTACTCCTTCCAAGTGAGTGAGAATAGAAGGAGCCCTCGCGCACTCTGATGTCTACGGGAGCTTCTATTCTTGTAGACAGTGTTGGGCCTCCAAGAGCAAAGGTTTGTAGAACAGCAGCAAGTTTCCCTTAAGTGGATCACCCAAGGTTTATCGATCTCAGGGAGGAAGAGGTCAAAGATATCCCTCTCATGCAACCCCGCAACCACAAAGCAAGAAGTCTCTTGTGTCCCCAACACACCTAATAGGTGCACTAGTTCGGCGAAGAGATAGTGAAATACAGGTGGTATGAATATATATGAGCAAGTGGCAACGACACCGGAAAAGTGCTTTGCCCGGGACGATAAACAAGCGAGTAGTAACGCAGCAGTAGTAACGCAGTAGAAACAGTAAACAAGCAGCGATAGAAGTATTTAGGAACAAGGCCTAGGGATTAGACTTTCACTAGTGGACACTCTCAACTTTGATCACATAACAGAATAGATAAATGCATACTCTACACTCTTTTGTTGGATGACGAACACATTGCGTAGGATTACACGAACCCTCAATGCCGGAGTTAACAAGCCCCACAATTCAATGTTCATATTTAAATAACCTTAGAGTGCATGAAAGATCAACACGACTAAACCAAGTACTAACACAAAGCATGCACACTCGTCACCTTCACACTATGTAGGAGGAATAGATCACATCAATACCATCATAGCAATAGTTAACTTCATAATCTACAAGAGATCATAATCATAGCCTACGCCAAGTACTAACACGGATGCACACACTGTCACCATTACACCGTGCAGGAGGAATAAACTACTTTAATAACATCACTAGAGTAGCACATGGATAAATTGTGATACAAAACACATTGCAATCATAAAGAGATATAAATAAGCACTTCACTACGCCATTCATAATAGTGAATAAGTATTCTGTGAAATATAGCCTAAGAGACCCACACGGTGCACACACTCGTCACCTTTACACACGTGGGACAAGGAGTCTCCGGAGATCACATAAGTAAAACCCACTTGACTAGCATAATGACATCTAGATTACAAGCATCATCATATGAATCTCAATCATGTAAGGCAGCTCATGAGATTATTGTATTGAAGCACATAGGAGAGAGATTAACCACATAGCTACCGGTACAGCCCCGAGCCTCGATGGAGAACTACTCCCTCCTCATGGGAGACAGCAGCGTTGATGGAGATGGCGGTGGTGTCGATGGGGGAGCCTTCCGGGGGCACTTCCCCGTCCCGGCGGCGTGCCGGAACAGAGACTCCTGTCCCCCAGATCTTGGCTTCGCGATGGCGGCGGCTCTGGAAGGTTTCTCGTACCGTGGCTTTTCCGTCTCGAGGTTTTAGGTCTGGGACCTTTATATAGGCGAAGAGGCGGCGTCAGAAGGTCGAAGGGGCGACGACACGCTAGGGTGGCGCGGCCAGGGCTCGGGCCGCGCCACCTGCATGTGTGGGGCCCACAAGGCCCTCCTGCGGCGGCTCTCGGGTGTTCCGGATGCTTCCGGGCAAAATAGGAACCCGGGCGTTGATTTCGTCCAATTTCGAGAATATTTCGTTACTAGGATTTCCGAAACCAAAAACAGCGAGAAAACGAGAACCGGCACTTCGGCATCTTGTTAATAGGTTAGTTCCGGAAAATGCACGAATATGACATAAAATGTGCATATAACATGTAGATATCATCAATAATGTGGCATGGAACATAAGAAATTATCGATACGTCGAGACGTATCAGCATCCCCAAGCTTAGTTCCGCTCGTCCCGAGCAGGTAAAACGATAACAAAGATAATTTCTGAAGTGACATGCCATCATAACCTTGATCATACTATTTGTAAACATATGTAATGAATGCAGCGATCAAAACAATGGTAATGACATGAGTAAACAAATGAATCATAAAGCAAAGACTTTTCATGAATAGTACTTTCAAGACAAGCATCAATAAGTCTTGCATAAGTGTTAACTCATAAAGCAATAAATCAAAGTAAAGGTATTGAAGCAACACAAAGGAAGATTAAGTTTCAGCGGTTGCTTTCAACTTGTAACATGTATATCTCAATGATAGTTTGTCAATGCAAAGCAATATAACAAGTGCAATATGCAAGTATGTAGGAATCAATGCACAGTTCACACAAGTGTTTGCTTCTGGAGGTGGAGAGAGATAGGTGAACTGACTCAACATAAAAGTAAAAGAAAGGCCCTTCAAAGAGGAAAGCATCGATTGCTATATTTGTGCTAGAGCTTTTATTTTGAAAACATGAAACAATTTTGTCAACGGTAGTAATAAAGCATATGTATCATGTAAATTATATCTTACAAGTTGCAAGCCTCATGCATAGTATACTAATAGTGCCCGCACCTTGTCCTAATTAGCTTGGACTACCGGATCATCGCAATACACATGTTTTAACCAAGTGTCACAATGGGGTACCTCCATGCCACCTGTACAAAGGTCTAAGGAGAAAGCTCGCATTTTGGATTTCTCGCTTTTGATTATTCTCAACTTAGACATCCATACCTGGACAACATGGACAACAGATAATGGACTCCTCTTTAATGCATAAGCATGTGGCAACAATTATTATTCTCATATGAGATTGAGGATATATGTCCAAAACTGAAACTTCCACCATGAATCATGGCTTTAGTTAGCGGCCCAATGTTCTTCTCTAACAATATGTATGCTCCAACCATTAAGGTGGTAGATCTCTCTTACTTCGGACAAGACGGACATGCATAGCAACTCACATGATATTCAACAAAGAATAGTTGATGGCGTCCCCGTAAAACATGGTTATCGCACAACAAGCAACTTAATAAGAGATAAAGTGCATAAGTACATATTCAATACCACAATAGTTTTTAAGCTATTTGTCCCATGAGCTATATATTGCAAAGGCGAATGATGGAATTTTAAAGGTAGCACTCAAGCAATTTACTTTGGAATGGCGGATAAATACCATGTAGTAGGTAGGTATGGTGGACACAAATGGCATAGTGGTTGGCTCAAAGATTTTGGATGCATGAGAAGTATTCCCTCTCGATACAAGGTTTAGGCTAGCAAGGTTATTTGAAACAAACACAAGGATGAACGGTGTAGCAAAACTCACATAAAAGACATATTGTAAACATTATAAGACTCTACACCGTCTTCCTTGTTGTTCAAAACTCAATACTAGATATTATCTAGACTTTAGAGAAACCAAATATGCAAACCAAATTAGCAAGCTCTAAGTGTTTCTTCATTAATGGGTGCAAAGTATATGATGCAAGAGCTTAAACATGAGCACAACAATTGCCAAGTATCAAATTATCCAAGACAATTTAGAATTACTACATGTAGCATTTTCCAATTCCAACCATATAACAATTTAACGAAGAAGAAACTTCGCCATGAATACTATGAGTAAAGCCTAAGGACATACTTGTCCGTATGCTACAGCGGAGCGTGTCTCTCTCCCATACAGTGAATGCTAGGATCCATTTTATTCAAACAAAACAAAAACAAAAACAAACCGACGCTCCAAGCAAAGTACATAAGATGTGGCCGAATAAAAATATAGTTTCGGGGGAGGAACCCGATAATGTTGTCGATGAAGAAGGGGATGCCTTGGGCATCCCCAAGCTTAGACGCTTGAGTCTTCTTAGAATATGCAGGGGTGAACCACCGGGGCATCCCCAAGCTTAGAGCTTTCACTCTCCTTGATCATATTGTATCATACTCCTCTCTTGATCCTTGAAAACTTCCTCCACACCAAACTCGAAACAACTCATTAGAGGGTTAGTGGACAATAAAAATTAACATGTTCAGAGGTGACACAATCATTTTTAACACTTCTGGACATTGCATAAAGCTACTGGACATTAATGGATCAAAGAAATTCATCCAACATAGCAAAAGAGGCAATGCGAAATAAATGGCAGAATCTGTCAAAACAGAACGAGTCCGTAAAGATGGATTTTATTGAGGCACCAGACTTGCTCAAATGAAAATGCCCAAATTGAATGAAAGTTGTGTACATATCTGAGGATCACGCACGTAAATTGGCATATTTTTCCGAGCTACCTACGAGAGAGGCAGGTCGAAATTCGTGACAGCAAAGAAATCTGTTACTGCGCAGCAATCGAAATCTAGTATCAACCTTTCTATCAAAGACTTTACTTGGCAGAACAATGCAATAAAATAAGATAAGGAGAGGTTGCTAAAGTAGTAACAACTTCCAAGACACAAATATAAAATAGAGGTACTGTAGCAAAATAAACGCATGGGTTATCTCCCAAGAAGTACTTTCTTTATAGCCATTAAGATGGGCTCAGCAGTTTTAATGATGCTCACATGAAAAATAGAGTATGAAGCAAAAGAGAGCATCAAGAGGCAAATTCAAAACAAATTTAAGTCTAACATGCTTCCTATGCATAGGAATCTTGTAAATAAACAAGTTCATGAAGAGCAAAGTAACAAGCATAGGAAGATAAAACAAGTGTAGCTTCAAAAATTTCAGCACATAGAGAGGCATTTTAGTAACATGAAAATTTCTACAACCATATTTTCCTCTCTCATAATAATATTCAGTAGCATCATGAGCAAACTCAACAATATAACTATCACATAAAGCATTCTTATCATGAGTCTCATGCATAAAATTATTACTCTCCACATAGGCATAATCAATTTTATTAGTTGTAGTGGGAGCAAATTCAACAAAGTAGCTATCATTATTATTCTCATCATCAAATATAGGAGGCATATTGTAATCATAATCAAATGTATCCTCCATAACAAAGCGGTACTAAAAGACCAATATCATTATAATCATCATAAATAGGAGGCAAAGTATCATCAAAGTAAATTTTCTCCTCAATGCTTGGGGGACTAAAAATATCATGCTCATCAAAATCAGCTTCCCCAAGCTTAGAATTTTCCATATCATTAGCAACAATGGAATTCAAAGTATTCATGCTAATATGTTCCATGGGTTTTTTAATTTTCGCATCAAACCATCCATGTCTTAAATCAGGAAATAGAATAAGAAGCTCATTGTCGTCCATTATGCCAAACTAGTGTAAACAAGAAACAAAAAGATGCAATTGCAGGATCTAAAGGAAATAGCTTCGAGTACTTACAACGGTGAAAATAGCTTAGTAGCCGAGATCCGGAGTGTGAGTACCTTTTACCTTTCCTCCCGGCAACGGCGCCAGAAAATAGCTTGATGTCTACGGGAGCTTCTATTCTTGTAGACAGTGTTGGGCCTCCAAGAGCAGAGGTTTGTAGAACAGCAGCAAGTTTCTCTTAAGTGGATCACCCAAGGTTTATCGATCTCAGGGAGGAAGAGGTCAAAGATATCCCTCTCATGCAACCCTGCAACCACAAAGCAAGAAGTCTCTTGTGTCCCCAACACACCTAATAGGTGCACTAGTTCGGCGAAGAGATAGTGAAATACAGGTGGTATGAATATATATGAGCAGATGGCAACGACACCGGAAAAGTGCTTTGCCCAGGACAAGTAAACAAGCAGTAGTAACGCAGCAGTAGTAACGCAGTAAAACAGTAAACAAGCAGCGATAGAAGTATTTAGGAACAAGGCCTAGGGATTAGACTTTCACTAGTGGACACTCTCAACTTTGATCACATAACAGAATAGATAAATGCATACTCTACACTCTTTTGTTGGATGATGAACACATTGCGTAGGATTATACGAACCCTCAATGACGGAGTTAACAAGCTCCACAATTCAATGTTCATATTTAAATAACCTTAGAGTGCATGAAAGATCAACACGACTAAACCAAGTACTAACACAAGCATGCACACCTGTCACCTTCACACTATGTAGGAGGAATAGATCACATCAATACCATCATAGCAATAGTTAACTTCATAATCTACAAGAGATCATAATCATAGCCTACGCCAAGTACTAACACGGATGCACACACTTGTCACCATTACACCGTGCAGGAGGAATAAACTACTTTAATAACATCACTAGAGTAGCACATGGATAAATTGTGATACAAAACACATTGCAATCATAAAGAGATATAAATAAGCACTTCACTACGCCATTCATAATAGTGAATAAGTATTCTGTGAAATATAGCCTAAGAGACCCACATGGTGCACACACTGTCACCTTTACACACGTGGGACAAGGAGTCTCCGGAGATCACATAAGTAAAACCCACTTGACTAGCATAATGACATCTAGATTACAAGCATCATCATATGAATCTCAATCATGTAAGGCAGCTCATAAGATTATTGTATTGAGGCACATAGGAGAGAGATTAACCACATAGCTACCGGTACAGCCCCGAGCCTCGATGGAGAACTACTCCCTCCTCATGGGAGACAGCAGCGTTGATGGAGATGGCGGTGGTGTCGATGGGGGAGCCTTCCGGGGCACTTCCCCGTCCCGGCGGCGTGCCGGAACGAGACTCCTGTCCCCCGGATCTTGGCTTCGCGATGGCGGCGGCTCTGGAAGGTTTCTCGTACCGTGGCTTTTCCGTCTCGAGGTTTTAGGTCTGGGACCTTTATATAGGCGAAGAGGCGGCGTCAGAAGGTCGAAGGGGCGACGACACGCTAGGGTGGCGCGGCCAGGGCCTGGGCCGCGCCACCTGCATGTGTGGGGCCCACAAGGCCCTCCTCTGGCGGCTCTCGGGTGTTCTGGATGCTTCCGGGCAAAATAGGAACCTGGGCGTTGATTTCGTCCAATTCCGAGAATATTTCGTTACTAGGATTTCGAAACCATAAACAGCAGTAAAACGAGAACCGGCATCTTGTTAATAGGTTAGTTCCAGAAAATGCACGAATATGACATAAAATGTGCATATAACATGTAGATATCATCAATAATGTGGCATGGAACATAAGAAATTATCGATACGTCGGAGACGTATCACACTCCTCCTCCTCCGCCCGCCCCGCCTCGGCTCGGCACGTCACGCACGCACATCGCGTTTCGTGACTCGAGTTCGAGTTCGAGACACACTGAAGGAAGCCTAAATTTTTGCTTGGTGCACCAACTGTGTTGGGTACGTGTCGACCTGCATGTGCATGCTCGCCGCGTGTCCCTGGCTTCCTACGCGTGACAACGTGGTCGGGTCGGCTTCCCAGGCTATTCAAGGAGACATATCAGATCTAGAGAAATATACAGTTCTCAGAACTCTCTAGTCCCTCTCTCTCGCGAAGTTCCTTTTGCTGCGCTACTCTCTAGTCTTCCCCATCCCGGCGACTGCGTGCACAGCCGTCCGGGAGAGCAGGCCTCCGAAACCCCGTCCGTTGAGATCCTGCACCGGGAGACGGGCGATAAGGTTTTTGGGGAGCGTCTCGGCGCGACTGCTCGCTGTTGTTCGTGTTCCTCTTCGCCGATTCGACAGCTTAATCGACGACTCCGACTACACCATGGGCGACATCAACAACTCCCATGGTGGTGGTGGTGCTGCTGCTGGCGCGACCTTCCCGGTCGCGATGTACGTGCTTTTCCTCTCCTACCTTGCACTGCTACTTGTTCCATGTTCAGATCTGATGCATGTGCTTAGTCTGATGTGTGTGGTTAAGTATGCTTGTGCATCTGTAATGTTGCTTTCGGTAATTAAACTCACACGGAAATTGCCTAATAATCCAACAGAATGGCCCTGCAAGTATCTGGGCCTACCCCTTGAGTTGTGCAAGGTTACGCGGCTCAGCTGCAACCCGTGGTGGAAAGGGCAGCAAGCCGTCTGCCCCTGTGGAGTGCCCGGTTGCTCAACCGTGGGGGGCGGACGCCATTCCGGTTCACGCGATGATGTCGCTGGACATCCCCCAAGACGATGCAGGCTCTCAGGAAGATTTGTTGGGGCTTCATGTGGAAGGCCATGGCGGACGTGAGTGGCGGCCAGTGCCTGGTGGCCTGGGACAAGGTGACCTCTCCTAAATCCTGTGGGGGTCTGGGCCTTCCCAACCTTCAGTTCCTCAACCTGGCGCTACGTTGCCGGTGGGCGTGGCTACAGAGAGTGGACGCGACCAAGGCTTGGGCGGAGTTTGATCTCAAGGTTCCCCCTGGCCTGGGCCCTCTTCGATTCCGCCACGGTGGTGGTGGTTGGCAACGGGGCAAGAGCTTTATTCTGGAAGGATCGCTGGCTGCAGGGTGCCAGGGTGGCGGACCATGCGCCCAATTTGGTGGCTTTGGTTCCGACCCGGAAGGCCAAGGCTCGCTCGGTCAAGGATGGCCTCGCCGGGGAGTGGCTGCGCGATTGTGGGCCGGACCTGAGTCCTGCAGCGGTGGCGTAGTTCTTCCACCAATGGGGCATCCTCGCTGGTGTCACCCTGGACCCGGAGCGAGAGGACTCCTTCGTGTGGCGGTGGTCGGCGGACCGGAATTTCTCCGCGAGGTCGGTTTACGCGGCCTTCTTTGCGGGTACTACGGTGGTGCCGGTTGCTTCGGAGATTTGGCGCTCGAGGGCGCCATACAGCTGCAAGTTCTTCGCTTGGCTGGTGTCCCGTAACAGGTACTGGACGGCGGATAGACTCCAAAGGCGTGGCCTGCCACGTCCGGCGGCCTGCCCCCTCTGCGACCAGGAGCAGGAGACGCTCCAGCACCTCCTGCTTGGTTGCGTGGTCGCCCGTGAGGTCTGGGCGTGGGCATTGATGCGGTGGAACATGTTGGAGTGGATGCCTGGCGCGGGCTCTGAGATAGTGCACTGGTGGACCTCGCTTCATTGCCCCAGTGCGGTGCGCAGGGACTTGTGGACGGCGGTCATCCTTGTTTTCTGGTGTATCTAGAGGCATAGGAATGCTGTGGTGTTCAATGGCGCCACCCTAACGGTGGAGACCATTCGGCATAGGATTAGGGAGGAGTTTCAGAGGTGGCGCGTAGCTAGGTTTTTTCGCTCGGAGTCCTTCGGATTTCCCGAGCCTTTTCCTTTTTCGTGTCGGGACGGAGATTAGGCTTTCGTTTTTGTAGGGGAGCTGCCACCCCTGTTGGCAGTAGTACTCATTGCTCGGGCTTTCTTGCCCTTTCTTCTGTATGATTAGTACACCTTCCCGGATGTATTCTTGATTTTTTTTTTATCTCCTTATATGTGGCACATGGGCCCCGTTCATGTAATAGTGTAGCCCATCTGTTAGCTGCTTGTGGTGCAAATCAGCATGAATTTCGGCTTTTGTGGCCAGACGATAGCAAACATACCCCAAGCCCAAATCTGCAACGGGAACATGGACACGAAGTTCCGAACTTTTTTTTTTTGGAAACCTGCGGCAGTCCAGAACAGACTACTAATATAATCGTTTGGCAATATATCGAATTCAACTCAGTAGGAAAAGATGCATCTTTCTATATATCCTTATGCTTAGCATTCATGGTTGGAATACATCTCATCAGCGTGAGTTGCCACGCAACTTTATTTTACTCACTTGGAGAGATCTTATTGTTCGGAGTACAGCATGAGCCTTCTTATAACCAGTAGAATGGTCCTCCACCGCATTCATGCCAAAGCCGGAGAGCATTACTTAGCAGCCTTAATGAAATCTTCGATGTCGAAAGTTCCATCAGGATCAGACTTTGTGATTACGCCCTGTGAGTCAAGAGGGGAAACGCACGCAAAGTTAGCCAACCATTGTTCTGTGTGTATGGACCACAGCAAAAGAGCATAAGCACATTGAAATGCTTAAAAAGTGCGAGCATATAGATCATACCTTTTCTGTTATGATTGCAGTAATTAGATTTGCTGGAGTGACGTCGAAGGCGGGGTTCCAGACTGATATACCTGACGCTGCGACTTGCTTTCCAAGACCACCTTCAGAGTTCAACAGCTCTTTAGGAGATCTTTCTTCTATGACAATTTCCTTCCCGGATGGGAGGGAGAGATCGATGGAAGTTACTGGTGCCGCCACGTAAAACTGCACACCATGATGCTTTGCAGAAATTGAGAGGTTGTATGTGCCGATCTTGTTGGCCGTGTCACCTTTATATCCCAAAAATAGAGTGAGCAACAAGAAAAAAATGGTCTTCAGTTCATTTAAGAATTTTCATTGTTGATAGTTACCATTTGCAGCTATACGATCAGCACCAACTATTACAGCCTGAACTTGTCCATTATTCATCAATGCAGCTGCAGCAGAGTCTGCTATCAGTGTTGCAGGTATTTTTTCATGAACTAACTCGAAAGCTGTAAGTCTCGAACCCTGGAAATTTGAAACAGACCGTTGAGAGCTTTGTATGTCTGTGAACTCAATATTAAACCTATCATAAGAATAAGTGTTGAGGAAAAAGGTAGCAATCTGTTCTTTTCCAATATATCTTTGACCTTAAATGACCTAGACAGTTACTACCTTGAGAGCAAGACACATGACCTAGACAATTAGTAAGAAAATCTATGATGTGCGACTAGATAACTTTTCAGCGCTCTAGCATGATACATGACCTACACAGTTAGTAGCAAAATCAAAGATAGTAAATCACTGTGCTTTAAAAAATATTGGGTACAGCTAATGAGATCGATTTATGTCTAGTACAAAATAAATGAGCTACTCCCTCCGATCCAAATTACTTGTCTCAGATTTGCCTAGATACGACATGTAATTTGGATCGGAGGGAGTACATTATTCATAAAGTTTCTACTAGATGTGAATAATGAAATGAAAAATCTCTACCTGGTTAAATGGACGAGTTTCAGTGCAGAAGGCCTTCTCTAGAACTCCTCCAGAGTGAAGAGCACGAATAACCCCAAGGGCAGTTCCATAACCAGCAGTTGCAAGGCTAAATTGCAAAGCATAAAGTATAATAAGATGAAGAATTTGGGAATCTTAGAAGACAAATTTAATTTCGGTTTACAGGTATACCTGCCGGTATTACAATGGGTTAGAACAGAGATGTTTTTCGAGCTTCCAAGCTGCAGTTGAAGGAACTTAGCTCCATGCGAGCCAATTGCCTTATTATCAGCCACATCATCAACTAGCATAGTCTCCGCAGCTTCGATAAAGACCTGGTTGGCGAAAGGATTATAAAACATGTTAGCAAATATAGGTCAAATGGGTTCACTAGACCAAATTTAGAATATTTTCCTAACATTAAGTACAAATGCATCTAAGAGGAAAACCCATCTATTAGGAAAATATTCTAAATTCATCATGATATGTACTTAATGTTATATCACTAGACCATATATGAGGATGCTAAAATCAGGCAAGGTGGCAATCATCAACAGTTTTCAAATGCATCTAAGAGGAAAACCCAGGGTTTTATGACCTGTTATCACCTGGTAAGTTATAATGATCAATATTTATGCAACTATGCTTGTTATCATTTGTAAGTTTTAACCTGTAGTCCAGCATGCAATTAACTGAGTCATTTGTGCACAAAAGATAGTGCTTGTTTCTTGTTGGCTAACGAGTGCAATCAGTCCTCTCGGAATTGAAAGATTTAAGCACAGAAGGTGGACGCAAACAACTCTGAATGGAACCAACCAATAATCACAACCAGTTAGATAGTTAAAGAATTTCCAGGCGAAAATTAAAGAACAGAGCTTAGGTTTCACCATTGTTTCAATGAATTGTGTGAAGAGTTGGCCATGAAAGGGCAACATGATTCAGCCAGAATATGCATGAATTGTTATCAATCGATAATCTTCCAACACTATGTGCAAGCTTGAAGAATAACCAAAAGATGCACACTAGGGATATAATCAGCTGCAGAAGGTGTTGGACTGTTGGTTTGATGCTTATAAGTTTGGATGTTCAGCCTCATACCATCTCATACCATCAGGTCTATTCCAGTTTAGTTTTATAATCGAAGAAAATAACTTGCACAGCCAATTAACTCTATGCCTCTAGTTCAGCACATAGGCACAATTCAGGATGAGTCTGTTTCTGTAGACTGTCGGTACTTAACTACAAGTGAGCAGACATAACTGATATAGCTTATCACCTGAAAGACTGATTTGGCATCTTTTGCTGTTTCAGCTGTCCTTGACACTAAACTCTGAAGCTTTGTTGCAGCGTCAGATAGGTTCACTGCAGTGGGCCGGCTGACAAAGAAATTAAAAAAACATCGATTAGCTATGCAAAAAGAAAAGCAGAAGTAGACACTGATTTAAAAGAACAACATGCAGAGCGGGACCAAACTCGCAAGCAAGGTGCTGAACCAAAAACACGGAATAGTTGAACTATGTTTACCTAGATACAAGATACTCCAATTTCTTGGAAATGAACGAGGCAGCCTCTGCAGGTGTACCGGTGAAATCCTGATCAAAAACTTCGACAGCTAATGATAATGCTGCTGCTATGGCTATTGCGGGAGCACCGCGGACAACCATATCTCTGATCGCGTTCCTGAATAATGTTAAAGAGTTGAATGTTCAGTAGGAACACAATCATAAATACAAACATCAAAGATCTATGGGAGATGGCACTTCTAACCTCAAAGCTCAACAATTATTTCGATTCTTATGCATCGCTAGACACTTGAATAGGCATATGTGAGCACAAAACAAACTTGTAGAAATTTTAACAAAGGTCTCGTGCTATTGTTATATTTATATAATCATATTTCTATGCTTTCTTTAGTGTTAACAAAAAAGGGGCATCAATGTCGCATAAACATTTATGGTACTCCCTCCGATTCATATTAATTGACTTCAATATGGATGTATCTAGAACTAAAATGTGTCTAGATACATCCATGTTAGAGTCAATTAATATGAACCGGAGGGAGTAGAAGAAAATCACAGTACAAACTCTATAATTGCACACAAAACTACTCAACGATTCTCGAAATATTTGTGTAGCATATTACACATTTTAGAGTAATTTAAAAAATATGTTCAGACTGTTTCGTTCGACTTCATAATGTTAAACAATGTATACATATTTTCTGGATATGTTTTTACTAATTCAATTCCGACGTATTCTAAGCCTTTTGAGTTCTCAGAAATTATTCAAAATATAAAACGAATTTACAAATTCTCGTTTTTCTTTTCTTCAGGCAGTTATCAGTTTCACTTTTTTTTAGAAGAAGTTTCACTTTTACACTGACTCAATTCTTTGTCTTGGGCTGTTTCTTTCTCCTTCATCTGGCCTGGCCCATTTCAATCCAGCCGAACCAAATCCCACCTGTAAGCCCTAGCGCATCCGCAGAGGCAGCAAACACCGCCGCCACGATTCCCCTCCCCACGACTTCCCATCTTCAGACGACCCCATCGGTAAACCGTGAATGAGATGACCAGCGTCCGCCGCTGACAACACCCTTCTACTAAAGAAACTAGGATGTAGGAAGTAAGGAGAACAGAGAGCTCACCATCCATCGGTGGAGTCCTTCACATCGATGTAGACCTCCTCGAGAGGCAGCTTCCTCTGCAGCACATCACAACAAAACCAAGAAGCCAATCAAGAACAGAGGAACTCGCCCCCACTTCACATGGAACATACAGCAGTTCGCAAAGGGGAACCTGATCGAGAAGGCGGAGCGACCCTCGGTCGTAGAGGATGGCCTGCAGCGCGCTCGATTCGCCCATTCCGCGAGGCAAAGAAATTCGGCCGAAATCTTGGAGTGTGCAGAAATTGGGGCGGCTCCTGCTGGGGGAAGCAGAACAAGGGGAGCACGACAGGAGGTGCTGCTCAGTCGATTGGGACTCTTGTCGCCGTATATATTCGCCGCAACCAAATCTCGAACGCCTCTACTCTTTTGCCATTAAAGCCCTTTGGTGTTACGAATTTGTGCGTACCCTAATCACATACGGATCCAAATAAGAGTGTGGACGGTAGTAGTGTTAATGATAGAAGACAATGATGAAATGAATTTGCTCAATAAAATATGAATTATATATTACAAAAATTATCATTGAAAAACCCTTTTAAACATGAATCCTATAATATAAATCTTTTAATATATAATTCATATTTTGTTAACTAAATTTATGATCAATTTTTTAAATCTACGTGAGTGCCTAATAAATCGATATGGAGGGAGCATTATCCGTACTTATACAACACTTTTTCTTCACCCTCGGGTGGTCCAACAATCAATATACACACGGTTTGATCCAAGTGTCGTACAAACATCGGGACACCATAGCGTGGTCGTTGTTCGAATATTGGGTGAAAACACAAATATAAGATTTTCAAAACATAAAATTTGGTACAATTACTACTTACCGTGACAGCGCTGATGCCATGTGACAACAAAAATTTATGGGACAAAAAAACATTGTCTGTGTATGCATATAATGTATCTGAAGGAGTTTTCCGTGATTGAGAATTTATCGCTAAGCATGTTGGTACGCGTTGAAGTCTGGTTCATGCACGGATGTTAGACAATGGCAGTGCTATACAACATATGTGATGTTGCGATGTTTTTACCGTGAGTGTTAGGAAACATTAAGAATGTAACATGTATTTCATAGTTTAACTTCACGACCTCAAAAAAGAAACACAAGAAAAAATAAGTATATAAAACATGAACCTTTTAAGAGGAGTATAAGCTGTCGGGGTTAGAAGTTTACATCAACTATCAATGATTTCCTAAAGTGACACCCCAAACATTTGCAGAGCACTCTTAATTTTTTTTATTGAATCACAAATTTCAATTCAGATGAATTAATTGATATCACAATGTTAGAAGTCCAGCACCGCCACTGATGTTTGATGGTGCAGAAATAATTGACATCCCGTACTACTAAAAACAGGAGGGCAACAGGAAACATGTTGCAATACCGGCTGCAAACTTTGACCCAACAAAAGAAATCCTACGAGACGGGGCGAAGACTGAACATGCGAAATCATGCGGTGCCTTCAGGCGGCAAGAGTCATGCCACACGATGACACGAGGCAAGTCCACAAATCTGGAAATATGCGTGGAATCAAATGGCTGTTACGCAAGAAGGACACACCAACTCCCCTGCACAAGTTTGTTGCTATGGACAACAGGAATCGTTCTCTCCGATTTTAGTGGCTACGATGCAAGAACACAACAAAGTTGGGGTCGGCCCCAGGGGAAAAAGGAATCATTCTGCAGTTCAATTTCTTATCAATAGTCCGTACTAACTGATTCGTATTTAAAGGGCCTGCATTTCTCGGTTTCGCTGAAACGCAAACAAAGACAGCTTGTCAGCCATCAGATATCCGATAGCACTTCTGTGCAACTTGCGAGTTCTGTCTCATTTGTAGAATAAATATTAAGTTACAAGCCAAGTAAACATCGACGTGATAGAACTGAAAGGATAAGAGTATCCCAGCTTTTGCAAAAGAGATCCTCAACTAGAAACGAAAATTATAATCCTAATCGAAGAAACTCTTGAGCAAACACGAACGCTTGTCACTCGTCTTCGGCACCAGCGTAGCAGCCACCCACGGAAAAGTGGTCAGATCACCTCTTCATCCGAATTCGATGCGGCTCCATCGCTGTCCAGTAGCTTTGCGAACCTCCAAGGTAGCCTGCCAAAGGTAGAGCCATTTCTGTTAAAAGAATCAGACCGGGGCAAAATCCCGGACACGCCATCGAACTCCAGATCTTGCACCCTCTCGCGACGATGTCGGAGAAGAAAACCAGATCTGTTCGCCTCCAACCACAAACCTAGCAGTACCATCTTCCAGTTGTCAGAACCGCATATAACACTCTGCACGAACTCGTGAAAACCCTTCTGAGCTCCGCTCCGATGCTGGAGTGAGCGCCATCGCAACGACAACGCCCGATGACACAAGTCCACCACAACCATGCCACCGCCACACCATCCCCGCTTGAATAGACCACTAGATCTCACCAGATCTGAAGAACGACAAGAAGACCATGCTGCCGATCTGAAGGACCGAACAACAAACGTTGCCATCAACCCCCGAGACGCCGTCCTGAAGTTCGTCGACAGTGCGGGAGTAGAGTTGAGGCAGATTTATTCGCACGGGCGCCACTCTCACCACCCCAGCGACGCACAATGGAAGACAAAACCTAACCCTAACTGCTAGGCCAGAACGGAGGAACAAGGTACCCCTCCCTCATGCCGCCCTGGAGCGACAAGCGAAGGGAGAGGGAACCAGGCCCAACACCCCGACTAGAGATCGGAAGGAGTCTAGCGCCTCCGCCTCTCACTAGAGGAAGATGCCAAGAATCGAGTTTGTTGTTTGTTTGTCGCAGTCAATTTGTCAGCCATCAAGATGTATACCTCTTTTTTAGAGGGGTATACCTTTTCTTTTGTGTTATATTGTGTAGTTGCATCTTTTGTTTGATTGTACCGATTGTGCAGTTAAACATTTTCTTTATGTAATTGCATTTGTTTCCTTTTGTAATTTCACCTCCTCGTGGGTTTTACAAGTACACAATTATTGTATTGTACTTCTTCCATCATGTATTATGCGTATTTAGATAAAGTTGAGATATCTTTTTCAGGATGGAGGAGTACTTAATTTGTGTTTGTAGTCAGTACTAACATATGAACATGTTTAGTATGAGTGGAATGCTAGGGTGGAGCGAGGAAGCAAATCATCTATGATATTGCAAATCGCGGTCGCGGGAGATAGGGCGATCGTTTTTTTCTTCTAATGATTGTGTTCTGTTAACCTGATTTTTTTTTATAAAAAGCATTATGGTTATATTTTCCGTTGTTGTTGCTCGTGATGCTGCGCTGCACCTTCCGCATGCCATCCTTTGCTTGCCAATGTACTCTAGTAGAACTCCTCCGCTCGGGATTGTCGATGTTGTCGCTCCTCTGTGTGCCGACGTCGTTGCTTCTATGTTGTAGCCAGGTTAGCCGCCGCCTTCACTAGTGAAGGCTAACGTGCTGCCCACACAATCACCGGGTAAGAGAAGAGGACGTTCGTCAGCGGATTGGTTCGTCGGTCATCAGATCTGCTACGATGGGCCTCTGAAGCGGCGATGGATATTACTTATGATAAAAAATGTATCAAGTACCCACGGGTACCCATACCCGGTTGAATTATCATGCTAACTCATTTTAGAGTTAAATACATTATCAGTCCTTATACTTGTGCTTGTAGCTCGATTTAGTCCTCATACTTACAATTTGCAGAATTTTATGCACATATTTGTGAAGTGGGTTCGATTTAGTCCTAAATCAGTTTTTTTCATCGAAATTGCGTTGTGTTGACGTGGAGGACACGTGGACATGGGCCCCACTCGGAAAAGAGCAGATGCCCTATAAATTTGCATATAACCCCTCCTAAATTCGTCCGTTACGATTGGTTAATCTCCCACCATATTATTTATGCGAAAACCTTCCATTTATTATTTAAAATCGGTAATTCCTGAAATCCCTAAATCCAACTTTATTTATCCGTAAATTACCAATCAAATTAATAAGCACACACATGTCATTTCTACTGTACATAAATATCCCAAAGTTGATTTTTTCTAGAAAAAAAAATGCCGGAACATGATTCGAGGTGAGGACTGGCTTACTGAAACAAGGCGGCGGTTCCCCTTGATGCTGGAATCAACACCACTGCCGGTGTCACCTCCAAGTCGTTTTCCCTCCTCGATCAGTCGCTACAAGCTCCGATCGAGTGTTCGCCGCCACCGTTGCCTTCCCATGCTTCCCTCTCCGTCGCCTTCTTTTTCCCTCCCTCGCACATAACAAAACTATCTGGAACTAAAACAACTTGGGGTGTTGATTAATTGACTAGATGCGGAGGGTGCGATCTGCAAACTTATGGGAGCGCCAATATAAGTTCTATATGCGGGAGGGGCTACGTGCAAATTTCTAGGGTGGATACTCTCCTGTGAGCGGGATCCACGTCCACGTGCCGTCCACATCAGCGCAATTTTGACGGCAAACCCGGTTTAGGACTAAATCGAATCCAATTGACAAGTAAGTATGTAAAATTTTGCAAATTGCATGTATGAGGACTAAATTGAGGCACACCCACAAGTACAAGGACTATTTAGTGTGTTTAACTCCTCATTTTATTCACGAAAATATCGATACGATTTACACAGAAATAACCCTTTGTTGCAACTATAGCCGGCGAAACTATTTCACCCATCTAACCATTTTGTGTGGTGCCCCGCACATCGGCGCCACACCTCACTGTGTGGCGCCCGTGCCGGTGGCGCCACTCTCCCAGCCGACGTGGCGCCCTCGACGCTGAGCTATTCTCCCATCCGACGTGGCAGGATGTGTGGCGCCGCTCCCATCGACGCCACACATCCACTTATAATTGGCCAAAACATACTGTAAGACAATTCTCCTGGGACCTAGCCGATTTGGCGAGGCTATAGTGTGGCGCCGACGCCATGGGCGCCACACAGTGAGGTGTTGCGCCGGTGCCATGTGCGCCACACAAACAGCCTCGCCAAAACGGCTAAGGACTAAACTTCCGGAGCCCCTGGATGTTTTCCACATATAACTTGCATTGTGTGGCGCCCGTGTCGTCGGCGCCACATTGTGAAGTGTGGCGCCCATGACGTCGGCGCCACACAATGCAAGTTATGCTAATCCATGAAATTTTGTACCTTATTTCAACATTTTTCAATACAACAATAGCACTTTCAACAGCAATTTCATACACACATCATACACATAGCACACATCATAGCTCACATCGTAGCACATAGATTCAAACAACACGTAGCAACAATAGACATGGTTCGAAATGACATAGAGTTCACAACACGATACTTATGAAGATAGAGTTCACAACAACACGTAGCAAATGCATCTATCCTCCGCGACGTCCCCTCCTCACGGGCTGCTTCCGGACGGCTAACCTTTTCGTCCGCCGCCGTGGCTCTTGTTGCTGCTTGCTCCTCCTCGCTCCCGTTGCTCCTCCTCCTCTGAAGATAACGGCTCATCGTTCCTCATCCTCCTCAATGATGATCTCCGCGGCGGCGCCTCATCCTCCTCAATGACAACCTTCTTTCCTCGGTTGACATAATCGTCCGGAGTGTATCGGTTTGGAGCCTTGCCCCTTGGCTTCAACTGGTAAGCAGACCGTGTGGCTTGCTTCTTGCCTCGACTAATGCTTTGACTCAGAATGGTGTCATCGTCAGGAATCTTCACAAACATGAACACATGAGATTACAAAAGTTGAAATTAGTAAGCACATATTTGACAGCAACAAAATAGTCCATACCTCCGCCTCTTCAGAAGAGGATGTAGGAATTTCACCATCGCGGCAACCTAGCAAGTTTGCTAACCGCCGCATCTTTCGTGCAGTTGATGGCGTGTAACTCACACGTTCGTTGGGAACCCCAAGAGGAAGGTATGATGCGCACAGCAGCAAGTTTTCCCTCAGAAAGAAACCAAGGTTTATCGAACCAGGAGGAGCCAAGAAGCACGTTGAAGGTTGATGGCGGCAGGATGTAGTGCGGCGCAACACCGGGGATTCCGGCGCCAACGTGGAACCTGCACAACACAATCCAAAGTACTTTGCCCCAACGAAACAAGTGAGGTTGTCAATCTCACCGGCTTGCTGTAACAAAGGATTAATCGTATTGTGTGGAAGATGATTGTTTGCAGAGAAAACAAGTAAAACAAGTAGCGATAGCGATATTTAGGAACAAGGCCTAGGGATTAGACTTTCGCTAGTGGACACTCTCAACATTGATCACATAACGAGAATAGATAAATGCATACTCTACACTCTTGTTGGATGATGAACACATTGCGTAGGATTACACGAACCCTCAATGCCGGAGTTAACAAGCTCCACAATTCAATGTTCATATTTAAATAACCTTAGAGTGCATGAAAGATCAATTCGACTAAACCAAGTACTAACATAGTATGCACACTCGTCACCTTCACACTATGTAGGAGGAATAGATCACATCAATACCATCATAGCAATAGTTAACTTCATAATCTACAAGAGATCATAATCATAGCATAAACCAAGTACTAACACGGATGCACACACTCGTCACCATTACACCGTGCAGGAGGAATAAAACTACTTTAATAACATTGCTAGAGTAGCACATAGATAAATTGTGATACAAAATACATTGCAATCATAAAGGGATATAAATAAGCACTTCACTATGCCATTCATAACAATGAATAAGTATTCTGTGAAATATAGCCTAAGAGACCCACACGGTGCACACACTCGTCACCTTTACACACGTGGGACAAGGAGTCTCCGGAGATCACATAAGTAAAATTCACTTGACTAGCATAACGACATCTAGATTACAAGCATCATCATATGAATCTCAATCATGTAAGGCAGCTCATGAGATTATTGTATTGAAGCACATAGGAGAGAGATGAACCACATAGCTACCGGTACAGCCCCGAGCCTCGATGGAGAACTACTCCCTCCTCATGGGAGACAGCATCGTTGATGAAGATGGCGGTGGTGTCGATGGAGGAGCCTTCCGGGGGCACTTCCCCGTCCGGCGGCGTGCCGGAACGGAGACTCCTATCCCCCGCATCTTGGCTTCGCGATGGCGGCGGCTCCGGAAGGTTTTCCGTATCGTGGTTCTTCGCATCGGGGTTTCGCGACGGAGGCTTTAAGTAGGCGGAAGGGCAACGTGGGGGGCCACACGGGGGCCCACGCTATAGGTCGGCGCGGCCGGGGCTTGGGCCGCGCCGCCCTATAGTCCGGCCACCTCGTGGCCCCACTTCGACTCCTCTTCGGTCTTCCGAAGCTTCGTGGCAAAATAGGACCCCGGGTTTTGATTTCGTCCAATTCCGAGAATATTTCGTTACTAGGATTTCTGAAATCAAAAACAGCGAGAAAACAACAATCGGCTCTTCGGCATCTTGTTAATAGGTTAGTTCCAGAAAATGCACGAATATGACATAAAATGTGCATAAAACATGTAGGTATCATTAATAATATGGCATGGATCATAAGAAATTATCGATACGTCGGAGACGTATCAGCATCCCCAAGCTTAGTTTCGCTCGTCCCGAGCGGGTAAAACGATAACAAAGATAATTTCTGAAGTGACATGCCATCATAACCTTGATCATACTATTTGTAAACATATGTAATGAATGCAGCGATCAAAACAATGGTAATGACATGAGTAAACAAGTGAATCATAAAGCAAAGACTTTTCAAGAATAGTACTTCAAGACAAGCATCAATAAGTCTTGCATAAGAGTTAACTCATAAAGCAATAAATCAAAGTAAAGGTATTGAAGCAACACAAAGGAAGATTAAGTTTCAGCGGTTGCTTTCAACTTGTAACATGTATATCTCATGGATAATTGTCAACATAGAGTAATATAACAAGTACAATAAGCAAGTATGTAGGAATCAATGCACAGTTCACACTAGTGTTTGCTTCTTGAGGTGGAGAGAAATAGGTGAACTGACTCAACATAAAAGTAGAAGAATGGTCCTTCAAAGAGGAAAGCATCGATTGCTATATTTGTGCTAGAGCTTTCATTTTGAAAACATGAAACAATTTTGTCAACGGTAGTAATAAAGCACATGTATTATGTAAATTATATCTTACAAGTTGCAAGCCTCATGCATAGTATACTAATAGTGCCCGCACCTTGTCCTAATTAGCTTGGACTACCGGATCATCGCAATACACATGTTTTAACCAAGTGTCACAATGGGGTACCTCCATGCCGCCCGTACAAAGGTCTAAGGAGAAAGCTCGCATTTTGGATTTCTCGCTTTTGATTATTCTCAACTTAGACATCCATACCGGGACAACATGGACAACAGATAATGGACTCCTCTTTAATGCATAAGCATGTGGCAACGATTAATGTTCTCATATGAGATTGAGGATATATGTCCAAAACTGAAACTTCCACCATGATTCATGGCTTTAGTTAGCGGCCCAATGTTCTTCTCTAACAATATGCATGCTCCAACCATTAAGGTGGTAGATCTCTCTTACTTCGGACAAGACGGACATGCATAGCAACTCACATGATATTCAACAAAGAATAGTTGATGGCGTCCCCGTGAAAACATGGTTATCGCCGATACGTCTCCGACGTATCGATAATTTCTTATGTTCTATGCCATATTATTGATGATACCTACATGTTTTATGCACACTTTATGTCATATTCGTGCATTTTCCGGAACTAACCTATTAACAAGATGCCGAAGTGCCGATTGCTGTTTTCTGCTGTTTTTGGTTTCGTAAATCCTAGTAACGAAATATTCTCGAATTGGACGAAACAAAGACCCAGTGGTCCTATTTTGCCACGAACCTTCCGGAAGACCGAAGAGCATACGAAGTGGGGCCACGAGGTGGCCGGACCACAAGGCGGCGCGGCCAAGGAGGGGCCCGCGCCACCCCGTGGTGTGGGCCCCTCGTCGGCCCTCCGACTCCGCCCTTCCGCCTACTTAAAGCCTCCGTCGCGAAACCCCCGAGGCGAAAAACCACGATACGGAAAACCTTCCGCAGACGCCGCCGCCGCCAATCCCATCTCGGGGGATTCGGAGATCTCCTCCGGCACCCTGCCGGAGAGGGGATTCATCTCCCGGAGGACTCTACACCGCCATGGTCGCCTCCGGAGTGATGAGTGAGTAGTTCACCCCTGGACTATGGGTCCATAGCCGTAGCTAGATGGTTGTATTCTCCTCATTGTGCTTCATTGTTGGATCTTGTGAGCTGCCTAACATGATCAAGATCATCTATCTGTAATACTCTATGTTGTGTTTGTCGGGATCCGATGGATAGAGAATACCATGTTATGTTAATTATCAAGTTATTGCATATGTGTTGTTTATGATCTTGCATGCTCTCCGTTATTAGTAGAGGCTCTGGCCAAGTTGATGCTAGTAACTCCAAGAGGGAGTATTTATGCTCGATAGTGGGTTCATGCCCGCATTGACACTGGGACGATGTGATGAAAGTTCTAAGGTTGTGTTGTGCTCGTTGCCACTAGGAATAAAACATTGATGCTATGTCCGAGGATGTAGTTATTGATTACATTACGCACCATACTTAATGCAATTGTCTCGTTGCTTAGCAACTTAATACCGGAGGGGGTTCGGACGATAACCTCGAAGGTGGACTTTTTAGGCATAGATGCAGTTGGATGGCGGTCTATGTACTTTGTCGTAATGCCCAATTAAATCTCACCGTACTTATCATGACATGTATGTGCATTGTTATGCCCTCTCTATTTGTCAATTGCCCGACCGTAATTTGTTCACCCAACATGCTTTTATCTTATGGGAGAGACACCTCTAGTGAACTGTGGACCCCGGTCCATTCTTTAATACCGAAATACAAATCTGTCTGCAATACTTGTTTTTATCGTTTTCTCGCAAACAATCATCTTCCACACAATACGGTTAATCCTTTGTTACAGCAAGCCGGTGAGATTGACAACCTCACTCGTTTCGTTGGGGCAAAGTATTTTGGTTGTGTTGTGCGAGTTCCACGTTGGCGCCGGGATCTCCGGTGTTGCGCCGCACTACATCCCGCCGCCATCAACCTTCAACGTGCTTCTTGGCTCCTCCTGGTTCGATAAACCTTGGTTTCTTTTCGAGGGAAAACTTGCTGCCGTGCGCATCATACCTTCCTCTTGGGGTTCCCCAACGAACGTGTGAAATACACGCCATCAAGCATATTTTCACGGCGCCGTTGCCGGGGAGATCAAGACACGCTGCAAGGGGAGTCTCCACTTCTCAATCTCTCTACTTTGTTTTTGTCTTGCTTAGTTTATTTACTACTTTGTTTGCTGCACTAAATCAAAATACAAAAAAATTAGTTGCTAGTTTTACTTTATTTGCTATCTTGTTTGCTATATCAAAAACACAAAAAATTAGTTACTTGTTTTACTTTACTTAATATCATGCATGTTTTTATTTCACTAGTTAAGCATAATGGAAAACAACAAAAATATGAGAGATCTTTATGAACTTTATCTTGAATTAGGACATGATGTGTTTGAAGAGAGAATTAAAAAACCCATGGAACTTTATATGCATGCTAATGGGAATGTTATTACTATGGATGCTTTGAACACCATTGTTGCTAATGCTATGGAAAATTCTAAGCTTGGGGAAGCTGGCTTTGATGAGCATGATCTTTTTAGTCCCCCAAGCATTGAGGAGACAATTTTCTTTTATGATTACAATATGCCTCCTATATATGATGATAGCCACTTTGTTGAATTTGCTCCCACTACAACTAATAAAATTGATTATGCTTACGTGGAGAGTAATAATTTTATGCATGAGACTCATGATAAGAATGCTTTATGTGATAGTTACATTGTTGAGTTTGCTCATGATGCTACTGAAAATTATTATGAGAGAGGAAAATATGGTTGTAGAAATTTTCATGTTACTAAAACACCTCTCTATGTGCTGAAATTTTTGAAGCTACACTTGTTTTATCTTCCTATGCTTGTTACTTTGCTCTTCATGAACTTGTTTATTTACAAGATTCCTATGCATAGGAAGCATGTTAGACTTAAATGTGTTTTGAATTTGCCTCTTGATGCTCTCTTTTGCTTCAAATACTATCTCTTGCGAGTGCATCATTAAAACTGCTGAGCCCATCTTAATGGCTATAAAGAAAAGCGCTTATGGGAGACAACCCAAGTTTTTACTACGATATTTTTGTTTTATATTTGTGTCTTGAAAGTTGTTTACTACTGTAGCAACCTCTCCTTATCTTAGTTTTATGTTTTGTTGTGCCAAGTAAAGTCTTTGATAGTAAAGTAAGTACTAGATTTGGATTACTGCGCAGTTCCAGATTTCTTTGCTGTCACGAATCTGGGTCTACCTCCCTGTAGGTAGCTCAGAAAATTAAGCCAATTTACGTGCATGATCCTCAGATATGTACGCAACTTTCATTCAATTTGAGCATTTTCATTTGAGCAAGTCTGGTGGCCTAATAAAATCCATCTTTACGGACTGTTCTGTTTTGACAGATTCTGCCTTTTTATTTCGCATTGCCTCTTTTGCTATATTGGATGAATTTCTTTGATACATTAATGTCCAGTAGCTTTATGCAATGTCCAGAAGTGTTAAGAATGATTGTGTCACCTCTGAATATGTTAATTTTTACTGTGCACTAACCCTCTAATGAGTTGTTTCGAGTTTGGTGTGGAGGAAGTTTTCAAGGATCAAGAGAGGAGTATGATGCAATATGATCAAGGAGAGTGAAAGCTCTAAGCTTGGGGATGCCCCGGTGGTTCACCCCTGCACATTCTAAGAAGACTCAAGCGTCTAAGCTTGGGGATGCCCAAGGCATCCCCTTCTTCATCGACAACATTATCGAGTTCCTCCCCGAAACTATATTTTTATTCCGTCACATCTTATGCACTTTGCTTGGAGCGTCGGTTTGTTTTTGTTTTTTGTTTTGTTTGAATAAAATGGATCCTAGCATTCACTTTGTGGGAGAGAGACACGCTCCGCTGTAGCATATGGACAAGTATGTCCTTAGGCTCTACTCATAGTATTCATGGCGAAGTTTCTTCTTCGTTAAATTGTTATATGGTTGGAATTGGAAAATGCTACATGTAGTAACTCTAAAATGTCTTGGATAATTTGATACTTGGAAATTGTTGTGCTCATGTTTAAGCTCTTGCATCATATACTTTGCACCCATTAATGAAGAAATACTTAGAGCTTGCTAATTTGGTTTGCATATTTAGTTTCTC